>NC_031768.1:41507077-41606043 GCF_001522545.3 Parus major
GGCCCGGGAGCCCCCCGGCCGCCCAGGCAAACTTTTGCGAGGCGGGGGGGAGATGGGCGCGCACACACACACATGCGCGCACGGCGGGGGCCGGGGAGCGGTAGCCTTGTCCCTCCGGCTCTTCTCCAAACGCAGAGCGCTCGCCCCACGCCAAAAGAAAAATAATAATAAAAATAATTTTTAAAAAAGACCAAAACCACTAGCAGATACCCCACGACCAAAAGAAAAAAGAAAAAAGGCAAAGGGAAAAAGAGGGTAAAAATCTGTCTGTAGCTTGTGAAGATTGAAACCGCGGGCGCGTTGCTGCGAGCGGAGTCCCGGGGCAGCGTCAGCGCGATCCGCCGCGGAGCTGTGCCTGCCGCCTCTGCCAGGCTGGATGGAGACGGTGGGGAAAGCAGCCGGCGTGGGGATGGACTGGACAGCGGCTCGGAGCGTGCCTGTGTGCCTCTGTGTGTGTGTGTGTATGTGTGTGTGTGTGGTGTGCGTGCGTGTGGTGCACTGGATGCGTGTGCTTGTATTTACGGGAGCCGGGGAAACCTCTGCTCCGCGCAGCGCTGGAGCAGCCTCCGGAGCCAGGCAGAGAGAAATCCTGGAGACAAGACACAGCGAGGGAGAGCCGCACATGCACACACACACACATACACACATACATACATACACACACACACACACACACACACACACACAGACAGAGAGAGAGAAACGTGCTACACATTGCATCGCCGAAATACTGAATAGGGGAGCAGAAAGCAAATCCTGGAGTGGATCGCTGTTTGCTGGCAGAAGGAAGGAAAAGCACCCTGAGCCCCGAAAACTTCCTCCTCACCACAAATCCAGCTGCTTCTAGACCCAAAATTACAAATTGCCTCCTAGCGAGACGTCAGAAGGGTACTCCTCGTCAGTATTGCTTTCTGTAGTACCAGCGTTGGACTGGCTCCTTTAAATACTTTTTCTCCATTAATTATTATTTGTTGCACACATAAATATCTCAGCTGACAAGCTAGAATGAGGATTAGTCCATCGTCTAAAGGAAAGAGGAAAGGACAATTTTTTTCTGTGCCTCACACAAAGAATGAAGAAACAAGAGAGATAGTCCTTGACCTGGATAATTCCTGCCAACCTAGGAGAGAAGAGCAGGGGAACAAAACCATAAATTTCCTTTCTGCAAATAAGCATCTGCAAAAAACTGAATGGGAGAAGAGAATTCCTGTAAGGTGAATTGGTCGTGGGTTAGGGAGAGAGAAAAATATTCTGTAAAGTATTTGGTAGCAAAATCCAAATATACAGTTTTAAAAGATATTGCAGTGTTTTTTATGAGTACTGTAGAGAAGTGTGGAAGTGTGATAGCTTGTCCAAAGTAGAGAGAGAGAGAGATGTCAGACACACAGAAGCGAAGAGGGCCTAACAGAAGAAATGAAACTTGTAGACTGACTTACCAGTGAGGAGCCACGGAGCAGTATCATGACACTATCATAACTCAAGATATTTTCCATTTAAGTCAGAAATTATTAGGTGCCAATACTGCTGCGGTGTCACATTAGCTGAGTGTTAGTTCTGGGTCTGGGCCAGTGTATGCAGCCTGGTCACACCTGGAGCTGTGTGTTCCTCTAGCCTCCCTGTTTTACCTCTCCCACATTGTCATTCCTTCTTCTTCCCTCTCCTTTTCCCCCCATTCCCCGATGGTGCTCTGACCCTGCTTGTGCACACAGAGGGGTAAGCAATGTTCTTGTGTATTTTAACAGTGTCAAGTGCTATCACCCAGCCTCTTCTGCCAGAGGATGGGGTGCAAGTAGACCCCTCTACAACAATGTACAAAAGAGAGAGCTCAATGTCTTACCAGCCCACTACAAATAACAAGCTGTTAGTACATGTTAGTGCCCCATACTAGAGAAAAGTTAGACAGGGTTTGTATATTTACAGTGCAGAAAAGTTTTGATAGGTCTACATGTAAGATCTCAGGGTGTGTCAGATACATGAAGGATAGACACAGTTCACTCCAAGACAGGATCAGAAGGGTGTTACAAATGTTACACATACCTCATTTCTTCTGGAATGCTCCAACTGTCTTCTGTGCTGTGGTCAAAGCCGAGCATTAGTTTACCACATATTGAGCATAAAACACTCCCCCACAATCCAATCTTCTTCAATGTTCCTCCAACCCACAGGAACAGTTGACACAGACATAGATTCAAATATGCAAATAAGAAAATCAGAAAACTGTATTGAAGTGCACAAATCATTGTAAAAGAGCAAAAGAGATCCTGTGATTAATTCAGGGGTGCTTCTAGGTAATTAGTTTTTAAGAAAAATATAAATCTGCCAGAAAAAAAAATACCACATTCACCCCTGCATTTTTTGCAAATACCAGTTGAATTCATACCATTGTTAGTATAATTAGCACTTTTACATAAGACAATGAGAGCATGATATAACCTTTATATAACATGGGAAACTTGCTATGGGAAAGTCAGGCTCAGTTCCACCTTTGAATCCTGCCTCAGATGCAGGTGGTCTAGACAGACAGTTGTGTTGTGGTCCTGAATGTGGAAGGAATGCCTGATTCTCACAGGAGCTCATGTTTAAACACAGGTATTTCCGTGGCTTCAACAAATCTCCTACTCATCACATGGGAGAATCATTCTGTGTTCTCAGTGTGGATGTAATTAATTTTCTACAAAGTGGAAGAGCTCCAAAGAAAGCCCAGGTTGGAACGCACTCTAAGCCAGTGGCTTTAGCAATCCCTCAGAAACATAACACCTTCTGCCAGGCACATCACAGGCATGAGCTAAAAGCTCTCCCATCTCAGGACTCACACTAGGATGCTGTTTGAGGTGGCCACATCATACCCATCCTTTTCCAGCTAGCCTTGAAAATAAAACCGTAAAACTGGTGTGTTTCACAACTCACAGCAAGACCTCTAATTTTGTTTGAAAGTCTTCCTTCCTTCTCTTTGACATGGTGATTAGTGTCTTCCAACTTAAAGGGTTCTCTGGCAGAGATGGACTTGATTTTGAGTTGGTGTGCATTAGTGAGGGAGCTTAGACTGCTCAGATGGTGGGTAAGATGCTTTTGCTACATTAATTTTGGGTAGGAACACTTTTCAACAACTCAATTCATTTGCATAAGCATGAAAATTAAATGTTTTATTTTAGATATATGGAACATTTTGATCACCAGGGGAAGTTTTTTTGGGTCTTTTGTATTTATCTAGAAAGATATGATAGCACTTAAAAATAAATTTTTAATGTTTTTCATACTTGGCAGTCATACTGGAAATCAGTCTTTTACCCTCTTGGACAGCCCCCTTCATCAAACACATTCGATGTAGTAATACAGATGATTGCTTAGAATGAAGACTTTGCAGTGCATCTGCTAGCCAGGTTTACCACAAGTGTGGGTTTTTTTCCCTCAAGTTATTCCAGATAGGTGTTCATTCATTTCAAGCTCTGCTGATTGATTTTTTGGCAAAGTTCTTCCTAAAGATCTGCAGAAAATGTAAAAGACATGATTTTTTAACCTTTGTTTCCAAATTCTTTTATAAAAAAATGAATTAAAACTAATCTTTCACACTCAATTATATTAAAAACATCAATAGGAAGTGGAGCAGCAGCCAGCATTATTTCCTTCATCCACTGGAATAGTCTGCCTCACATGGCTGAGACAGTTTCCTGGTGTGCAGTAAAGGGCTTATGGAAACTCTAAACAATAAAGAACAAAAAGTATTGAATTGTTGCATCATTTGCAAAGCAACCATCATCTTGAGCTCTGAATGATTCAAGAACATGGTGGAAAAACACGATTATAGATCTTAAACATTATAGTATGTAGTACATAGGCATAAGATTGAGATTGTACAAGGAATTTTTGCTCCTTTTTTCATGTTTTTGAGTTATTTCCCTTTAGAAATAGGATAAATGATGTTACTTTGAAAGATACACTGATTTATTTTCAGGTCTTATCAAAAAGCTCCCCTTGTTGTCATGGGTATTAAGGGGACTGTATAGACAAAAGCATCTTTCACCTGACTTGACAATAAGGCTTTGGCAAATGTCAAAATGCTCCATAACTCAGCTTCACAAAAAAGAGAAGCTGACTTCTCGATTCTCCATTAAACCTATGCGCTCCATGGATTTGCAGTTTTCACATAATGGATTTCTAGCAAGAATGTTTCACTGGTTGAGGAAATAATCACTAAGATTCTCAGATGTCCAATAGAATTTCTGTTGGTGAAGTGGCTCTGACGTTCCAGCTGTTTCTGCAGGCAGACAACTGCCCTCTGTACACACCACCAGTCCCTGCACCACTGCAGAAGCTCAAGGGTGGGAGGGCTTCCAGGATCTTGCCTTAACTTGAGGGGAAGATCCATCAGGTTGATAAAGTATTTAGAGTACAGAGCACGTCCTTGATATTGAGGACCAAGTCTCTCACACTCCACAAAGGGAACATGTTCCTTTTACTCCAAGACCATGAGACAGATATGAAGGCACTTGTTCTTTTTCTAGGTCTACAGTGTCTACTCCAGGTGGATGTTGTTCTTTAAAAGTCCAGAAATGGTTAATTGCATGGTAATGAGGTAACACTTTGATTGAAACTGATCTAAGAGTTTGTCCCGTTAAAACTTTCCAAAGAGCAGTCCAATGAAGGCATACATTGCAGCAACAAAAAGTGCCTTTTAACTGATTTTTCATGTTCTGTCCAGAGCCTTCATAGAAAAACTTTCTCCAAATAGCACAGACTGATCTTCCTTACAAGTCTGTGCTAGAAGGGGAAACTTTGGGGTTTTTTTTGTACCGAATGGTATTTACTGCAAAATTAATGCAAAGCCCAGTTCCTTCCAAAAAGTGAGCTCCAGAGGCACAGGTGTGAAAAACTCATCTTGCTTTAGAAGTTGCACTCAAAAATAGAATTGTCAACACAGCTGCTAGGTAAGTCCTCTTAGAAAAGGTTTCCAGATTCCTGGCCAAGAAAACAGACCTGCTAAATATACAGAATAATGAAATATGACTAGCTTTCTTTCTTCTGAAAATTTTCAGAGACAGAAGGCAAAAAAATGATCTAAGATTCCATATGCTCAGTTATGCATAATATAGGAGGCTTAGGCTCCCATAAAAAAGGTTTATAAGTGGTAATCAGTGATGTCATATTAATTATAAGCAATAAGCAGTAGTGGTTGCTCTTGAAATCTGCAGGCTATGCTATTTTGGGCAAATAGCAGCTTTTATATTAGCTGTTCATTTTATAAAACCTTTTGTGAACAAATACTAGAAGTTTATACATAGCAACTGAATGGGTAAGTCAAAATACCTGGACAGAAGCATTGCTCCTTTCAGGTGAGGATTACAGCAAACAATGTCCATAGTTGTTCATAGTAACAATTTTTTTAAGATATATTTTTTCTATCTACTTATTTAAGGTAGTACCATTTAATTTGCCTAAACTCAGATATATAAATTCTGAACTACAGAGTACAATAAAGCAAAACCATAGACTTAACAATATTCAATTTGCAATCCATAATCACTTGGAAAAACCTAGCTTTATTTAGATTGTAGTCCTGAGTAATTCAAAAACCCACAGGTATTCATTGGTGACAATTTTCATTCATATTTTATCAATTTGCAGTATCGTATTTTTTTTCTGTTCAGCTGAAATTTAAGGCAATAATTTGCAATAGACAGAATATGGACATTAGTTCTGATATAAATGTACAGCATAATATATGCATTAAAGCCGTGAATGTAAGGTTTATAGTTTTTAAATTACCATTTCCGAGCAATGTGTTTAAAAGTATATGATATGTTCTCTGACAAAGATCAAAGGGCTTAATATATTTTGTAAGTTACAGCTATAATGATTGCATTTGCAAAAGCTGTAATTTACTGGTCTATTTCCATAATGAATGGGAGCCTAACGAGTCACACAAGCTGATACATTCAGCAAAAATACGGGACATCTTAGACTTGACTTGGAATATGCATTATGATAATAGCTGCAGTTTTACTGGTGAGTAAATTTTCTTTTATTTCTTGGCTTGCTTACCTTGTCATTCTTCTTGGGTTTTTCAGTTTTCTAAACCAAAATATATTTTAGGAGCATCAGCAAATGAAGTGTGGGAGGAGGTTGCAATGGTGCATTCATTCCTGTTCATTCACACGTGTTCTGGAAGGCTGTGAGAGAAGAAAAGCCACATTCTTAGGTAAAGACAGGCAAGAAACCTGAGGATTAAAGGAAGATACACCTCAGGCACAGTAATATTTCACTTTCCTTGGTACTGTAAATGGAATTATGTCATCACCTTGTTGTCATGCGGTGGGCAAGACACGCCATAATCAAAATAGAGCATTGCATGTAAAAGGATTGCTGCTGTGGTCTCTCTCCACTGGATACTTAATACAGATTTACATGGGTCCATAGGGGGATTAGACAAAGCAATGGAAAAGAAATTATCTAAGAATTGCTAAATACACAGCTGACTTCTCAGGAATAACTTGAGCAAACAAATGGTAAAGATGAGAGATTATCTGTAGAAATTTGCCCTTTCCTGTATTTTCGGTTGGCATGTGCTTTGGGCCACTGCTGGAGAAGGAACAGCCTGGTAGGTCTACCCTCTGGTCAGAGCCAACACAACCATTCAAATGTTACATTCTTAATTTGGTTTTGATACTAGGTACCTAGAACAGAAGATAACCTAAATATAAAGTAAATGCTTATATCTTTGGACCTGGGAAAATGTACCAGTTTATTAAGGGTCTTCAATGAATTCATACCTCCAGCAGGAAGCAGTGCAGAGCTCCAATGAATGTGCATGCCTTGTAAATCCCTCATAAACCTCCAGTATACCAGCTACATCCTGCAAGTGCTACAGAGATTGTCAAAACCTAAATTTTTTTCCACTTCCCACAGTCAGAGCAGTTCACAGGAATTACCATATTCTACAAGATCACTGGCTCAACAAATACAGTCGCTTCCTTCTAACAGTATATTTTGCCTCATGGGAAAACAGAGTTCCTCCCTCTCATCCTTCCTTTTTAAGTCCCTCTGACTTGTTACTTGGTAGAATTCCATGGAAGGGAAACTTTCCTAAGTCCCAGAAGTATTCTGTAGTTTGATTCAACACAGTTCATGTCTGCTTGACCTTTAAATGGCAAAACTCAGAAGGTTTTATTAATATCAGTATAAAAGTCTTAGTTCTGGTGTTTTTTTCCCTGTCCTCAGGACACTAAATCCCACATATGTAATTGAATAAAAGAATCACTTCTCCTAAGGAAAGCTCACAGAAGCTCTCTTTCATATTTACCTGCACACTGTTCAGATAAATAACCTTATATTCCTGTTCAGCAAGCTACAAAACAAATATTAGGAAAAAGAAAAAAAATAATGAAAAGTTTACCCCACTTTCTTCAGAAAGCTTTTTGCAGATATTACAAAGAAAAGGACTGTATTCTCTTAACAATGCTCATGTTCAGGGAGTTCTGTTGATTTACAATTCTGATACAGAAAAATCAGTTATGGGTATTGATCTGTCCTTATTCAATTCTTTGTTGGTTAATTTAGTGGCAGCTAGCTTTTCCTGTACTGCTTCAGTGCTGCTTTGTAGTTCCCAGCATCACCTTTAACTCTTGTGTGAAACTTAGATATTGTATTCAGCCTCCCTCCAATCTTCAGACAGTAGCTGGCTTTAATTATAAAATGTGTATTTGTTAAACAACTCAGATGATTTATTTTTATTTCCAGACTCACAGGTTTTAGGAGAATGCCTTTTTCTCTGGAGATTATTTTCATTATCCTCACATGAACCCTTCATGAAACTGCTACCACTTATCTTCCTTTGATAATTTTCACCTCTGTCAGCAAAATTATCATTAATATAACCATATCACCACCTTTTCTTATTTTTCCCCAGAGCTCAGTGTCTTAATGTTAAGATTTCAAAAAAGTGTTAAGAGTAGGAAGGGCAGGAGTTTATTTGCAGAAAGCAAGAAGGAAAAAAATAAAAAAAAAAAGAGGGACACTTTGATTTCCCACTGCAGTTTCCTCTGCAGCAAGTACAAAATTGTGACCCTTAAAAACACATCAGTTCCAAAGCAGATAAAACACAGTAGAGAGACTGTGAGAACCGAGCAGATAAAGGGATGAATATTTGTATAGGAACCATCAGTCTTCCTACTTCTTAAGGATGGTTTGTTCCCCAGTGACACCTAAGGAGCTTAAGACCCCATGGGCATGTAAGGCAGCATGACAGGTGGCCAGTTGCCTCCAGGCAGCCTTTGAAAGACCAGTTGCCTAGCCTGACAAGGCACAGATAATTGACTAACACACTTCAGTTATCTGACAAAGTCTTAGGGTTGTGTCTTTGTGAAGACAACAGGATTTCACCCTTCCTTCCCTAGTAAAGAGAAGGTGCTGAAGAGAGAACCTGAAAATTCCTGGCTGTGGAGTCACTTTCAGCCTCAAATCTTTGAAGATAAGCTTCTCTGCAGTCAGAAAGTCAGGTATCAACTCCTTAAGAAGAAAGGAAAAAATGTCAAAGAGATTTTTCTGTGTTATCTGTTGTTCCAGTGGGAGTTTTGTATATGAAGATTAATGAATATGAAGAAAGTTAAGCTTATTTGTATTGTTTTCTGGGATTGTTAGAAAAAAAATTTGGAATTCTTACACTTTAGTATTGCTATTTTAAGTAGAGGTGGGGCCAGATGACTTTCTGAAGTCCTTCATAACATATTATTCTATAACTCCAGGTCTTCAATGTGATATTCTAATTCTTGGGTGAGAAATAAAGTTTGAGAAAGAAAAAAGTATTCTGAAAATTTCCAAAAAAGATCTTGGCACCCAGGTCCATCTTTCTTTTTTCTTCCATAGGATAGGTCTTCTGTATTTTTTAATTTTTTTTTTCTTTTTGGACTTCTTAATGGGATCCTTGCTGCCAGTGTACATGTAGTGACTGTACTCTTCTGATGCTAGAAAAAGCATTAGCTCATATCCTTCTTACTCCTCCTTAATAAGAATGTTCTTCTGTCTACCTAAAAGGGTTTCATGCTGCTTGCTTGCAAGGTGAAATGAGTATAAATCCTACCACAATAAATATTTGCAAAATACACAGCTGACAAAACTCATAATTCTTAAGAGTGCCTTTGGAGACCTCCTTAGAAACCACAGGTACCTTAATGTCAGTTTAAGTGAGCCTTGGTGTCTTGGTACGTGCACCATGCCATTCCTTTTGTAAAATTGTTATTTCCAGAGAAGAGTTACAGAATAGTTCTATGATGCTTTTCCTACATCATGTATCAATTTTAAATGCAAAGTCCAAAAAAAAAAACAACCAAAAAAATCAAAGCTTGAAAAATCAAGCAAAGCTCTTCCAGAAACCATGAGTTTAAAAAAAAAAAAAAAAAAAGTGTTAAAATAATCTAGTCTCCGTAGTACTATGGCAATTGATTTCCTCAAAGATACTGTCCCTACTTGTAATTTACTAGATGAATGCAAATTGGCTATGTTTAAATGAATATGCTAAATGTTGCATAGTTAGTCTGGCCACGTGCAGTAGATTGCATTTGGGAGTACATAAACCATCCAGGTGCAGAGCCCTTTTGTCTGATTTCAGTTTAGATTTGCTGAAGTCTTATGACTCCAGCTGCTGTAAAATTCTAGATCAGTAGCCAAAGAAAACTCAGATAAGTAATAACAGGCAAAAACATATTGTCAAAGAATGGATAGTAACAACTAGAACAATTGGCATGTATAGAATGAACTAATGCACCTTCATTATCTAACCTGACAATAGAACAAAATATGTGAAGGACAAACATGAAGGAAAATGCAAAAAGATTTCTTGCTATTGCTAGAATTTGCACATTCCTCTTCCTAGTGAGTCCGTGCACTTTCAGACTATTTGAAATGAGTGTTCCAAACCGGTCCAGCCCTTGTTTATGGTAGGGCTACAGCCAAGAGCTTTCAGGAGCCCCTGAAGTTGTGTTTGTCCAACTCCTGTCTGAGCCCTAATTCCCCTCTGTGTGTCATCTCAAGGACTAAATCTGCATGCAACCTAAAACCTTCATACTGTCTTGTCAGAGAAGCTTAGGTTATATCTGTAATCTACAAGTCCGAGCATTGCCTGAATACCAAACTACGCACATCTTGCAAAAATGCAGGGATTAAGCAAGAGACTTAATAACATAAGTCAAAACACCAGGGACATGTAAGGTACATGCAAATATTTAGCTGAAGAGCACATTTCCATAACCCTTATGCTATCTGTCCACCACACGATCTTCTCATTTTCTTGTTAGTTGGTAGAAAAGTTATACTGGCGTTTTGAAATACAGGGTGATTATTGGAGTGAAAATAAGCATGATGAATACCATGCAGTGTACATTTTCTGCTGTGGTGGGTAAGAAAGATTTCACTCACCAACTCCATTGTCACCCTAAATTCATCCCTGAAATACCTTTGCAGAGCTCCTAGAAATATATTTATGTGCTCTCATAAAAGTGGCAGATCATCTGAATTTGAAAATCACAACTTACTTCATATTTTTTAAATTATATGTGGGAGTAAGCACAGGTAACATGAGAAAGAATTCTGCTTTGCACCTGCAGAGATAGTGTCAGGTTTCTGAATAATAAAATATAGGATATTGTTTTAAAGATAATTAATGACAAAGTATTGAATACTACCTTGAATACTGCAAATATACCTGTAACTGTCTTTATAGAAACTACGCTCATCCCTAAGAAGTTTATGCTCAAATTCCTAGCTTAGATTATCAATGACAAATTGTTTTCAGAAAAGAATGATAGTTCACCAAGAATTTATGAAGCTATAGAAATATTTATCACATTTTTATTCTATTTGATGGAAAAAAAAATCACGAAAATATGTTCCAAATCAAGAGAAATGGTTCCATTCCTTAGTTTCAAAGGTGATTTGAATTATAAACTTACTTCCTTTAAATGATGCTTTAGGTTTAGACTTTTCAAACATGTATTCTATACATGATGCATGTATACTTTGTATTTTCATCTGAGTTTGGGCATTTGTTACATAGAGAGATTTATTACTACATTTTTGGCTAATAAAGAAGTCAAACTTAAGACATGTATCCATTTTTCTTTCCCTGAAAATCCTTGACAGTTGCATACAACTTCTATAAAAAGAAACAAAAGAGTTGCAACTCGAAATCTCATTTACCACTTTTAATACAGAGGAGTTTTATTCTTGTTGTTGTTTGGGGTTGGAGTTTCTTTTCTCCAAGACTTTAAAAAAAAAAAAAATTAGCTAGGAAAAAGAAATTTTAGGCAAAATAAAACATAGGGAAGTTGGATGGTTTTATAAATTGTAGGGAATTGAGGTTTTATATAAGGTTTATCTACTATAATAGTCAGGATAAAAAAATATATTATTTATTAATTGAAAAGCAAAACAAATATGCAATGTCTTTGTTAAATAAAAGTAATTTATCACTTTCTACAAAGGCTTTAAGTTATATATTTACCTGAAATATTAAGTTACAATACGCTTATAGTGAGGAATGGGGCAAATTTCAAATTAGTGTGCCTAACTCATTTGTCTACCAAATGATCCCATGGTAAGAAGCAGAAGAAATACATACAGAAAAAAAGATACACAAAGTAAATAAAAGTAAGTTTTAAGAAACATAGATTAGAGGAACTATTACATTAGGTTTTTTTCTTTGCAATGTTTATTAATAATTGGCCACTCAGTTCTGCTGGGTAGTGCTACAAGTAAAGAAGATAACAGCCTAAAGTCTTGATGAGAAATAATCACAAGATTTTATCAATAGACTTTTAGTCCCCACCTATATTTCTTCATAGTATCTGCAATTTCATTGATTACATTTCTCTGTTTATTGCAGAGTCTGTGATAAAGATCCAGCTGGCAAAGGTGACCAGTGTTAATCAAACCCTATCTCTCCTGACAGTGATCACTGCAAAAATATTCTCAGTGTAAAATAACCAGCAGCCCAGTACCAAGGAAATATTTATGAAGGTATTAGTTTAGCAGTAGGTGAGATGTTCTGCAGCTAGCAAATCTTGGCTAAGGAATTAGCACTTGGGAGTTTTACAGGATAGCTACTGTCCAAAGGAACTAGGATATTTAGGCTCAATAGGGAAGGATGATGTTTACAAAGTATCTAAATAGGAAGACAGTGACCTGAATTTAAATGATCGCTGACAGATCTTTAGTGACATATTATACACCCACTGTGACCCCATATATTTCCACTTCACCTTATCTATTAATTCACAAAATACATCTCAATCTCCAAATGGTGAAATCCAGAATGTTTGTGATGTTAGCTGATGAGTGAAGCAAGGCATTTTTACCTAAATCATCCCATAAAATATAAAACTGGTAAGTCTTCCATTGTATAAAGCTCCCAGTATTTGTTATCCTATCTTGTACTTTGTGAAGGAAAAGACTGAATGCAATGTATCTGGAACTAATATTCCTCCTGGGGGCCACCCTTCATCATTTCAGAGTTATCTCCTTTTCTGGATTTCTTATATATGGTATTCTGTGAATGCATAAGGTACAGAGCACATCCTTTTTATCAACATCAGCTTAAAAAAAACAAAGATAGCTTTCTTTTCAGGAAGAAAAAATCCTTTTAAAACTAACTGTCTTAAATTAACTCAAGATGGTAATTCTCACTAAGGAGTATGCTGATGAAATGAAATGTTGACAGACTAATAATATTCATTTTAACATTACAATTGAAAATATATAAAATGAATATTCACAGCAAGAGATCAAAACCTTGGATAACAAGAGGAAAATGGAGAAAAAATATTTATTCCTCAGAAGTAATGTTATACAGGATGAATAAATCCTTTTCTTTACTAGACCTTCATAAAAAAACAAAGGAGGAGATAATTTTATTTGAAAAAAAGAGATTAAGCTAGATGTTCTTTTGATTCAACATTTAGCATTCTTGCAATAGAAATGTTCCTCTAACATATTTATTACTAGAATATGTTTTTATCATCTTAATCTCTGTGATCTCTGAGAAAAAACATTCTGTGGGTGGTAGAATAATGCCATTTGAGTCACAGCATATTTCTGCAGATGCTGGAAAAGGACAGTTTTACTGACAAATATTTACCTATTTAAAGCAGCCAACAGAAGTACATAGTATTAAATCATCTCAATTTTATTACTCATTTGAGGTGGTTTAGTACACCAAATCCCAACTTACAAATCATTCAGAGCTCCAACACAGGAACAAGTGTCAATGATTACATTCCATCTCTGTGATACAGGAGACAGAATGTAAATTTTACAGTGGCAACACTCTTCCTGCTTTCAATTTTTAAGCCTTTATTTGCATATAACTTAGCTGTGGCAGAAACTGCCAGTGGCAGTAGTCCTCTTTTACAGAAAGGAAACAGAATTTCTCATATACATGTAATTTATCAGCGTGGATGTAAGCCCCTTCTCTCTCCCTGATGCAGTGAAGTCTTCTGACATGCTCACAGTGAGCAGGTGAGAGCAGCACTGACTGAAAACGTTATCCCTGCAGCAGAATACTCTTGGCATTGTTTTTTGTACCTGTTCAATCCAGCATGATACAAAGTGATTTTCATGCAAAAAAAAAGTGTTCAATGTCCTTTCTAATACTTTTGCCTGGCAGACATAGTATGGTTTATTCTGGGAGATGTCCCACTTCTTAATGTTTTTTACAAGAGATGTTTTTTATTTTCTTCATACTGTGTACACTTTAGAGAATTTAGACAAATTCTGCTAGGTATGGCTTTTTAGATATTTAAATCTTAAACGTGTCTTTTTCATCCTTCCTGAGGATGTAATCATATATCTCACTCTGCCTCAAGGTGAAGATTAATCGAAGGTGTTTTCATTACTTCCAGCCCATTTACTTTCCTGCTCTTTCCACTCTGTGGATCACCATCATGGGTTGCTCTCCCAACTGATGTCCTGCACTTCCATAATGTCACAAAACAAACTTTGATTATGCTCTGGAAAAAAGAAGTGATGGAAACCCAACAATGTAAAAACAAGGAAAAGGGCTATTAAGATAGCAGGTGTTGGGCTTACATCCCATTTTTCTACCCAGGAAAACTTGATTGAAAATACAGACTTATGAATATACCCCACTGAAGGGAATGCATCCTAATTAGAGTAAGATGGATTTCCACACCCAGACAGCAAGTCAGAGCTCCTCTTTTGTCAAGAAATGCCAAGCAGTAGCAAAACATGATAACCAGTAGCCATTATGATGGGAGAAGAAACAATTCCTCTTCCCACCCAGCTCTGTATCACATTTTCTTCTCCTGTCCTGGGTGGTCTGACAAAGGGAACATCCTCTTGACAAACGTACACTCCCTCCTTAACCTTTTCCCCACATGGCAGCATCTGTCCTTTTTGTAACCTCAGTGGCTGCAGCGTACAGTACCAGGTTGTATTAATGTGCCACATATTAATGTACTAACCATTTCAGAGTTAAAGATTATAGTTAAAAGTAATAGGTTTAAAGATAGAGTACTTATGCTTTACAAAACAGATTTTATCAGATCAATCAGTTTATGAAATATGGTTTTACAAAACAATCTAGTAGCAGAAGGGAAGTGTGATAATCAGTGCATTAAAAATGTACAGGAATGATTTTTCTGGAGAGATCCCAAATCAGAAAATTTGTCATACATCTTTCCACACCTACTACTTATTATTCTAAACAGCAACACTTCCCTTTTATCTGCTGAGAAGAGATGGACTTGAACCACCCGGTCAGCCTCAGGTTCTCTGCTTTTTGAGACAACACTTTTTGAGGCTGGGATTTCTTTATCCTGTTCTTACAATTTGGGGTTCAGTACAACAAAACCAACAGAGACTATTCACTTACCTGATGCAGTTTGACATGATAAAATTTTAGCTCAGCACTTGCTACGTTTCAGTCAGTAATAAGAAGATAACAGAAAACAACTCGCTGGGCAGTACATAATGTAAAAATACATTGGCAGCATAAGACAACACACAGGAGCAAACCGTTGAGAGAAACACCAGTAACTCATTCTTGCCATAACAGAACAATATTTCAAATCAATTTACTACATATCCATGTAACTTTTTATCCTTGACTGTATTGTGAGATTGTAAAGACTGTCACTTATTGACATAAAATACGTTGGGGATTCAGTTAAATAGACTGGGGGGATTTAAAAGATACAACCAGGATACTTTGAAATACTTCCTTTTGCTGACAGTTCAGAGTTGATCTAGTAAATGGGGAGACTGAATGTTAATCAAGCAGCAATGAAAAATATGAGCTGGCCTTAATAAAAATCAGTAGGTAAAGTTTTGAAGCAGTTTAATTAACAGAAATTTAGTATTAGCTGATTCATATAATTTACCATGCTGACCATTCAAGCTTATTTCAGTAAAGGAAAGAAAGAATAAAAAAAGGATGCAGTACGGCACAAAACTTTAGCATAATTTCATGATTTTTCCAAAGCCCTTCAGCAAATCATGTGTCTTCAAATGAATTTCCAGTTTCCATTCACAGGATTCAAACAGCACAGAAATGTTGAGGTTATTGGTGACCTACTTGCACAATGCAAATTCTGTAAAAATACACAGGATCTGTAATGAGTAAAACCAAGGACTTGATTTTTCATTGGGACAGGTGGGAAATCTGGAAACACTGGGCTATGTTTGTCATGCTTATAATTGCAAACATACATTATTAAATCACCTCATTACACCAAGTGAAGACTCTCAAACTTTGTAAATCAAACATATTGATGATTTTCTAAAGCTCAAGGTTCTCTCTGGCTGCCACATTTGCAACATCCCCAACATACATACACTAAGCTGTAGGAAATAACTTGTCAACAAGTTGACAACACAATTTCTGCCTAAATTCCAAGTAAATGCACGTGTACAAGCTACACAATGCATGCATGAAATTATCACACTGAAATAAGGAAATAAGGCATTAATGGGTGCCGCATGTTTCTAAGACTAGAAGACTACTCAAAAAAAATTAATATTTTATTTATTTTGTCTTTTCCTCTTAAAAGAGATCTTAATAGATGTGTCTGGAAAGCTTACATGTACATTATTTCTCATGGTCTAAGAAGCCTTCATGTTTTATATAATTAATTTGAATTTTCTCACTTGTTCTTTTATTTTTCTTTTGAGTGAATGAAGTGAAAATTAAGGCAGTATACAATGTGAAATTATTGTTGTTCTTGCTTTATTAGTTTTGACCATGCTTCTCATTCAAGGACCAAGGCACTTTTTCTGGCTTTCAGACACATAGCTCCTGTTTCATCCCTAGGAATTTCAGTATCTCAAAGCCTTCTAGAAATTCTCTTTGCAGCTGCTGCTCAGGGACGCTCATGACTCTACTGTCCACACTCAAAAGCAGAGAATTATTCGCTGGAATAATGGATTTGCATTCTTGAGAGCATTTGGAGTCCAACAGACATGGGTGATGACAAGTTCCCAGGAATGAATGGCAACATCAGGATTGTCAGGGAGAGTTTTAGAGGGCTGACTGAAGGTCTAAGCTGCCTTGGTTACTGTGCTGCTATGTCCTATCCTGCAGCCACCTTAAGGCTCGAGACAGGACAAAACTCAGAAAGCATTATAATTTAACACTAAAAAAACCAAACCAATACTACATGACTAAGACATTTGTAGTTCCTCCAAGGAGTCATGGGGCTGTGATTTGGTTGGATATTTTCTTTGGGTTTTTTTTTGTTTGTTTGTTTGTTGGTAGGTTGGTTGTTTCTTTTTTTAAATAATATTATTTAAAAATCATGACAAATGTAGGATTCTTCCTTTTGATGCTTTATTTTAGCATATAATGTAGAAAAGGAACAAAAAATTAAATTTCTAATAAACTAAGCCATGACTAAAACTACAGTTAAAATATGAGGGAAAGATTAATCTTACTGAAGATGACTCTTACTCTGCAGTGTTGGTATTTGACAATATACTATTCATCTTCTTATTCTGGCTTCACATGCTTTGGGTTTTTTCCTTGTAGTCCAGGCTGAAGCTTTACACAGGTATTTGTGGGTTAGGAATGGCATTCTCCAACTTAGTAGCGCTGCTAATAAAAACCCCATGCCACCACTGGCTTCCTCTCCTGCTCCAGCTGGAAGCACAAAAGGCAAAGATCACAGGTTGAAATAAGAAGAGTTTACTGGAAACAGCGATAAGATAGGAAAACAAACAGTATCAGCAACAATATTAATAACAGAAGTGTACAAGAGTGTGGGGCTCGACCCTACCACAGCCACAGCACCCAAACCACTGGCTCCAGTCAGGACCAGTGCTACCCCACCACTCCATTCACCCCTCTTGCTTCACCAGGAAGGAATGCTCTTCTTCTTGGAAGGGAGAGAGAGTGCCTTTCCCCAGCCCCTGGCAATGACATAGGGGGATACCAAATAACACTGGGGTCTCATCCATTCTCACACAGCTCCAGCCTACACCCCCTCACAGCTACTGCAACAAATTCACTCTGTCCTTGGCTGAAAACAGGATACTACTTAAGACACAGGACAAGTGACAGACCAATAAGCAAGCTGAGACAATTCTCCAGAGATAAGAATTTACACAACAGATGAATGTAAAATATATCTGCTGCATGAAAAGGCATTGCTTATTAACAAAGCCAATCTTAGGACATCTTAAAATCCTTGCTGCAATTTTATTCCAATGAAACAATCTCTATTTGTTCTAAACCAAAGCAATTTTAGCTTTTTTCATTCAACATTAAACTAAATGAAAAATCATTAGTAAATTATACTGATAAGACAAGATAATAGCTTCTTTATAAACATGGAGCTATTCCACAATTCCACATGGAAAAATTATTAACTAGAAAACTAGTTTATTTGCAACATAATTGCCAAAACCTGATCATTCTTCCATCACGTCCTACCCCGCTGAGTATTAGTCCATCAGAAACAATGCAGCATGCCTATTAATTCAGAGACCTGTTCCTGCTGAAAACTTGTCTCCTCACTTTCCTTCTGAAAAAATGCCAGAAAAAAGAAGCAGTCTGGGAAAATCTGGGACAAGAGAAGAAGTAACAGGTAGAAGAGCCCAGCACCTCTGAGGGACCAAGTCTGAAATGCCATGGTACTCTACATGGTATTGGAGGGAGTCCACGGAATTTTCAGGAAATTAACAGGAATTATAGACTGCAGGTTGAAAAAAGCTGTACGGAAAAACACTTCTGTTGATTTTAAAAGCAAGAGAAAAGTCAAAGACTGAGATGATTCATGTTTAATTGTCCAGAATGCCATATGAGCTAGACAGAGCAAAAAAGTTCATTATCTAAAGAATAAGTTCACTTTAAGGAAAGATAAGGTAAACACGCATGCTTGCCTTCTTTTCACACCCTTAGAAAACCAGTTTCTGCTGGCATTAGGAAAGTTGTCTCATCAGTCTGCTCCAGCATCCTTGCAGAATCTCAGGGGCCAGACCCAGACCACCAAAGTAACCTCAAGGATGCACAGTACAGTGCAAGAGATGGTACAGAAGGTCTGACCCAAAAATAACAGAACTGTGAGATCTTGTCGGGGTAGGCAAAACCATGAAACTTGACACTAATGAATGTGTACCTGGTGCCACTGCAAACAGTACTGGATGCAGCTTAGCCCTGTGCAGCTAATTGTTCCATCCCTGCAGCACAATAAAATTGCTAGTTGCTTCGTATCTGTGAGATCCAGCAATAGCCAAAAATCAGGAAAAGTTACTTATTCAGACATAGTGATTCTATTATACCTGGGAAAGCAAGTGAGAGATCCCATGAACCCACAAGACAATGTGACCTGTGTAACAATGGAAAAAGATTGCACCACGTGTAACAGAAGAATTGAGTTACTTTAATTTGCACCCACGTTTTTAACTCAAGTAACTACACACAGGCAATCTATAGAAATTCTGTCCTTGCCATTTTCCCCTCAATTTGGATGTCAATAGGAGAATACAGCAAAGTAGGCTGTTACTCCTTTTTTGTTATTTTATTGACACATCAAATCCCCTGAAAAAACCCTTTGCTGTTTTAATGTTTAATAGTTGTAAATAATTTATGTACTCCTTTTTATTTTTGTTTTTGTTTTTGTATTCATGTGTGTTGCCTGAGGACAAAACTCAGGGTTATTACTGCTAGTACTGGGAGAAGCAATCCTTTGGGTATGATCTTTGTTTTCACTCTCTCTGAAACCCTCTAGCTCATTGACTTCAGCGATGCTGAATGCGAAGAAGGTACCTGTCAATCACCCAGGGATTTAAATCTATCAAACCCCTCTTTTTCACTCACAGAAATTTTAATATAGCCTTGCACTCCCTTTTTGAAAAATATGAATATAGAGATATCCAGGAGCACAAAAGTAGGGAAAAAAAGGGAGAAATTCAGTTTTCAAAGGCAAACATAGCAGTGGGGTTAACCTGCTCCACAGATTTCTCATTTATGAGCATGTGAGAATATAAGACCAAAAGGAGGCTATTTATAGTGCCGAGAGTGCTCAGGACTCCAAGATTTCATTTTCATCTGAATGGGTGCCTCATATCAGTCAATATCCAGGGAATATAATCACAGAATAATCCATTTTGAGGGAATTGAGCCTTATCTTTGAAAACTTCAAACAACAATGCTTATTAGCACACAGTTCTGTAAGTGTACAGTGTGAATCTTTAAAAAAAAAAAAAAAGGGCATTTTACTATGGTTAAAAAAAGGAAAAAATAGAAAATACACTCAGGTAACGATCTTTATCCTCATGTAAATTAGATTAATTAGTATTTTTGTAATCTTTTGGGAAAAGCTGATAATAGGAGCTACACTGTTTATGCAAATAGTATCCAAATATGCAAAATGGACATCACCAGATTATAAATTAAACTTCAGCAAGCTGATTAGCTTGATTCTATCTTTAGAAAGCAGAAAACATCATTAAAACATGCACTCTATATTAAAAACGAGATTTTTTTTTTTCTTGTAATATGTGGGGATAGTATATACAGAGAAGTAATCTTAACTTTAAATCTTTGTTTTTCTTCCACGTGGAATTGATCTTGAATCATTGGAAGTTCTTTGACAAGACCCACCTTCCAAAGGATAAGCCCAGTTTACTCTTTAAACAAAATAAACCTAATCTTTACAGCAGCTAGAAGTCATCTGAATTCTGAGTTTAGTATGTAGTAATATCCTCCTTTCTGAAGAAAAACACAAAAAAATATCTATATTGAAATTTTTATATGGTTTAACATAACAAACCCATCAGGAAATATTCACAGAAGTTTGTCAGCATATTTACTCAATCATTTCCTTTAGGCAGAAGTGCAGGAAAACTGGGAGACAACATTTTACTCAACTATGAATTTTTGTGTATATGTGCTAAATTGTATAAAGAGTAATGGTCTTGGCTGCTCAATCTTGAACTTCATATAAACTGACTGCCCTTCAGAAAGGACATAATCAGTACATCATTCCTTTCAAGATTTAAATCAAAACCTCAAAATCGAGACACATTATTGAAAATTGTAATGACCATCTGATTGACCTTCAAAATCAAACTTAATTTCCTGCTTTCCTATGTCTATTATTTTAGTTTAATAAATTCCCCTATTCATCATAATTCATAAAATAAAAAAGATGAAATATACAGGGGTAAATACATCACATCATGATTTGAAGGAGCTGGGAAAAAATCAGCATGACCAAGTATGTTTAACACAAGGAACAATCAATGAGCCACACAAACTTGCATCAGCAGCGTGCCACAATGAATTGCAAAATTCAGTCTCAGTGCCAGCAGCTGATTTTGGAAAAAATGTTGATCCTAACTGTGAGAACTGCCAAAACTCTTGAACAAGAAAAGTGCAAAGCACAGCTTGATCCTCTTCGTGTCAAATGTGTAATCTCATAGATGTAATGTAGGAATTTTATTTTCATTTTTCAATGACCAAATAGAATGAGTTTTTCAAAAAACTATAAATAGAAGGAATGATAAACCAGTATACCAACAAGAAAGTTGTTCCTTCCTATATCTGACAGTTTTATATTTTCAAATAGAGCCCTAGTGGTATCAGTGGATGCCACTTTCTTGTCCAAAAAGTTACTTCAAAAAGTATTAACAAATAAAAAAATGTAGTCTGCTGTAAAAATTCTGCAAGCTTCTAAGGTTAACAGGTTTAATATAGAGTGGAAAAGTTGTGTGTCTCAGTAAAAGGAAAATAATAAAAAAATTAAGAACAAATTTGTACCTATGATAAGCTACACCTCATTTCAGTTTTCCATTTTCCTCAGCTCTGGAAAACAAATTAGTTCTGAGTTTCTAGGGTTTTGCTACTCACAGCCCAGCATTGATTTTACCCCTAAATAATACGTAAACAATTTTAGCTTGAGAGTGACTTATTTTCAGTTTGTCAACCTAACAAGAATTGAAATCATGTTTTTCTCTATTTTTTGTGCAGTCTGCATATGCATATTTTATTTTTAGAACAAGGGTGTTTTATTTAGACATCCATGAAATTTTGCTATTTCAGATTTTTTTTTTCATATTGAACTGCAAAACAATCTCAGACTACCTGCCCCAAATCAAGTTGGGGGTGGCAGAGATCTTTTCCTATCTAAATGTGTTTCTTAGAATGATTATGGTACTTAAGAATTTGGAGCAGAGGATCAATGTTACTGCCATTATATTTACATATGTCTTTGGAAAATGTAGCTGCTTTGAAAGACACGATAGGAAAAAAGAGAATAAAGAACAGAATTAGATCTAAATAGGTTTTTTTTTGGTGATTATGGGATGTAAGCATCAGGAACTTCCGTTCAATGCTGTTAACCATTTCACTACTGCCTACCGATAAAACAACAAATAGGAGTTAAAAAGGCAATGTGGCAAGTAATAATACTACAGCAATTAAAGCTCTCAGATGTAAGAATATGCAAGTGTTCCTCAACATAAATACATGTCATATTTTCAGATTTACAGCTGGATGACTTGGGATGAGAGTATTTGACTGCCTTTCAATAGCTCAAGTACTCTACAGTCATACTGTCCAACTCACATAGCATATAGAAGTATAAACAGGGAAAGCATTTCAAAAGCAAAGCTTCCATTCTGGAAAGACAGCTAAACCAAATAAATTGTAGTTTATAATAAGATCACGTTTATCCATAATATGCAAAAGCAGCAAGAATTAATAGCTCCATTACACCTCAGACCTAGAGGCATGGAAATAAATACCAGACCCAGAGTCCACTGGCAGCTTTCTGAAGTTCACAGTGTCAAAGTGTCCAAACACCAGACCAGATATCTCTTATGTTACTAACTTACGTTCCAAGAAAACAAAAAAATGTACAAATGCTTACTAATAACTCCCTTATGACACAGTGTCTGGTTTCTTCAGGCAGCATTTCTGATCTGCACCTCTCTGCCATTCTACCCAGTCTACTATCCTCCATGATATTTGATAGTGGGCTTTTAGACAGTCTTGAGGCTACCTGCCCTGTCTGCCTATCTGATCTGGTAATGAGGCTCAGTAGCCCTCTGTAAATGTGTACCAGCTGAGGAAAGATTGATAAAATAGATTGTCTCATATGAGCTACTATAAAGCTTCTCTTGAGACCCTGACATCGGTCACAAATCTCTACAGCCGGTAGTACCTGAGGACTTTGTCCAGGCAGTAGAAGGAGAGCCTTCCTTCATGTTGGAGATGGCCAGATTAACTTGGCAAACCCACAAGATTTTACATCATTCATGGGAAAGATAGAACCAGCCCCTTTTTCTTAAAAAAAGAAAAAATTGACACGTACAAATACAAGATAATTTAAGCATTGTGGCTTTTAGTGTTTTGGAGGCTCCTCCAAGTGCATTTGTGAGGAGCAATTCATAAGAGAATGATGTACAGGTTCTCTCTACCCATCTGTAGGACAGGTAGCTTTGTGCTTCCATACAGTTAGGGGCTTTGTGTTTACATACAGCATCTCAGGGACAGGGACTTGCATTTTTGGTTGTTGTTTGGATTTTTTGTTTTGTTTTTTAATTGTTTCTTTTGCAAAAGTCCTAACTAGACTTTGTGTTGGCAGACTGAAAGGCTTCAGTGAGCTTACGAAGAATCAGGAGAGCATGGCAGTGACACACTTTCAGGACTTTTATTCACAAAATAATTAAACCATTCAACCACAAAATAAAAAGCCTGGATTCTATTCCCTGCTCAGATAAAATGAAATCAGAACATCATCTCACAGTGAATACACTGATTGACTTGTTTTCTGGCCCCTGGAACTTTATATTCTTCAACTGCCACAGCCTCTTCAACTTTATATTCTATACTGCCACAGCCTCACCGTATAGAATGGAAACTAGTTTCTGTCTTGATGCTTTAATAGGAGCTTTAAGATGTGGATTTATTGCTCCTTATTTTGAAGGATGGACAGGAAACTAGATCACCTTCATCTGTTTGATAAGCTGGTGGGTGTATACATCCTTAGAATTTTTAAAAGGAAATAATTTGCCTTTGTTACGATCTGTGTACAAGATAAGTTTAAAGAACAACCTTATTGAGCTTGCAGGGATCTGAAGTGCTGCTGCTGCAAAGCCAACTTGATGGTGAAACCATCAGGTGTAGACAAAGTACTGCCCAGCTGTAAGTGCTTGTAGAGGTGGCCAACTCTTAATTTTGTACCTGGGTATTTAAATTTGTCTTAGACTGATTTAAAAAGTGTAAGTCTTTCTTGAGGGTTGTCCAGATTTGTCTTCTTACTCAACTCTTTTCAGTCCATCACATCTTTGTCAAAGACAAACACATATGGAATAAATAGGTCAGTGCTTTGTTTGACTATCACAAGATCAGTTTACACTACTTCAGATTTGCCAATGAAGCAGTAAAAAAGGAAGATTTTCTCAGCTATGTAAATTCCTTAAAAGATTACTGGAATTGCTTATAAGATCCAATGAGAATTGTTTCAAATGTGCAGAAATAAACAGAGTTAATGTGCTTTAGAAAATTTTACTGTTTCTTTGGGAATAATCTGCATAGAAAGAAGGAATTAAAATCTGCAGAAAGCATTCATCAAGCAATTGCTAACCAGTTAAATCAGACTAGAGGCAGTGGTGTTAAGAGATGGGTAGTCAGTGATAGTCATTTACTGATAGTCATTTATTTTTCTGCTCATGATAACTAAGGTGTCTAATGGAATGGAAAAGATGCTCAGTCTTTGAGTTTTCAGATTCTGATGGGATGATGTTTTCATTTGAAAAGTAACTGCAGAAGCATTTATCAATAATATAAAAAATATGTAAAGTATATATAAAATGTAAAAAGTTTATACTCAAAGTTGAAGAAATTATGAAGGGAATTCCTAACTTTTACAAATTTTATTACAAATGAGGTTCCTTCTTTGATGAAAGATGAGATCAAGTCCAAATTAAGAACTTGTACTTTCCAGTGTTTATTATTCCATCTGAAATAATTACCTAACTGGCATTAAGAGGAGTGTGTGGAGATCTAGTACATGTTCTACCATTGACTAAGCCCTTAGCCACAAAGGAAATGTGAACTTTCATGAGTAAGTTGCATGACTACATGAAATTCATAACTACTGCAAGGTTTTTGCATAAAAAACCCTGTAAATGTAAATTTATTCTTTTTTCATTGCAGTCCCCTTTCTACCTTTCCTTTCCTCAAAAGAGACAGAAGTGAAGAACCTTCCCATAGACCTAATTTTACCAGGGTTCCTCTAGGCTGACCATTTCTTGCTAATTAAAATCACAGGGGTCTCACTGATGGGTCCAGCGGCTCCAGTAAGTAAAAAAGAAAAAAATTATAATATTTAAAGAGAACATCAGAGCCACATGATGCAGACTGTTTTGCCTCCAGGCTTCGTGATTATATCTGTCTCTGCAGCAGTTTTGTCTTGAAAACATCTGGCTGGATGGGTCCATAAAAGACACGAAGGAATGGTTCAAAACATAAGTGCCGCAGATGATCAAGGGTTAAGTTAGAAGTTCTGTCCTGACAGTGTTTGCTGGCATTGCCCAGAATTTTGACCAGTGTGACATTTAGAATGGTGCCAAACTTAAAAGTACCAAGTTTGTACCAAAATTTGGACTCTGGACAATGGTAGGGCCTAAAACCAATAGAAGGTACAGTGTTGATCTAGCAACTCGTTTCAGGTATGTGATAAATTCAGTGGGATCCTACGTAAACAATCCTTCCCAGAAGCATAACTAGAGGACTCTTAAAGGGCATGAGGCTACAGACAGTTTCTGTTCAGCTATCCAGAATTTCAAAAATCTGGTTTGTCCTACCAAAGAGGAAGAGGAGTGATAGTTTTCTGCCTGATATTAGCCATGTGTTGTATCAGTAGAGAATTGACTGTTGAATCAGCATGAGAATTGGAGAAAATGAGTGTGGCTGTGGCCCTTACCAAGTGTCTGCACATCTCAGTTTGGTCTTTGATGTACTTCCCTAAGGGGTCTTTGCAGCTGAAACTGTCCTCTCTCCCTCAAACTCCATATTTTGGTGCTTGCTCAAAGCCTGGATACGAGACTAATTTAATCTTGAGTGCAAGTAGTCATAACAACAAGAATATGAGAACTAAACTGTGGCTTCTTGGCAGATTAGGGCCACACAAATCATGTCTGACACTATATTCTTCCCTTTTTTTCTTGAGCTCTTCTGTTTATACGGACAAGCAATTTCTTCAGACAACTGACTTGGCTTAAAAAATATTTTTACCAGGTTAGCTTTTGACTGACCATACACAATCAGATGGCAAGAGTCCCAGGGATGTATTTCTTTTCACTGGGAAATTGTTCTCTATGGTGCATGCAGTCTCTGGACAGAAAGATCTGTTTATTGCATTGAACTCTCTTGAAAGCTAATTTTGAGGTAACAGACCTAGCAAAATGAAAGCATCAGTTTTGACATCTGAAGGTAAATTGTTAAAATACCAATATATGGAAGACTATGCAGCTAATTAACTTTTACAGCCAATATATAGGCAATTAACTTTTTCACATTTACCATATGTTTATCCTCCTGCAGGGAGTATTTCCAGGAGGAAATCATAATGGGAAATAGCTCTGCTTTTATATGGGAATAAGATCTGTTGATGATAGCTACAAATTCTTACGTAGCTCATGGTATCTTCAAGAGAAGGAAGAGAAGGAAATCTAAGAAGTGAAATGTAGAAATTCAGCAATTGATTTAATGATTTCACAGTGTTCATTTCCATAGGTGGTTAACTGTAAATGGTCCTTTGTCTTTTCCTTAGAACAACTCAAAGCAGTCAGTATCAGCAGTGCTCAGGAAAGAGCAGCACACCAATTCAAGAAGACTCTAGCTGAACTGCCACACAGAGGTGCAGTGTGTTTCAAAGATCCCAGATTGCTCCTCTCAGGAATAACTACATATTAACTGTCTATTATACAGTAAATGTACAGTTCCAGGTCATGGCTAAGCCTTTGTTGTTGCAGTGAAAACCTGTATTCAAGTGTTTTGGGGTTTTTTTATGTTAGGACTTGTCCCTTAAAATATTGATAAATATCTTCTCTTACCACACAACTAATTGTGGTAAACATTTCAGTTCTAGACAATTATTATACTACTGGCTAGTACTCCTGCAGTCCTCCTCTCTTCACTGTAACCAGATGACTGCCACCATCTTGCAAACATCTGAAACTATTAAATGCAGAAAAGCTTTGCTGCCAATTCATAATGCTGTCTTGAAAACTAAAATGCATAAATTAGTGTGTTTACTGCATTGTCTGGGACTGCTTTTGAACTATGTGTAGCTCCCCAGGTCATTTTGCAGTCCTAGTCTCTCACCATAAGGACTGTTAGAACACACAGAAGTCTCCTTTTTTGTGATAGCAAAAGATGGTTACCCAATGGCAATCGTGAGGGCCATGACGGTGCCTAAGGCTTTCCCAGACACGTGGCTGGAGGATGCCGGGCTCCTGGGTCTGACAGCGGGGTTGCCGCATGCACGGCTGTGTCACTGCCCCATAGGGCCTGTGGGAGGGAAAAGTTCTGTTGCCATTTGCCAACCAACCCTCACGTCTCTAGTAGTGATTGTGGAAGGAGAGATATTTGCTTGCGTGTTCAGGTGAGTTCTCAGACCAAACCAAATGGAGTTAAAGGAATGGATGATGAGGAATTAGCCACTGCTGTGGTGAACTGGCTGTTCTTTACCACTATCCCAAACTGAACAGTCAGTTCATAATTAAATAAGGCTTGCCACAAAAGGTGCATCAGTGTTTGCACACTGAGCTGATTTTATTATATTGTTTTACAGTTTATTCCAATAAAACTGCTTATACATTTATTTGATTAACTATGACATTTATCCTGATGTAACAGTAGCAGAATTCTTATTGAGGGAACAAAGAAGTAGAAAATGAAGGATTATGTTAGTTATGTCTGCATTAATCTTTGATCCTAGAATTGAACTATATTATTGAAAATATTATTTAAAATATCTGACATGGTTTCTTACCAAGTATACAACTCCTAAAATATTAATATTGCAATTACCAGTATTTTAAAAATGTGAATGGATATTTTCTGATCTTAACACTATGATGTGACAATGAAAATATATCTAAGATAAATAAGATAGGATTTTTAAAATGTTTGTTTAATACTAAATGTTTCTCCAAACACCTGTGGGATATGTTTCTCATGGGACTAACTGCTGTGTCTCCCACCTTTGCTTTTTGAAACATGGTAACTATGCTAATCTGACTAATAACTATGCTAATCTGACTAATCTACACTTTCTTTTTGTCATGTGAAAATATTAGTTTCATTTCAAGTTATTGAGCTCTTTCTGGTTTAAATGGAGATAAATATTGAAAAGAAACAATATGTTAAAATTCTTAATTTAAAATATGACATATATTGGTTTGAAGACAGAACAACTCCTTCTGAAAATATATCTTCTAATGTTTTTATTTAAATTAGTCTAAATTAGCAAATTATCTTGACTACTCCAAAGTGTCGCTTCTTGCTGAATTAAGTATTGAGCACTGACATTGATCATATATCAACATATTAATTCACTATTTCAGAAAAGTTTTTTTCTATCTCCCTTATTTAGAATATTGTCTGAATATTTCATTTTGGAAAATTAAATTCTCAGTACTAAGTGTTTAAATTTGAATGTCTTGAAACACTTCATGATAAAAGAGAATATATCTTTATCACCTAGGAGTTTCTCAAAGCACAATGTTGGATAAGATTTAAACCCATAGTTTTCTTGATAAACTGCATAAATAATCTGGAAATTGATCCTGAATTCAAACAAGACACAGTCCTCCAAATTCTGCATTACTTCACCAAAATAAGAATGATAGTCTTGGTAGCATTATGTAAAAATGTATTAGGATGGAAGCTAGACAACAGTGAGTAATGTAATGCAATTGCAAAAATGTAATTATCCTTATTATCAGGAAATATAAATAGGAAAACGGTCCCAATGGCACAGCATGTACCCCTTTTTGCTTTTTTGTGTGGTTGTGGCAGAAATGCATTCCAGAGAGTCCAGAAGGCTGCAGTTGTAATACTCCTTTAATGAAATGCTCCCATTATGCAGTGCAAGGATGCTAAGGTACAATTGTGAGTGCTAGATGTGAAGAAAAACATTTTCCATCTGTTTAGTACACACACTGTGTGGGGTTTTATTTTAATTTAAGAGATTTACTTTACAATATGAAAATGTCCCAATTTAAACACTGAGGAAACTACAGAATCTGCATTCTGGAACTTTTAAAGGACATATATTAGTCAGGGATTTTAAGTAGGGTTTATGGAAACTACTTCTTATTTTAATTGAAATCAAGAACAAAACCAGAAATACTTCTAGATACTTGTCACCAAATTTATTGCCACACTTATTGTCTGTGAATATTTTTTTTTCAAAGGTAGCACATGAATCACATTAAAAAAAACAGGCATTTAAAACTGCCTTGAGACACGCTGAGAATAATTTTTGACATTTAAGTATGTGCTTACCCTTTTGTTCCATAACATTTACAATAAGTTTATGGTTTTCTCCTCAAGTTTCATATCTAAGGTAACATAAAAGCAAATGCATTTGTTAATTATGCATTTATTACGTGTGTTTGTTAATTAATCTTCAAAATAAAATGGCAAGGAAAATGAAGGTCTGCAATAAAGACATTTGCAAATTGGAATTGGAGCTATCAGAGAACAACTGTCTATATGACAGTCAAAAGCGCTCTTTTTTTGTATTTTCCAAGTTGATTTTAATGGCTGTGCCAGAATAAAACCTATTCATCTATCAAAAGTGACTGTAAGAGAACTGAATTAGTCTTTTGTCATGAATTTTCTGGAATGAACTGAATGAGCACTCAGCAGTCATGGATGTTAAGGCCCAGACAGAAAATACAATACTCAAGTTCCAAGTTCAGGAGTTGACTCTTGTTCACTTGTCAAATAACTTGGTGCAATCTTGCTTTAATCCTACACATACTTTATTCATTATGGGATTAACTCTTCCAGTTCTCTGATATATCAGTTTGTTTGGCTCAAATATTCTTGATGTTTGTTGTCTCAAATAGCAATTCAAGACTTTCCACTAATGAAGAAAATTTTAAAAAAGAAAAATTCTACAATTCTACTTGTGTTTAGGCAGAAAAATATTTTGTAAAAGATAAGAATATAGCTGTGGATGGCCAGTCTGTTTTATTTTTATTGACATAATACTGACATAATAACAAAGTAATCTGTTGCATAGAATGTGTGGCAAGTGAAAATGCATTTTACATATTTAGCAAATATACATATTGGTACAGTCAAAGTGTCCTTAATGAACACTTAGATTCCTGGAAGAATTCTTCCACTTCACTGTGAGAGTGTGTCCAGCCCTAAGTATTCAGTTGCATCAAAAGCTTATTCCTGTGCTCATTTATTTAAAGCCAGCTATGAATGATGAAGTACTTTAATTGCTGGCAGCCTTTCTCACTACATTGCTTTAGGAAAAAAAATGCGGAAAACTGATCACTGCATAAGTGTTTGTTAAAAATAATGAAACACACTGGGAAAGTGCATCTTTGTCTTCTGTTATGTGGAAGATACACGAAATACAGATACAACTTTATTTAGGAAAGCAAATGGCTAAGCTAAGTTTGAAAAAAATTTAAATAAAATCCCCCAAAGGCATACCATGTGCTAATCCACAGGGGAATCCTGATGCTGTATTTTTTTCTTGATACATGTAGGTGAAGTACACATCTATTATGGTTTGTCCTTTTCTCATTTGCAAATGAGAAAATTTGGTTTGACAAAACTAAGAGATTTTAATTGTTGTATATCCTTTTTTTCCTCAGTCCATAACACTATAAGGTTTGAAGACTGAGAACTGCCATTCTTCTTTACATTTGTTTCTGAAATCCTTCCATTGACTTGTCATGTTCTTCATATGACTTCTGCTGAAAACATTCCTCAAAACCTATTTATTTAATATTTATTACTTTCTGTTGCCTCATTGACAGAATCACAAAAGCACAGAATTTTTAGGGCTGAAAAGGACTTCTGGAGATCACCTAGACCAATCCCCCTGCCAAGGCAGGGTGACCTAGAGCAGGTTACAAAGGAACATGTCCAGATGGGTTTTGACTGGGTTCAGAGAGGGTCTCTGTGACCATCCTTGGCAGCTTGTTCCGGTGCTCTACCACCCTCAGTGTAAAGAAGTTCTTCCTCTTTTGAGGTGAAATTTCCTGTGCTGTAGTTCATGGCCATTGCTCCTCATCCTGTCTCTGGGTACCACCGAAAGAGTTTGGCACCATCCTCTTGGCACACACCTTTGAGATATTTCTGTGCAATTGATGACATCCCCCCTCAGTCTCCTCTAGACTAACCAGGCTCAGATTCAGCAGTGTTTCCTTGTGAGAGGGATGCTCCAGACCTCTCAGCAACTTTGTGGCCTTTGTGGCCTCCTGCTCCAATAAAACAGTTCCTTGTTTTATTTGAACTTTCATTCCAATGAGTCTGCAGATTAGGAAGGATTGTAGATAGGAAGCTTTAAAAAAGGATAGAGGTGCATAACTTTTGCACACAGATTTTTTATTATACTGGGGGCAATTACTGTTTTAAATCTGCACATATTGTATTTATCAATTTAAATCAAGAACTAATGAACTTAGATGTAGTATATTTAATCCTTTTTTTAATCTTTCTTTTCCATACTCCATTTTTACTTATTAACACAATCATTGTTTCTATTCTATTACTTTACAGCAGTTCACTACTTAGAGATTTAAATCAGAATTGTTTTTCATATTTAATTCAATGTAAGTTTAATGTGGCTATTTATAGGTGTAGTATTATTAAAGTTGTGGTGCAATTAGTCCAAATAATTTTACACCAAAGGCTTTTTTTTAATGTAGAGAAGGTATGTTAGTGTTGTTTGTTTTTAAAATAGGTAATGCACAACAGGAGACAAATCTTTAGGTTTGATTTTTCTTCAGCTCTGTCAGGCACCAGCTCTCCTTTATTTCTATAATTCATTTTTGAATTAGTTGTCTTTCAACAATAATTAACAGTTACAAGCAATTTGAAACAAATATTCCTAATAATGCTAAGAAACAGAAATGTTTTGAGCAGTTTAGTGAGGTTTGCCTGAATGTATTGATGTGTAGGTATTAAAGATAGCACAAAATGCAGTTCAATGTATAATTCCTCTAAAAGACAAATAGCTTATATTTGAGCTAAGAATAGGCAGTCAGATAAGGGACTCAGAGAAGCAGGGAATTTGCAAGAGCACTTAGAGTGAACATTTTTGGCCAATACTGCCATTTGCAAGGCAAAAAAGATAGTTAATGAGAGATGAAAAACATGAAATCAAGTTGTTTACTTGTTTTCTTTTGCAGATGGATAAGAAAGGCATCAGCTAAGAAACATTACAAATAAGAAATCTGTAAGTAATAAAGGCAGCTATCAATTTATTACTAATAACTGACATTATATCCACGTCTCTGGCAAAAGTTGTGCCAGTTTTTTTCCTGTCATACAATTGTATTGCTTTCTTCCGCTGCCTTTTTGTACATTTAGGCTTCATTATTCACTTTTGATCTTTTTATTGACCAAGTGACCTTCAAGGCTCATGGAACTGGCAGAGGCAGTTGGGCTGAAGTGGGAGCTGAAGATGAAATGCCGGCGGGGGCAGACCTTGGAGGCACGACTGGAGCCTTAATGGGCCAGTGCCAGGGTGGACTGCACTGGCTGCATGACAATTGCCAAGGAACCATGCAGAATGCACAGGCTCAAAATTTTCCTCGAGGTGAACCAGGAAAGTAATTTGAAAGGAGCCTGGGAAGAGATATGGCTTAGAGTAGAAATGAAGCCTATATTTGGTCCAGGGTGTGGATTAATGTGAGGAAGAATGCATTGCTTCAAGGCTGACCGGACTGTCCCAGGGATCAAATGCCAGTCAGGGCTGTAGTTAGGCAGCTGAAGCTACATCTACAATGCTCAGGAGAGAGATTAAAGATAAGTAAAGTCTGATTTATGAATTCAGTTAGGGACATGGTTATTTATAATACAACATTCTTGTTTGATGTTCCTGTCTACATTTAATTTTATTTCTGATAGTGATATCTCTTGTTGCTGTTATTCTTCCAAGCCCTGCTCATTTTTCCTTTCCTAGTCATATATAACATATTTTTGCGAGGTTCTGCTTAGACATAAATATTTTCATTTGGTCCATGTCCATTTTACTTAAAGGAATAGCTGCAGAAATGTTCTACAGAGGTACCACTGAAGTGCTGTTGTCTTCTAAAAATATTTTTTGCTATCATAATAGGAAGCAGTTTAAATAATGCATATTTAAAACGTAGTTATATTAGCTCTAAATCACATATTTTAATAGTATATCTTTGTTGGGAAAAATCATAATTTCCCTGGGTAGTTAATAAGTGCCAGTTAAGGATTATTGCAGAGAGAATGTCTTTTCAAAAGATGATCTGAAGATGGTTCACATTTTGATTGAGGGATACTAAGAGGAAGGAGTCATATACTGGAAAATTTCAGATGCAGTAGTTTGGCTAAAAACAGAAGAGACTGCATTTATGGGAGAAGAAAGCAAAGCTATAAAGATCAGTATAAAAAGTAACTGGCTGACTTGCCTAAATAAATTATAGAAAGAATTATAAAAACAATGGGCTATTACAGTACTGAGATTATATACATTATAGAATGCTTAACCCTGAAGACCCTTAAGGTACTGAGAGGCAACAAGGAGGTTTCTCCCTCCTTTTTTTCAGGCTGAACAACCATAACTCTCTCAACCTGTTTTTATAAGAGGTGCTTCATCCCTCTGATCATCTTCATGGCCCTTCCCTGGATCAGCAGTATTTCTGATATTTCCACATATTTCTTTTGCTGATGACCCCAGAACTGTACTCAGTATGGTGTCACAAGAGCAAGTTGTGGGGAAATCCCCTTGCTCAGGCTGATGCCCACACTTCTTTTGATGCAACCCAGGTTGTGATTTGCCTTCAGGGCTGTGAGCGCACACTGTTGGCTCGTGTTCAGCTTTTCGCTCATGACAACCCCCAAAGCCTTCTCCAAACGGCTGCTTTCAATCATTTATTCTCCCAGTCTCATATCAGGGACTGTACCAGCCCAGGTGGTACAACCCATCTTGTATTTAGACATGTTGAACTTCATGAAATTCTTGTGGGCCCTCCTCTCAAGGCTGTCCCTCTAGACCACATCTTGTCCTTCTGTTGTGTCCTTGAAGACAGCTTCATAAGGGGAAAGGGTTTTAACAGTGTTAGAGAGCGCTGCTCTTACCAAGATATCCCTTGGTTTAGTAAAATATGTGCAGCATATTTTCATTTTCTTTTGGTTTTTTTTTTCACTTTCATTGTAATATGGTTTGATTATGTTCCCCAGAAAAACTGAAAATTGTATGATCCCATGAGTTCTTCTTTCCATCAATATAGGTTAAAATAATGTTTGTGTTTTCAGGTCTGGGTAGGCTTTTTTAACTCTCTGGCTGTGATATTTCAATGCTGCGAATTAATCTGAAAGTTAGGCATCAGGGGAAAGTTCAAATACATGGAAAAAGTTCCCACTGCTTACAAAGTTAATGAAACAAGGGTAAGCCAGCTCAAGTTACTTCACTATAAGCTAAGAACCTCTATCCGAGCAGCTACCACAAATCAGGTGAGATGGGTGAAACTGTTGCACTACAACTTGTTCATTTATATAAGCCCTTCACTGTGCTTCGAAATTTGCTGTTTTGATATAGTAAGCATCATAGGTTGTAAATGCATAATTAATACACTATTTCCCTGCTATGTTTTACTGTTCAATTTTCTCTGCCTGAACTGCATTAAACTACTGCATTTAAAAAACACCCCCACTCATACTCCTGGTTGAGTTATGTTGATTTCATTCAAAGTTCTTAACTGATTTATATTATTTTGTTCAGTATTAGACTATTAATGTGTATGTACAGCAACACATTGTAGTGATATAATATTGAGTATTAATAATGAGTCAGCCTAGGAGTAGTTAATTTAATACTCTTTACATTGTACACAGCCTACATTTTCATTTTATACTTTCTTTAGCACACAGCCTGGTAAGGTTTCACATACAAGTTTTATGTAACTAGTCACTAGTGGTAGAGTGCATTATTTCTTAGCTCCAAACTTGCTGCTTGAACAAAGTTTAGGTCTTTAGGATGTACCTTCTTTACACTGCTCTGATGCTGTTTGCTCAGTGTCACGTGTATTTTCTGCTGCCTAGCTGTGTTAGACTTAATGTGAATTTCCTTCAAGCTTGCCAGTTTTACCCTAAGTACCAGAGGCTAAAAAGCAATTTAGGCTCCACAACGTCCATAACTGAACTGCAATATAGCTCAAACAAGATGATTTTCCTGAAGTGCAGCATCATTTGTTTGCTTTAAATGTCCTGAACACAGGTAGTGTTATGAAAGGGGAGACTGGACTGCCCTATATGGTACCACAGAGTTTACATTCAATCTACACCTAAGTCTGCTCTGCCCACACCTCTGTTTCCACCAGGAGTGCCTGAATTAATATAGGGCTGTCATGCACCAGAGTGGTGTCTTAGTGAGAAACTAAAGGTGTTGGTTGCCTTGGGGAAAGGATAAGGGCTTTCAGGTATGTTTGAGACTGCAAGGTGTCCTTGGATTGTGTTGGAGGACGTGAAGAGGGCAAGAAAGCAATCCTAGTATGGGTTTGTCCTTACGGTTTTGGGAATTCACTATATCCTTCCTCCAGCTCAGGTTTATTCTTGGAAAAAAGCTGGCTGGTACAGTTGAGTAGTGAGCTAATGGGGTGTCTTGATTATGTGGTGGGATAATCAGGAGTGCTTGAGTTTGCTCCCCAGCTTCTTGTGTTTTCCAATGTTGACAGCATGTAGTTATTCTTTAGGATTCAGAAAAAAATGGGTGGCCTGAATCATGCTTTTAGCATACTACCTATTTGTAAAACAGTCTGAACTTTGCCTTTTAGGCAAATATAGTGATTCCTTGGTAGCTTTGACATGCACTTTCACACTGTTACAGAGATTATTACCTTCATGCCTCTGAGGGCCTAAGTAAAATGCAATGCCTCTGCCATGAACCAAAAAGTAACAGATACCAAGCAAGAATTTGTTTACCATTTGGTAAAACTCTCCAATACTTAATAAATAGACTTCAAGAAGCTCAGGATCCTACTCTTCTGCCAGAGCTGGCAGTGAAATCACAAAGCCTCTCTCTTCCTCTTTCTCCTTATCTTTCTCCTTCTTTTTCTCTGTGAGGCTTCTGGAAGATATTATTAACAACTCTGTTACTTTGTCAAACCCTGGGAGATTTTCTTCGAACTGCCACACCTGCAATGAAGCTGGAGGAAGCTGTTCTGCCTAGCTTCAACCAGAATAGCTCATCATTAAAATTAGACTGGCATTGTCCTTGTGTGGTAAATACAGAACTGACAGCCTGTGGTGTATTACACTGTGTGCTGCTGCCTTCTCCTGTAAAACAGATGGTTTTTAAACACTAAATGAACAAATTGCCATTTCAAAGGCAGATTCCCTTCACAACTCAGTGTTTGTTGCCCTCATTAGCCTCTCTGATATCTCTTCACCGAGATACATATATGCAATATATTTAAGTTGCAGTAAAAGATGATTTTGAAATTTTAGTTATGAACCATAGGTTATACCAGTAAGTTCAGCAGACTCTGGGAACTCTCAGGAGAGGCTGAGGTCAGCTGTAGAGCACAGCATTAGGAAGGATGAATCACTCCTATCCTCCCATTTGTCAAGGCTGATACCCGTGACAGGTTGAAGGAGAACCAATAGTTGTAAGAGAATATTTAGCCTCTGAATTAAACGAGCATTTTGAATATTTGCCATCAGTGCCTAAGCTTCACAAAACTGCCTTTCCCTCGCTCTTTATTTTGTCAATACCGACAAAGCACCAGCCTAGCTCTGTAGCACCAGTCTGGGATTGTTTTCAGCATTACAAACTTGCTTTATATTTAGATATTTGGGAATTTTTTACTTACTCTCAGAATTACATGTTAGGTACGTTTCTAAACCTTAGACTTCAAAGATGAGGAAGACTTTAACTTAAATACTGTAAGGAAAGGAATTTTGGTCGGTCCTATCCAGTGCTAATAAGATCAAGTGATCAAATTCTAAAATGCAGTTAAGCTTGATCTTGACAGGACATAGGATTATGGATATTGCTGCTCATGGAGTGCTGCCTGGAACATCTGTAAGCATTTAACTGCTTGGCAAGGATATACCTTGTATCATTAAAACTGTGGAGTCATGGTATGTATGGATCTTAAAAAAAAATCCACAGAGCAGGAATTCAGATTTGAATTTCTAAATCTTGTTTTAATACAGGCTTGTTTGAATATTATGCAGTTGCAGGTGAATCAGGCAAGAGGGAAATAATTACAGATTCTTTGTTTCTTTTGACCTCAGCTTCCCCGATGCTGATTAGGGAAGTTTCTTCTAGGGTATCAGGCCAGGAGCTGTCAGATGAAAAAAATATTATACACAAACATGGCATAATTATTATGTTACCAGTCACACAGTAACACGTCCTCAAAGGAGAATATTGCAGTATTCATTTACAAGATCTTTTAACAGTCATGTATGATAAATGTCATTTTGATTTGGTCTGGTATACTGTTTTGTCTTGAGACGATAATTCTTTGCAGTTTAATTTTATTAACGTAGCAAGTTAGAAAATGGTGTTCTGGATCCACATAGTGAATTATTCATTGCATTTCAGATATTAAGTTGCCATCAAATGCTTTCTGATCTGCATTACATAAAGTCATGCTGAATCTCTGATGTCTGGACTGCCTGTGTAATGAAGAACTCAGACAGTGCTCAATCAAAATACACTTGAGAGAAAGCAGATACAGTATTTTGATAAGCATCACAAGTACCCTATAGTGTTATTTTGTTTGCTTTTTTTTTTTTTTTTGTTTCCTAAGCAGAAAGAATCTGGACATCACCACATCTCTTCTTCTTCTTCTTAGATCTACCTGCTCAAGCAAGAGTTTTGATTTTAAAGCTATTACTATGAAATCATTAGGTGATATTCTAGGGCTGCTGTTATTGGTAAAGATGTTAAAAGCATGATTTAACCATCTCTAATTTTATCCAACAAAAAACGTACTCTCACTATTCTATGTAAGAAATGTGATAATGTGTTCAAAAAGTGAAACATATCTGAAACACGGCCTTAGATTGCAGCTAAGATTGCCTCTAGGAAGAGGTGCTCTTCACCACTTTTTGTGTTCTCTGAGAAGGTAAAAATAATAATAAAAACCCTCCAGAACTCATATGACTAAAAACTTGACATTTACAAGTTTCAAATATATGGAGTTAAATAAGAAAGTTAAGTAAAATATTTAGTAAGTCTAAGTCAGAAGGGAATGTTTGATATTTTAGGCATTGACTGAATTTATTCCTTGTTGTTCCAGCAGACATGATGTCTTTCTTTTTTGTTGTTGTTTTTATTTTAATGTCTTAATGACCTGATCTGTGTTTTAATGCTCCACAGGCACAAGTATTGGGAGACAAAAATTTGCATCATTCCGGTACACCAGATTTTTTTGTTTTGCTTCTTTGTCCTTGGAGGTCTGTGAGAGAAATTGCTCTCAGAGTAGAGCGGTGCTTCATGCTCTGCATTTAGCTGTTTCCATGGCCAGTTTTACATCCTTAAGCATTCAGAAACAAGCACGTGTCCTCGTGGCACACTGTAATTTCGGTGTTAATAGCTTTAAAGCTGTGATTCAGTGTTAAGTCGCTAGGTGGCATGTGGCAATGAGGGAGAGGGAAGTTAATATTGGGAAGTTCTGGTGAGCGCAGCTGGCACTGGGCGCCTTGGAACAAACACGCTAGAGTTAATGTATTGCCATCTGCCTCTATTTTATTCACTTGTTGGACAACAGACCACAGTTGTCTATTGCTCAACATGCTTTTACTCATAAATGATACCAAAATCTGTTCAAATGTTTCCTTTTGATAACTTCATGAAAAATCATTCTGTGTGCGTGCTTGTTGTAGAAGCAGACACTTTTCCTCCTCTCCCATCCTCTGCCTAATAAAACCAGACACAGTATGCATCTTCTTTACAACATAACTAAAGTATATTTTAAAAAAGGGATGAATTAGGGAGATGCTGGGTATGAGGGAGGAGTAGAAGGAGGTATCAGTACTCTAGTGCATATATAGCCATATTCTTCTGTGAAACTGGTACGATTCAAATAACATACTATTATTCCAAGCATTAAGCATACAAAAGAAAAGTTTCTATTGTATCTGTACATGCAGTTGAAGGAAAATGGATCTGCCAGTTATCATAATTGTCTATCACAGAAATCAGTGTAAAGGTGGTAGTTCTGCAGATGGAAGCACAGGTAGGATGCATATCCCTATGGAAATAAGTAATAGAAGCAGCAGACAGGACAAAAAATTGTATCTGTTATATCTGTCAGCCTTTCAAAGCTTCTCCCCATGTTCTAGAATGACACTGGTTATACAAAGATCAGAGACAAAAGGTGGATTTTTGTAACATTGCCTTAGTTTATTTAAAAGTGTCAGAGACTGTGGTGATCTATGCCAAATATGTGGGGAAGCCATGGACTAAAATTTTGCCATCCCTTGTCTAAGAAAAACAGCCTTCTTATTTCTAAATTTTAAGCAGTATCAGTTTGCAGGTAGCCTATGGAGGCCAGTTGTTTATTGATGATATGCTGTCCTGTGAGATGTATTCCCTTCTCCAACTACCCCTGAGCACTCTCTACGGAAAGCTTTAAAGATATGAGAATCTCAGGCGTGTATGAGTGGAACGACACAGATACCTTTCCTGATTTTTGTTTCTTCATTTGCTGCCACACCCATTTGCATATGTAGAAGTTACAAGGCTGTGAGGTATACAGGAGATCTGAATCTGGGGAAGTGAAATTTTGAGGTACTGAATGCAGAGTCCTACTCAATTCCAATAATTCCCTGGAGAAAAGAGACTCAGGGGAGATTTTATTGCTCTTTACAACAACCTGAAAAGGAGTTACAGTGATACAGGTCTTGGTCTCTTCTCCCAAGTCTCAAGTGATAGAATGAGAGGAAACAGCCCCAGGTTGCACCAGGGGAGATTTATATAGGATATTAGGAAAAACTTCTTCTCTGAAAGGTTTGTCAAGCATTGTAACAGGCTGCCCAGGGAAGTCACCATCCCTGGAGGTATTTAAAAGACATGGACATGTGGCACTTAGAGACATGGTTTCAGGGTAAACTTGGCAGTGGTATGTTAACAGTTGGACTCAATCTTGGGCGTCTTTTTCAATAGAAATGACTCTATGATTGTATGAATCTATGATTTTGTATCTTCTCTCTGCAGAAGTTCTCATCTCTTGAGGGGGGGGTGGTTCAGGCTAAGAGTCAAAGACCTGCCAACAACCCCCACTTGATCAGCTGGGATTTGAATTTCTGGTGCATCCTCTGTAACACAGTCTTTCCCTTTGGACCGTTAGAATCAAGGAGGATACTGTCTGGGCAGTTATGACTTTCATGTTAACCCCTACAGCCAGCCCTTATCTATGTATTATTAATGCACAAAAAGATTATGAAAGAAGAAAATGTCAGGTTTTGTCCAGTTTCACGGTACACCAATTATTACCCTTCATTTGGTGTTTGCTTTTTAAGCACAAAATAGGGTTCATTAAAAAGTTTTCTTTGGGAGCCATCTGTATGTCAGAGAGAGAGAAACATCGTATGAATTTGACATCATAAGAGAAACATATCAGATGATGTCTGAAGACATTAAAAAAAAATAGAAAAATGTAACTTCCATTAGTCATAGAGAAAGAAAATACTTGGAATTTAAGCAGTCAGCTGAAGTAACTGATTATGTCTCAGTACAAGCCTTGTCATTAGTATAGCAAAAAAATCATTCCGTCTTATAATGAATTAAATGTTCTTCCTTTCTGGATAATTTAATTGCAGAGCAAAGAGGTCACTTAAAGTTAAGCAAGAGATTCATAAAACATATTCCTGCTCTGCCTGTGTTGAGATATAAATTACCCCTATGCCTGTGCTTTTTACTTTTACTTGGGCTGTTTGTGTGTAGTTATTTCTGATTATGGTTGAAGTGATGCATTTCATTCTGACCGTGACCTTGATGGCTGCCCTGGGTTTTTATTCTATACTATGTCCCAGTTTTTGGAAACGGCTAAAATTAAATTTCTCTTTAATAAGGTAATCTGTCTTAGCAGACATTGATTATCTACTTAAACTGGTATTTAATCACTCTTAATAGGACTGCAAAGTATCTTCATAATATAGTGAGGAATAAGAATTTGTGAGAAGAGAGAAAAAGAAAAGAGAGATGCCTTTGTTTGTCACTACAAACATTGTATCTGCAATCAGGGATATATTTCAAATCTAAATAAGTGAATTAGGATGTCTACATTTGATTATTTGTCCAGACTGTCTTCATAGGTAATGAGTCTGATTCAAGATGCCTATTTATCTCTATTAACTCTAAAGTAAGCATTGCAAACTACTTCAATTGTAGTTGTCTAAACTTAAGTGAAACGTATCCTACCCATGAGGACAAAATATTTCACTATCGAGAAAATATTCCTTGTTGATAGATACTCAGCAAGAGGAGCAGCCTAAACAGAACTTGTTTCAAACTCACACAGGATGAGATACATACTTCTTAATTTTGGATGTCTAAGTTCAAGCTGAACACTTTTTGGAAGAATTAATCTGGTTTTGACACTTATATAGGATGAATTGAATCGTGGCACAGAGATGAGAGGGATAGGTGCCATTTTATTGTCATGCCTTATAAGAACCTTATTTGATGTGCATTGCAATGATTGCTTGCAAGGGGTTTATCTTCAGGTGGCAACAGTCCTGATTATTTTGACTTCAGTTGTACGAGAATTGATACCCAGCAGAAGTACCAAAGGGAGTATTTCTGATATCGAGGTCCCCAGTGTTTGAGCCCCTGAAGATTTGAATCAAACCTTTCAGGGTTGTTTTAATCAGTAGCCATAGATGAGCAGTTATGATGAAGCAATTGTACTGTGAACACTGTATGCTCTGCTTATCTTTTAAGGAAGAGTGAAGACACTCCCAAGATGAATGGGCTGTTTGGACGAGAGCCAGCAGGAGAGTGTGGTGCAGTCTGGAGCAGAACTGATCAGAAGCTGGGGGAAAGGTAAGCTTGGAAGGATGAATTTGCAAGCATTGACCTGTTTACTGCCAACTCAAAGTGGACCCCAGACTCAAATGGAAGAAAGAACTACACATGAGGACTAATTAGCATGAGAAGTGAGAGATATAGCTGGCAAATAGGGGTTTGAGCACTCATTAATAACAGTTATGTGCCCTGCAACCAATAAATGCTGATTTGTTAGTTAAAGTGTAAAAATAGTGTAAAGCTTTGATGACAAGGTGAGTTAGCCATTTGTTGGTTTCCACCCAGCTTTGTGCCAACTAGAATGAAAAATAGAAATACCTCTCCTTGGTGTGTGAATTGGTGCTGCCCACATTTGGGACAATGTCTCCACCACTGTCACAGGTCGTTCAAAGAGACTGAAATATGGGGGTGGTTCAGTGGAGACTGAAGTGCTTCTCGTGCTTATTTTCAAGTGATTCCAGCATGCAATGACTTGGATTTGTACTTAGTTCAAAATAATGTTTGTTGTATTAACTTAACTTTTACTCATCTCCACTGAGACATGCTCAGGTATGAGCATGAATATATTATCTTTATTTTCTTTTCTGCTGACAAATTCTTAAAAAGTGTGCCTTTTGGCTGCAGTGAAAAGAGAAGATAGTCCAGGAAGAGCTTTGATATGTAGTCTTTTTAAGGTTCGTTAAAATTTAATATTTAGAAATAAAGTGATTGCCTCTAATATAAATGTTTACATAGGAATTTAAAAATGTGACAAACTGCTACTTCTAATATGTTCATTTTCACCGTTTTGTTTTGACTTAGGGATATAGCTGATAAAACAGCAAAAAATCATATATCACATTATATTTCTTCTTTCCATGTTCATTATTCCTAACTTTATTGTCTTATTTGTTCCCTGTTACAGTCATACAAACATATGCAGAGGATTTAGTCCATTGTTTTTCTTTTCATAGTCTAAAAATTCCTTCCTTTATCCAAATGCTGTGTAATTACTTAGAAACTGACTGGGCATTAGATGTTTGAATCCACTAAACAAATCAATGTTCATTAATAAACAGAGAAAATGCCATTGTTATACATTTCAATTAATTGATTTTATTTAGTCATGAGCATTATCTCTTAAGAGAAATACTATTTTTTGATGGGCAAGGCTTCCCAGTACTATCCATTGTTACACACTCAGGTTAACAGATCACCTCCAGTCAAACTGAGACATTAATAAAGTTCACAATACTGTCATAAAATTACTAATAACTTAAATTTTCAATTGAGATTCTTTATAAGAATATGCTTACTATTGGGCTAGATAATACACACACACACACACACACACAATTTAAAGAACCATGTTAGAACAGAATGATGTCTGTATTAGTATTCCTGGAAAAAAATACACTTTAAAAACAATGATTTTGTTGTTTACTAAAATGTTTTCCTCCTGGTTAAAGTGCAAACATCCTATAATAAACAAAATGAGGAACATAAAGAGGTGCATAATATAAGAAGTCCTACACCAATTAAATAATTTTAATTAACTTTTAGCACGATCAATTATATCCTTTACACGTCTTAAGACTGAAGTTTGATTTACTCGGTATTTTATTAGATGATATCAAAAGGATCATAATTTTGTAATGTACATTATTTCCTGTGCAATTAAGAGTTTAAATAGCTATAAATGTGTTCTAAATAGAGTATAATTTATAATGTAAGAGTTTATTCTGTTGACACAAAATGACCTTGCTAATAGAGCTGAGCAAAAATGTGCAATAGGAGCACTTCAGGATGTCAGAATGCAATCCTGTTTCCATTCAGAAAGAGAAGCTCACTTCTGGGCAGTGAGGAGTCCTACCTGATGCAGAACCAAGAGCTTAAAGCTATGTCCTTGACTGCTGCAGGCTTGACATTTTGCTTCTGCTTCCCACAGCAGGTGGCTGGAAGCCAAAACCTGATAAGGTGGGACAGATGGTTATAACCTGTCTGGTTAGGGTGTCTGTGTGTCAAGCAAAACTTCCCAAATTTTGCCAGTAATGATACAGTTCCACAGGACAGGTATTTCAGTTGGTGAATCATAGATACAGTGACCTGGTGAATTTGTCATGTATTATAGCTTGCCTGCAGGAGCATAGATATAACCAAATGTGAAAAATTCTTTGCAAGTGACCTTGTTGCTGTTAGTGAAATGGTTATTTTCTGAAATTAGTGAATGTCTTGACAGGATATACTAGCAGGGAAAAAAATATGTATAAAAAGCTTTGTATCTGTATCAGAGAAATGGATTATTAAGACTGCTTATAGGCATCATGCATTCACTCCTGTATTTTCATATAAATGCAGAATTGAGTGCCACTGGAGAAAAATAACTTCCATCTGAAAGCAGCCTCCACCTGTCTGTGTGCAATGGAACGCATATTCAGTGCAGTCCCAAATACCTGTATCACTTACTAGAAATGCATCTTATTCCAGCTCTCAGAAGAAAACAACATCCAAAGCAGAGCTTTTCAATCTTTCCAATCATGAAGAAAAACATTCAATGCAGCTCCAAGTTCATAAAATCATGTTGAACGCAAATTTTAGATTATCAGCTGTCTTGAAAATATTTGCCATAAGCATATGCAATTAATTTACACTTGATTGGATCTTCTGGAAATGGAAGCTGTGTATTTTTTCAGTACAACATTGGTTATTTAGAAAAAAATATGTTCACAGTCTGGTTTCTCTCTACGCGACTGGAATAAAATTGCAGAAATGCTTGATAATCTGAAGCAAGAAAATTCCTGTGCTTCTGAGTGAGTCCTGTGTTCCAAAACACTCTGTTCTCATAATTTGGAAATACCCTGGGTTTATCCTTTCCCTTCAGTCCATGATATAGTCTCTACCTTTTCCCTTTACCCCCTCCCTTTGCAGCTCTGTCCTTAGAGCCAGCTGTCACACAGGGCTGCCTGCATTAAGGAACCACTGAAGAACCATCCTCGATGTGACATCATCTAGAGGCATGATTCAATTAAGTGAAAGGTCTTCTTAAGGATTAATTTGTGCTTAGAGACCCTGATCTTCATTTCTTCTTTAGTAGTCAATGAAGAGAGACAAAGGCTTCTCAGCTGCTAATTTCGTTTATAAAGCTGGGTTCTTCCAGAGCATGATTCAAAGCAGGAGCCTGCCTTTCTCTCAATCAATTATACAAGGGACTGGACTTTGTTAGCACTATTGAGATATTCCCCGAAGACTTGCCTTTTAACAAAAGTGAACACACAGTAAAATATGTAAGGGAGTTGTGAAAAACCTTTCCCTGATTCCAGTCTTTATGTACACTTCAAGCTTTTCTCTCTTTACCTCTTATTCTGTGAGCTATTACCTCCAGGTCAGACAGTAAAAGTTGCTTGTAGCATCACTGCACATATTCATTCTTTTTGTACAAAAAGGTGCCAACTGGAGAGAATCATTCAAATTTAGGGCAATTAAGAGAAAAAAAAAATTTAAGGGAGGAAAAGAATCACTGTATACTGGAAAATTATCAACCATTTTAGCCCACTCCCTTCTCTCTTGTATTGGCAAAGTAGGATTAGCTAACCATGTAAGCAAGCTTGTATTACTAAATCATCTCGGGTTCATCTCCTTTGTCCATGTTGTTTATATTATTTCTCTTTTTTAAAAAAAATTGTCAAGTCTAAAAGCAGAGTACTTAAATAAAATTTCTCATTAAAAATTACTGCATAACTATGGTTTTAGTTCAAATGTCAATTCTTTAGTCCTGAAGTATTGGTCTTCCCCATAATCAGAGGAATACAATTTTTTTTACAAATGTCAGAAGTTTACATTCTGCCTCTTCAATTGATGAAAATACAGATGAAATTTATTAAATAAAGATGAATGATGCTTTTAAAAGATCAAATTATATTAGATTATTTATATTTTTCATCCTGGTGGTAGCTTTTCAATCACTTAGACTAAAAGCTGACAGAGTATACATATACAGTTAAAAATTAAAGATACAGAGAGCTAAAAGTTTTAATTTCAAGCAAACACATTAGTCACTTCAAAATAAGGCACAGATTTTTCAGAAGTGATTAACATTTATTTTAAATGTCCATAATGCTTTTTAGAAATAGCTCACCATGTTTCAAGGTCAACAGAGTCACTTCAGAAAATATGGATTCTTTCAGAGTTGTTAGCCTGTGCACCTCTCTTGTAACTACCAGTTATGCACAGCTTGAAAAAAATTACTCTTTTTTATTACATGTTGTTTTCCTTAAGATAGTAAGGTGATAAGTTCAAAGGTGCTCTAAGTGAACAGCTAATTGCATATCAACTCCTCTCTCCACCAGAAGAGACTATATTAATGGAGGTTAAAGGAAAAATAGATGATTTAAAGTTCCACTGGAGAAGTCTATTGAATAGGTTTTATCTGAAAGAAAGAAGCACACATAATATAGCAATCTCACATAACTGGCATATCACACCAAATACAGATTTTAAACAAGCACCTTATGAATATTATTGTTTAATTAAATTACTAGATTTTTTTGCATTAAGAAAAGATACTTTCCATCAAAACTGTGAAAACTGTGTGATTTAATAGTTTATTGTTCATTGGAAAAAAATTTTGGTGAAAATAGAACCAACTCCAAAATTTCAAATCCACCTTTAACTGTTAACATAATAAACCTTTATTTAATCACTAAATTAAAAATTAAGGATTAAGCTATTCTGCTTCTGAAGAGGTAACCGCCCAAAGGAAATAATTTCTCTGAAGGCTCTGGTATAGTCCTGTCACAATCACCGAGTGTGAGTAGAACCTTTAGAAGGGAAATGGGTTAGATAACTTAGAAGAAAAAATAGTAACTTTTATTTTATGAGTCATTCATGGTGAGAAAAAAATGGGTCAAGTGAAAAACGTATGGAAAATGAATCTTAAGAGGGTATAATTTTAGGATTAAGCCAAGGATTGAAGAATGTTTAAAATCGGAAGGTAAAGAGTTCATCTTTCAGATTACATCTATAATTTCATCTTTCCCATGCATTTGCTCAGCTACAGTGGTTGATTTCTCTGCTAGTGTAGACAGGAAAACCTTTCAGTTTTCCATAAAAGTGTATTTGAAGATTAAGGAAATAATTGTGGGCTTTTTATTTTTGTTCTGTTTTGGGTTTATGTGGAGTTTGGTATTGTGGGGTTTTTTTGGTGCCTTTGCATAGTTTGTAATATATTTTTAGTAAATAAGGGGGTTACTGATTACAAAAATTACCTTCTACAGATATCATCATCTGACTCTTAATTTTCTTTGCGAGAAAGAAATCAAGATACATTGTTTAAAGCACCATTACAAAATGTTAATAGAAATACAAAAGAAAAATCGGAAAAATTTACAAATATCAAATTAATCAGTAGAGGTGAAATCTGTCTCAGTAAGTTTTAACCCCCTGAAAATGGGGGTTTATTTATTTTAAACAGTATATGAAGGCTTAACTTCATAAGTAGGGCACAGAAAGATCATCCAGATTTATGTATCCCACCTAATATATCTGAAAATAATTGAATCAGAAGGATTTTCATGCAGTTATGAAAATATTTGGTCTGCTTTGAATAAATATGAAAATAGAATGATTTCAGGTGTCTGGATGGCAGCTGCTCACCAAAACGGCTCTATCACTCCCCTCCTCAGCTGGAAAAGGGAAAGAAAACATAACTCAAAGTTTTTGGATGGAGATGAGGACAAGGGGAGATCACTCACCAGTTACTGTCACAGGCAAAAAAGACTTGACTTAGAGAAATTGGCTTAATTTACTGTTAATTAAATCAGAGTATGATAATGAAGTGGGCTGCTGGGGCACAGCTGCCTCACCATGGTCTGTACCACACGCTGTGGGGGAATTGGCTCCAGAACCTGGAGCACCTCCTGCCCAATCTCTTTCTCTGCAGGGCTGTTGCTCTCACATGTTCTCACTCCTCTGGCTGAATTGCCTGTGCAATTCAAGGGTTTTTTTTCCCCTTCTTAGATATGTCATCCCAGCATCACTGATGGGCTTGACCTTGCCCAGCAGTGGGTCTGTCTTGGAACTGGTTGACATTGGTTTTGTTAAATGTAGGGGAAGCGTCAAGCAGCTTCCCACAGAAACCACCCTGCTACTAAAACTCTGCCACAAAACCCAAATGCATTCCACCCTTTGCCTCTCCATTATCTCAAATTCCTCATGTCCCTGTTGGTGAGCCAAAAAGGACTATGGTGTGTTGATTTTGACTGTACCACTAACACGTGCTATCACTTCCTCCCTCATCAGGGCAGGGAGGAGGAGAAAATAACATGGGAAAAACCTCATGGTTCAAGATAAAAGAACATTAATAAAGAAGGAAAAACAAAGGCTATGTGTGGAAGTAAAAAACAACCTCAAATTATTTATTCTCTGGTTCCCAACAGCAGGTGATGTCCAGCCACTAGTCTGGAAGCAGGGCTTCAGTGCACGCAACATTTGTCCTGGAAGTCAGTTGTCATAATAGGAAATGCCACCCCTCACCTCCCAGTTTATCTTCTAGTTTTTGTTGCTGAGCAGACACCATATGGTGTAGAGTAACTCTTTGGCCAGTTGGAATCAGATGTCCTGGCTGTGTCCCCTCCTAAGATCTTGCCCACTTCCAGTCTTCTGGACAGAGAGTACAGTTGGAGGTACAGCCTTGATGCTGTGCAAGTGCTGCTCAGCCCAAGCCCAAACACTGGTGTGTGTTACCAACACCTTTCCAGCCACCACCTCAAAGCACAGCAGGATGTGGGCTGCTATGGGGAAAATTAGCTCCATCTGTCAGACCCAATGGAACAGGTAAAAGACAAATTGAAAAAATGATATTTACATTTCACTGAAGAGTTATTCTTGGTTTCTTTGTTGCCTAACAGTAGGTGGTTTAGACAATTCAAAGGAAGTAAATAACTTCATTTATTTTTAGGGTCTAAACATCTGCTGTATTATAGACATTCTATTATCTAAAATATATTTTCAGCCTTAAAATATTGGTTGTTTTGTTGAGGCTGTTGGTTCAAATATTTCTTCGGTTAGTGCAATAAATTTGAACTAATTTCTGTTTTCCAGCCAGATGTCTCCACCAGACTATGGAATCCTTAGAAATTTTCTCATAGCTGACTTCAAAGCCTGAGGTAATTGCTTTATTAGCAGGTTAGGAAATCTATGTCTGACACAGAGGTTGAGTCCTGAAAATAGTACAGGCTTATGTTTAATGCATATTTTGAAGACAAATTAGCTTGTTTCAGGAATTTTGATCTCAAAAGATTTAGCTCTTGAAAATATGGATATTCCTTTATCACTTATTCCGATTGATGCTTCTATTAAACATTTCCTTTTATCAGAAACTCTCCTGCAAGAATCCTACTTGCCTTAGAAGCATTGGCACACAGAATATGAGAATATTGGACAATCCTTGAGGATAAAAGAATAAAAAGTAGTGAAGGAGATTTTAATGTTTTGTTTCGTGAGTCTGCTCTCATCCATTGAACTGGATACATCACAGTTATTTAGAAACTTTTTTTTCCTGTCAAAACAACATTTGAAAGCCCTCCACAACTTAGTCATTTGGGAAGTCCCACGCCAAAATAATCCCTTTAAACTGGATACAGAGGTGCCAGGTCTCTAGAACCTTCCTTTTTCATATAAGCCTGAGAGCACACAAAGAAATTATTTAGGCAAAAACTCTTGAGCAGTGTATCAGTCCTCAGCTGGAGAATGAGTTCATTGCTTACCTAGCTACCATTCTTCTTTTACCCATATGATGTTGTCAGATCTCAAAAAAAATTGCTCTGTGTCTGACAGGGATTAAAAATAAAAAATACCACTATGTTAAAGAAAATATTGCAAAAGAAACTTTAAGGCAAGAAAATACAAAAACAGATAATCCTTGAAGCACTTCCTAAAGTTCCTCAGTGTCTCTTAGCTAACTTAGGAATGTGTGCTGTCTCTCATTTTCTTTCTAACATACTTAAGCTGAATTATCCATCTTGCTGTTACAAGAATTTGATTCCTACTTCTCTGTTATTGGGCTTTTGGACAATCCTACTAAGTTTCTTTATTTTTTTAGGCTCTGTTCTCTAGCTTTTTTCACCAGCATTTCCTGATTTACATTTTCTACAGTAGTGTCTGATTTGTTTACAATCTTCTCAAAGGTTTTAGGCTGTTTTCTCACTCTTATCTTTCTAAAGACATGTTTGTGAAACTCTATAGCTGATATCTCAAGAAACAGCAATTTTTTAATCACCATAAAAAGCTTCAATATTAATTTTGCTGTAAGTGTTGTATAAAGACCTATCATCATTCAACAGATGGTGAATTGGGAACAGTATCATTACAGAAGTATTTAACTTCCTAAATACAGTGTTGGAGAACAAATGCAACTGATAATGGTATTAATATTGAATAGCCTTGGCTATTCAGATTTCTGACAGCTGGCAGATTTCATTGCAAAGTCATTAAAAATCAACAGTGCTTAGTTTATACTGATCTGGATATCCTTGTAAGGATTTAATAGAGAATAACCTTAAAAAAAGTAAATTTAAATTAATTATATGAATAAAAAAGGAGTTCTGTAAATGTTACCAAATATTCTTGGTTTGAAGTGGTCAGATTTCAGTGAATTTAAGGAATTAGTGATGCTAATGGAGGAACTAAGCATGTCAATTAACAGAAATTCTGGGACTCCTGGAAAAATTTTATGGAAAGGCGTTATGGCCTTTCCTCACTGAAAAATCAACCATAAGGCTGCCGGGGTACACTTGGAAAGAGGAAGGAAAAAAACACTAGCTAGGAAAGAAAAGTAGTATGTGTAGGCATAAATTTTCTGCTGTAAGTTAAGTTAGACTGCTGCAAATGGAATAAGAGCAAAACTCCAAGGCCACTTCAGTTTTATAAATATCCATGAATGGAAAAAATAAACAAACAACAAGAAACCTCAGACCTAACCCAGCTCGAAAGATCTGGCTCCTACACCAGAAACAGTCCAACTGCATTAGCACTGCAGTCGGCCAAAACCCATATCCTGGCCCCCTGTATTTGCTCTCAGGAAGACAGCCTAAAACTTGTGGAATAGCACATGGAAATGTGAGTGTCCATGCACAAGGTCAAAGCCAACAATGCAATGTCTAAAGTCAGAAGCACTCGATCATTTTGTCATGGGACCCTGAAAATCAGGTATCTATAGATAACAAAAATCAGGTATCTATAAGATAAATATGTGGGGTATTTGGAAACATAACTCACATTGATCTACAGAGTTAGGAGAGAAATTAGTGAAAAAAAATTAAAATGAAAAGAAAAAAATTACCAATGACAAACAAAAAGTAAAAAAACAAAAGAAACAAGAAAACAAATAAAAAACCCACTCACAAAACCCCCACAGACACCCTATTCAAGTGCAGGCCTATTCAATGGACTTACGTAGCATGCAGGAAATAGAGAAGTCTCAATGCAATCATCCAGATGATGATTATTTGCAACAACGAGCATTACTGCATCTGCTGTACATGTTTTGATCTTGCTTGCTACTAATGTCAACTGTTTACCCATCCATTTTTTATGAAAGCAGGATGATTAGGGTAAAGTGGAAAGATATTGACACATAAAACTTAAACCTGAATTTAGACATGAAGATTTTGGAAAGATGCATCTTCTCTGGTAACTTGTTGAAATGGTACAGCTGCTTCTTATTTTATTGTATTCAAACCTCAGTAAGAGTAATTTTCAAAGGTTTTTCTTAAACTGTATATTTTATAAGATACTTCCTGGATAAATTCCAAACTCAGCATGCATTATACAGACATTCAAGATTTTCATTTGTGTCTACCATCATCCAGTGTTTTTCAAAGGAAGTAAATCATTAAAGATATCCAGGTAAAAGAAGAGATTAAATTATCCCTAAATGTTTTTTGTTGTCACAGAGTAACCTCTCTGGTAATAAAAAGAAATGAAAGAGATCCATGAAAATTAGGAATATTGGTCACACATATTATATATTTTTAAAAGTTACAGTGCCAAAATCTTTCTCATTCATATTTCAATCACTTTGCACTCATTACAGCCTAATCATTGGCTGTACATGTATTAAGGAAAAAATGAGTTCAAGTATTAATAAAATGAAATAAATATTCTCATCATTTCCCAACTATACTTCCACATTAATATTATCTTGCTTTTAGGTAATTTCTAGAAAAAACCAAAAAAAGTTTAAAGTACAGAATAGGAAAAAAAAATGTAAAATTCTATAAATTAAAATGAAAGGTAGCATTTTGCAAATAATTCTGATATTCAGCTACTTTGAATTATGCAACAGAGAAACACACCATAGGTAACAGGGGCATTGCAGAAATGGGTACACCAGTGAATCATAATGGGAATTATGAGAACCTCTGTTCTCAGTCCTGTCCCTACTACATGTGCACTTGGTGTGGACCTCTGAGTCCCCTGTGCCCTGGGCATTCAGACCCAGATCTCTCAAAACACCCCAGGACACTGGAGTAAATTTACTGCTAAAAATAAAATATGAGAGAGGAAGAAGTTTCTAGACACTGTGGGAGGCATGCTGTTGATCCTATTTATTTTCCTAGTGTTTTGTGGTTAAGTAAATGATTAACTATTTAATTTTTCATAAAAGCACAATTAGAGCAACAGGAACCTATGGGTTAAATGTATGCCTTTATTGTAAAAGAATCCCAAATCAAACCAACAAAAAGAGACTAATTGTTCAGGATACCATGCCCATAATGGATAATAATGGTGTTCACAAAGTCAAGTAATTATATCTAGAGTATTTGTCCAAGTTTTAAAACATTTAGTGTTTATTTTTTGTACTGCTTCAGGGAGATAAAACTGATACACAGCATGCTTAAAAATGTAATAGAACCTATTTAACATCTAATTTCTGTGTGTATCTTCTTTTGCTTACAGACAGACATTTAAAATGCAACTTTTGTTGTACAAACTTCCAGTTTTACACCTCTTTCTAAGACATCTGCCTTGACTGGCAGAGCTGCTGCTAACTCACATGTGAAATGAGATTGAAAGTAAAAATAGGTTCTCTTGTACCAAAATCATCAGGTGGTCTTCATAAAGGTTGTCTACGCAGATGATTTGGCTTCAAAAAATTTCAGAGAAATACAGAATCATTAACAGTATCAACCCTTGTGTGAACTAAATGCTAGAAGAACCAAGTACTTTGATGAATTTTTTTTTCCATAGAAAATAAAATTAATGTTAACAATATGACATAGAAGACATGGGGAAACATTGTATAATTCTGGGTAAAGGATTTTTCCAAACTTGCTACACCAACAAAGTCCATGAAACCATTACTCAGACTCACCAGATTTCATAAAATCAATTATTTTCATTTCCTATGTTCTCACTTGTTTTATTACCTAAGAATGTGAGCTTCTAACAAAAAACAGGAATGGAAATATGAAATTAAAAACTTACTGGATAGAAGAGCTTTAATACAAAAACCAGGAGGACTGAAGGCAAAAGCAGAATTACAGAGACGCTTTTACCTTGTGATTCAGAATGATTTTGAATGCCAGACCATGACAACACCATACCAACAACAGTGACAGATTGTTTTATCCTGAGCTGAGAAAACAAGCACAGATCTTCAGTAAAGGGTAAAAAAAACATAGTAGTAGTTCTGGTAAATCTTTAGAGAGAGAAAAGGTGGTCTGCAGTTTTCGACAAGTGATTTAGCTACCTGCCAGGTAGTCCACTGAGCACTCCTCATTTCATGGTTCAGGAGCTCTTTTAAGCCCTTGCCCTTCTTCACCTGTGCAAAGAAAACTTCCCCATCCATCAGAAGAGTGGTGAGAGCAGATCTAGTGGCTCCTCTGAATGTTACTGCCTCTACTTCATGCAAATCCAAAAAGAGGTAGAAAGAGCAGTGTGGGCTGTTGCTGGGGAGCAAAGAGCCCAGCACTATAGAACAAAAAGAGCAGGATCATGGATTGTCCCCATGGTCAGACGAGTCCTGCAGTCATGGTGACATCTGCAGGAGTGCAGTCTGAAGGGGGCACATGAAGTCGAATCAGCAGGTCTGCATAGCCATAGCATGGCTCAGACAAAAGCCACAACTGTGGCTCTGAGCAGAGGAGCAGCTGCAGTGCCGTGGGGTAGAGGCCTCCAGCAGGGCCTCCATGAAGTCCTTCTGCCACCCAAAGTCCTCTCCCAAGGACTGGATGGAAGATTAGGCAGCTGCATCACATCAACACTGGCTTTGAGCAGTCAGCCTGACCTCTAGAAGGGAAGGGGGCCGTAGAGCCCCTGTGCAATTTCAGCCCGATGATGCCAACCTTGGCCTTTTCCCAGTGAGGCCATTAATGAAACAATGGCTCACGTTCATGTCAGGGGCAATGAACTCAGCGTGGCATTAAAGCACAGAAAAAGCACTTAACTACAGTAAGTAGACAGTACTTGCCTTCTTCCCTCATTCTATGAAATCTCTAAGAAAATTCAAGCAAAAAAAACTCAGAAAAAACCCCACCCAGACCATTTAGATTAAAAATGCTATGACCCTATGCAAAAAACCAGAAAGATTAAATTTTATAATAGAAATTAGACATGCCAGGTAAGAATTTGGGCTCTCTGATACATTCATGTTACCTACAGTTGTATCTACAGGTTGGTTGAAAAATATTATAAATCCCACATAACTATTGAAAGGTATATAAACCATCCAAAATTATCATTTGTATTAACAAATAAAACAGCCAAGATAATCTCATCAAACCATATATTCAATTTTCTGTTTAAATTTTAAGTCAGAGGTGTTTCTCTAGCTACCTAAGACAATACCCTTGCCTATTAGGTCTGAACTTGTTATTAGGAGCACCTTTGCTAATTAAGTCTACCTTTTCTATTAAGAATTCAAAAATCCTGCAGTGTTTTTACAATAAATTCTTGAACAGCTGCTAAATTTTACCGGTTTTCATGTGACAAATCTATTAATTTATAAACCTATTATTTTACAATTGTTTCCATGTGTTTATTTTAGTGTTGATTAATAACTCTTTTTGCTGTTGTGAAGAGCGTTAATTACTCTCCTGAACCTTTCTATAAGGCAGATAGAGAGATCATGGAATAGTTTAATTACAGACCATTGTTGCAGGTATAAATGGTTCATTTCAGAAGTGCTAAGTGAATGATAAATTTAATTCAGCGCAGAATTGGAACATCAAGATCAAATACTGAATTTATTGTAGTAAAGAATTTTTTTGTTGTTCTAAGGACTCCTTAAAATTACTGGAAGAAGTTAATTATAATTATTTAATCCATAATACATCACCTTCTAACATTCACAAGAAAGACTTTGTTCTCTCAGTTGTTCCTGAACAAGTGGTGATGCACAGATTTAAATGGTTACTGTTTGAGACATAATTTTTATCTCTAATTTTCAAAGGTGTGTACTTTTTTTTTTCAGATGCATAAATTTTTTTTACTGCAGACATAATCTGTGCATGTTTTTTCATGAAGGGGCTAATGCATTTACTTACACAAGACCCTGCTACACATTGCCCTGCATATTTGAATTAAATCCATAGGGAAAAAAATGTGTTTAATTTAAAATGCCCATAAAATTTCTTTTATGGTAATGACTTTCAATGTATGAAATCGTAGAGGATTAAAACTCTTAAATCTTGTTTTGAAACTACAGTTATTCAAATATTTTAAGTGCATGGCAAAGCAGCAGCTAGGGATTGCTTCAGGTGCTTAAAGGTATATAATTGTTACAATCAGGGAGCATGATGCCCAGCCTGTTGTTGCCACTCCAGAGGCACAGCTCTGTAAACATCCTCTACCTTCATATTTGTCTGCCAACTCTCCGTAAATATTTCACATAGTCTCAAGTGATAGCAGTTGTCAGTGTTTAGACATATTGAAAGAGATTTAGGTTCCTGAAAAATATTAATTTAAAAGGGATACTGCATGGCATTCCAATAAACAATTGGGAAACTTTTATAAAGGTTTCAGTTGCTGCTAAGCTATTTATTGCCTGAAATTATGCATGCAAAAATATATTACATGATTATCAGTATCACTGATTTTTTACATATTTTTATCACATTATTTTTAGATTATGTGTAGAAATTCCAGTTACTGGAGCACAAAGTTATGAACTATGTTTCCAGCATTAGTGGAATGATAACAGTGATCTATCAGGATGAAAATAAATCAAAACTCCATAGTTAAGTCTAGAAATGGAATATTTATTTAAGTAATATGTACTATGTATTATGTATTTATGTATTTAAGTAATTTCTATACTCTGAGAGACAGAGTATAGAAAGTGAATTGAGAAATTTTACTGTTGTGAGTCAAGAAAATACAGACTATCTCACATATAGAGATTGTAACAAGGACACCATCCAGGAAACTGTGATTAGAAGATACAAATCAAAACACTTATGCAAGGCTGGCATTGTAACTGGTCAGAACAGACTCTTAATGGAGTCTAATAAGGTATATTAAATATAATATAAAACATGCTGATGGAATGCTGGTCTTACAGCTACAGACACGTAAAAGAGAAACAATCTACATATTCTTGATAAATTACTGAAGCATAATTAAAAATCTGCTTGATTATATTCATAGGGAAGCTATTACATGAAATTTTCTTTTCAAACTCTTATTGCACAGTCTGGGAACCAAACTTGCACTAACAGTCTTGATTTTCAAGATTCTCCTTAAGGTGGCACATTAAAGAACCAAGAGCAATGTCCATCCACAGAACTAACATTTCTCTTTCTGGGAAGAAGTTGCACCCAGCAATACTATCACACTATGGCATTACATTGTCATTGCAGCCAACAGAGGTGTCAAGTACCTCAGATGGATTGAGTCCAGCCCAAGCTTCCAGGGCTTTAAAGACAAGCTTACAAGAAGTAATACCACAGTGTTATGAACACTTCAGCCAGCTCTAAATGATCCAATGTGACTGCCCAGTGCAGTACCATACTCTGGATGCAGATTTATGCCACTTTAGACCTTGGAAGCTACATAAGAACACTGAGTTGCGTCCTGGCAGGCATAGGCACAGCACAAAGGTGCCTCCAGTTTCAGAACTAGTTGGGACACAGCCTCTGCTTGGCATTGTGTCATGCTATGTAAATACAAATTACGCACTCTCATGTGAGGAGCTCTTCAGGAGGGCAATTTTTCTCAGCTCTGTTTCAGAGGATTAATAATGTATAGTATATACTCTTTGTGCTCATGTGCTTTAAAGCTGTAGCAGGAGTTTCCATAGACTTTAAACACCAGGAGGAGCTGAGCTAAGGACAGCCCTTCCCTTTTCCTTTTGTCCCCAGGTTCTAAAATGACTAACTTGGTCCTTGTCCTTTTCTATAAGTTCAAATCTGGACCTGAAATGCAGGCCACAATAACTTAATGTAAATCTTGGTGGTCTTGAGATTTTATTGATGTTAAAATAATTGATAAACCTAATGAAAAGAATCCACCTATACATCTCTGAAGAAAGATTTGAACTTGTTAAGTGCTAAGCCTTTGCTAATTTAAAGAGTGTTGATAAGCATCCCAGAACTATATTTTAACAATAAAAGCAGTATTGTCTAAACTACTACACTAATTAAGTATAGAAGACAACTAAAAAGGCCACATTTTTTAATCTAGAAACACAGTATGAAAAAAATGGAAGAGAAGTTACAGATTCAATATTTACAACAGTAAAATAAAAATTTTACTAAAGGATTCTATGTACTGTATTCAAGACCATGCATTTTTCCTTAAAGGCAATAATTTCTTGACAATAATATATTAATTTAACTGGATGAATACTACAGCTGAGTGCCTCATTAAATGACAGTCTATTATATATTATATTAGCCAAAGGTGAGATTCATTTATCTAACTAGACATATTCATGAGGAAACTGTCACTATGTGATGATTTAGATCTCAGAGGTTTGGTATTTAGACTGTCATCTTTAGGCCGGGGAGAGATCAGGTAGCTTCCTCTGGAGAATGCTGCAAATCCTCCAGCTGAGGAAGGACCTTCCACATCCAACAGAAAGGACTGATTTATTCCAGGTTAAGTATGAGAGTGGTGAAACACTGGAATAGATTTCCCAGAATAGCTGAGGATGCCCCATCCCTAGCAGTGATCAAGGCCAGGTTGGATGGTACTTTGAGCAATTTAGTCTAGTGGAGAGTGTCTCTGTTCATGGCAGGGTGGTTAAATTAGATGATCTTAAGGTTCCTTCCAACCCAACCTGTTCTATTTCCATTCTAGCTTTGTCTAGTCTAGTCTATTCTCTACGATTCATGCTCTAGAGCATGAGTAAGTGTCTGAAACAAAGATTCTAAGTTTCCACATTTGGTATATTGGCTTTCCCTGAAGGAGTCTCAGTCTCTTCTTTCCCCTCCTAAGGCAGTACCCTAAGAAATAGAGTATTTTGAAGGCAGAACTTTCCTGTTCTACTTTCAAAAACCTCTTTAGCTCTGTAACCTGTGATACAGGAGACACTGAGCCAGAGATGAGCAGCAAGGAGAGGATAACTGGTTGTGTGGTCTGGGTGTAAAAACGACTTCTATACTGCTGGACGCTGTCTGAAACGAAGAGTCCTTAGTGAGCAGGCATCAGATCCGCATACGAGTGAACCAGTGGCAGTAGTGCCAGAAGACTCTCAAGAGAATAATGATGAATATAACTACTCAGGCAATAAGTATGCAGTCTAGAAGAAAATACTCAAAGAATAAACACTCAAGCCAGAAAAATCTGTTACTTATTACCCGTGTGATATGTTCAAGTTCATAAGTTCAATCACCTAATTGCAGTAATTAATTGTATATGAATTGCAGATAAAACAGCCATGCTAAGTTAAATAAATACAAATAGTCAATACATAGCACCTGAAGTCAAAGGCAAACAGGCAGAAAATTGAAAATCAGAGTGAATGCTATGAATAAAGCAATGCCTTTTAAGAACCATTAAATGTGAACTGTAATTGCAGACAATGAGGGCAAAATGCTTGAACTTTGCTAAAATTATTCCAGGGATATGTAAAGACTCAAAGAGCGCAGTTGCCTGTCTCAAACACTGTTACCACAGGAGGACTTTTCCATCAGATCAGCACAGAATGGAGTGACAGGATGGCACTAACTCCAGCCTGGCTGAGGCAAGGTCCAGCAGGCACATCCTGGGTTATGCATCCTGGCAAAAATTCCCACTATGCAAACAGTGTAAAGCAGCAACTGCTCACCTGTGTATCACCAGTCAAAGATTACACCAAGTTATGGGACAGATGGCATCTGCAACCACTGAAACTTCCCCACCTGAATATGCCTTTATGGATGCCCGGAACTTGGGCTGTCAGTTCAGTCACCATGACAGGAACTTTAGGTAAGATAAAGATGACACTATTGTCCAAGTGTTTTCTCAGACCTAGGGGAAGGTTAACAAATCTGGGAGAGATTGTATCACTGACAACAGACATAAAGAATGCACAATTTATGGCCACATGGAAAGCTGACTCAGCAACTGTGTGCTGAAATGAGCTCAGGCTGGGTAAAAGGTAATTCACCAGGAGTAGATCATGACCGCTGAGCACAGACCCACTGACTCAGAAACCCACCAACCCACAAGAAGAGAAAAGTGAGAACAAATATTAATTAGCAATTGAAGTGAGGAAATCATTCAGCCGATAGAATAAGAGAAATGTTTGGCCATTAATTCCTTTGTTTTCAAAAACGTATAAATAGTGAAAAGTTTGGAAGAACCTTAGGACCACTGTCACCAGGAAACCCAGGGTGAAGAATAGCCAGCCATCTTCTTGATATCTCTCTCTCTCTCCCCCCGTCTCTTTTTCTCTCTCTCCCCCCCACCCCCTCTCCTTTTATATTTCTTTCAATCTCTCTACCTCACATTCACTGTTAAATAAAATCCATACTTTTAGTTTCAGCATACGGCCTTGTTTGCCCCTTAATTTGGGCAGAGGTATCTCCCAATTGCATCCTAGCAGGATACATTAAAGGTTTAAAATTAAATTTAGCATATGAGAATAAGCTGTTTGTGAAGAAATTGTACTCTCTTGAATATGTTGGTACAAGGCTGTATATCTGAGTATAATGGTAATTATAAACAAACACTTCACTAACTGATGTGCGCAAATTCTGTGGATCAGACCTTAGAGCTGGTGCCATTCTAATGGCATCAGAATCTCTCACTAAAGGGAGTAGAATATAAGGGTTTTTCTAGAAAAATTGCATTTTATGCTTACTTGAATTAGTCAAAAAATTCATCTAAATCTCACCATCGTGGGGAATGATTTTGAGAGATATATATATATATACATACTATATATATATATATATATATATATACTGTGTATAAGTATGCAGTGTGTTTAGGTCTCTATGTACCTGTATGCATGTTGTAAAATGCACATTATTTGCACATATTGTCATGTACCCAATAAAGTACACACTTTTGGTAATTGAGAATGGAAAGATATGAAATATTATCATTTCTTATGTAATTCATAATAATTTATTATTATTGTTCATAATTAATTCAGTTTATATTACATGTATACTTATATATTATATGTACTCAGAGCAATGGCAATAGGCCCAGCAGTGTCCTATAAAAAGCAATGGAAAAGAGCGTACATTGTTTGGACAATTTCCTAAAAACAACTTGCCAGTATATCAAGGTGCAGAAAGGGGCATCTTGATAACCACATCACAGATTAACATCACTACAGCCCCCAAACACCTAATTCTCCCCAAACTCCTTGATATAATCTTTGAATGAGGGTGACACAACCATGTAATTTTTACAGCCTCACAAAAAATTCATCTTCATCCTTCCGTGGCTCACAAATCCTGCTCCTGCCATCTCAGCTTTTTCTCTGGGAAGATGGAAGGGAGAAAGGGTTCTTAGACATTTTAAGGTTTACTTCTTAGTCCTGTGTCTGAGTTGAAATTATACTCAAAATTTTAATCAGTAGAGCTTTCATAGCTGAGAGTGTTAAAAAAAAATCTCACTCCTTACTAACACTGTTATGTTAGAAAAATGCTTTATGCAGAGACATTTATGCTGACAGAGTCTTTGTCATACTTAGTTTATGTCATTGAGAGGATTAGTGAGACTATGATGGCAGAAAAGCACTTTCTCTTGCCATGCTCTGCATGTGCACTGGGGGCTCTGCTGACAAAGCACTTGCTGGAACCAAGCCAGTGATTGAAGGCATCAGCTCTGATTTGCTGATATCTCTCCTCCTCTCACATTTGATGTACAAAGTTTTAACCTGCTGTGAGTGCTTCACACAGAAAAGGTGAAGCATAGAAACTCACAGGATATAAAAATTAAGATATAGTCTGAGACAATTTTGCCATCCTAAATTCTGTTATTTTTCAAGGATCTCTTCATTCTCTTAATCTATGTCCAAGTCTTTGGACAATTTATGCATGATTGTCTCTGTATACAGATCCAGGCAGATGAAAGAGAAACAAGATACCTTTAGGTTTCTAAAAACCTGTTCGTGGTACACATTATTGAAAGTGAAAGTTGTCTTTTTTTGTGTACTTCAGTCACCACGAAAACAGTGAATCTGATATCTTTTATCTAAGGATTGAATTGGCAGAGGCATTATAATACATCCTTAGTAGTACCTGAAACACATTTTACTTTGATTACTGCCAGGACTTGGGGCTAGCACCTTCAGCACTTTTGTTTATTTGTGTTGAAAACAAGCTCTCAGAATGCTTGCAGTCACATAAATTAGTTTGAAACTTTTGGCTTCCATCTCCATTTTTGTGATTTTATATTTACTTAAGTGAAAATTATTCATGGGATTCAGTACTTGGGCTCTCCAGACCTCTCAGGAAACCATGACTGCTAGCTGTCCACTATAATGTTAATTATGTTAAAACACATTATCTTTTGACAGTCCAAGTCCAAGAAGAAAACTCTTTAAACTGATTAACTTAAATATCTCCTGCTTGACATATAAACATCCTCTGCATCTCTAACAAACGTACAGTTGAAATGACTAGGTAAAGAGACATTCCCTTTCTCTTCACAATTTCATGGGTGTTCCTCCCCAGGATACTGACCCCAGAGAATTCTGTACAATTTAATTGATTTTATTTTGTTGGAAAACTTTGAGAAAATGAAAGGAATATACAGATATGACATTATTTTATATATATATATGAGACAAGATTTTATATATATATATATGTGTGTTTATATATATACATACATACATACATACATATATAAATTTGATGAGCTCCACAACTCCAAATCACTGACAGGCCTGCATTTATGGAATGGATTTAAGTATAGCAACTCTTCTTAACATTCAATTTATGTTGGCATTCAAAAAGACATTCATAGGGATTGTTTAATTGGCTGAAATTAGTTCCTTTCAAACAAAGTATTAACTGCAGATTTGAACCTCTCAGGTACCTAAATCCTCTCAAAATAAAGTTAGATGATGAAGCCTGAAGAAAAGCACTCAAAAGGCCTCATGTAAGAGGAGGACATTTTGGTTCTAAAGCTGCCAATATATCCTGTTACTCCTTTTAAACTGGCTTGCAACTAGCTCTTTCTCAGTGCAGCTGAGCAGTAGGGGCCAGTGAAAGTTCAAGGGAAAGGAATGACCCAGGGGAATGAACACTGACCAACCAGTCCAAAAGCTAGGTAGGTTTCCTTTTATGTACAGCAGCATTTAAGGGCTTACCCTAGCAGACCATACCCTATTTAAATGATCTGAACAAAGTCAACTAAGAAGCTCATAGGAAGGTGCCAATAATTCCAGGCAGTTCATGTAGTTTGTGGTCATTAGGTGAGGGAAGTTCAGAGCACAAATTGTTCTCCTTAGACACGGAGTGGTTTCAATGACAATAACAGCTCTATCTAACCTATCCCATTTGCAGTATTTCATCTCTCAACAGGATGAGCATTTTTTCAGATCAATCTATTTCAAGAACCATTTACATTGCTGTGTGTGCAATGGAAATACACCAGCACATGCAACAAAATGACAAATACATGGCAAATGTAAATTTACAGTGTTCTCTATTTCACTGGACACTAACCTTGAAACCACACACTCAATTCTGTCAGTGACAATTTATAGTCACTAGTAAGCAGCTAAAGCTGTTGTGGATGGTAGGGACTGTTTAGCAGAGATATTTTTTTGTTTTCTGTTTTCTACTCTTAACTATCCAGCTCACTTATACATCGCAGATACTTTGTGAGGAAAGGTTAAAAACTGTACTTAGGTGCAGATATTAAAGGGAAATACGTTTCACAGTGAGTAATCAGCAAACTTATTTTTGAAGCTTTGGGCTGTGTTGCTTAGAAGAGATGAGAGGAAGATTTAGATTGCAAACCAGTCCTAAAAACTGTCTGTTTTTGCTAGACAGCAAAGGTAAACACCTGTGAGGCAGTTCAACGCACAGATGCAAATCAGACTACGTATGAATTTCTCTGGTATGATGAGTCTCAAAGGGGATCCATTAGAGCTCAATTAAGAAACAGCTTGATGTAAATTTTCTTCTTCCATTTTCTTGCTTATGTTTTTTGCATATGCTTCCTAGGAGAAAAAGAGATATCTGTGAATTTTAGAAACTATGCCAGTCTCCCTTTCACCATTTCATTTTATTCAGCTTTCTGTTTATTTTTCTCTTGTGTATTTTTCTTATAAGCGTGTACTTTATCTACTAGGTCTTTATGGAAGTTTGTTAAAAAGAAAAAGATTACAACCCCCAACTTATTCCTAAACTCAGACCTTGGTGAGGTATGTCAGTTTTACACGGGAAGCAAAAACGAATTATTTGGAGACTTCCTGGAATGCACAGCATTTTTTTTTTTCTTAATTTTAATGGTGAACACAAGCATAATTGCAGATAAAGGAAAGATTTATCAAAGTGAAGTATTGTTTGGATGTTTAAGAAGTGTGATCTTTTCGGTCATTTATCTTTTGTGACCTCTTAAGAAAGCAGCAGCTCAGAGCCTTTAAGGCAGGGTGGTGAAAACTGGCTGTAATTACTGGTGACAAGTGTTATTTGCTTTACCTTGTCCTGAAGTATTTGAACTGTAGCTTGCAATTAAAGGTACTGAATAGTAATTAACTTTTACCTTGACTGTTGGTGTGAAACCTTAAGTCAATACACTACAACAAAAGAGTTTAATAAGGCAACAAAAACCCTTCTTTCTTATTACCAAAGCCAAATTAACCCAGGAGAAAAAAAGGAGTCAGAAAGACTTTTATAAAACAGTAAACAGACAGCATTGAATATAGTTGTTTCTTTTAAACTTCACAGATTGATATATTTTTGGCAGAGTTAGTTTATATGCCAATCAGATGGGATATTATTCAGTGCAAATGTAAGAACATTAAGTTTTTCTGAGTTGTGCATCTGAGGTTAAAGTAAAAGTCTGAGACACAGTTACCTCATGAACACAGAACCGCCACAACCTGTTTTTTTTCAGAAACAAAACTTTTGGTCTGACACTGCTGATTTGTCATAGTTACAGAGTGAAGAGATATTCTAAATGGAAATTCTGAGGTTTACACACAAGCACATAATGTTAACAAAAGAATGGGCCCTGAAGTCTGTAGAAAGTTAATTTTGTCAAAAATGGCATAATAACCTTAATCCAAATCTGCCACAAATATGCAATTTAAATAAAGGGTGAAGGCACAGATGTACTGTGAGTCCAGGAGACCAACAGGAGGAGGTAGACCAGCAACAGCCATATCTTCTGGGCATTCAATTAATCCTGCCTGCTCCATCATTTTCCAGTTCTTATTTAAGCTGCCATAAAAAGCTGAAGTTTCCATTAGTGTTGAGGAAGACAGTAGTAATAGAAAGAGATTTATATCCTCAATTTAATATGCTGTATTACTTCCTATAGCTTGTTCGTTATTAGAGTGTAGGTAGGTCATCCAATCATTATCACTCAAGCACCCATAACAATTTCAGAGAAGCATGTTCAAGTAAGTCTACTCCTACTGAATCAACTTATTTGGTTTACTCTTAACTAGACAGTGAAAGGAAGATAAAATGCAAGCAGATCAATGTGGTTTAGTATTGTTGTGCAAGATAGTAAACTATGTCCTGCACATTAGAACAGCATAAAAATGATAGGTGCTTTAAAGGAAAAAAACATTTCTATTACATTCATCATGTTTTGAAATTCCAAGGGCAAATTTAACTTAAACTTAGGTGTTACTTTTTGGGTCTGAAGGATTTTTGAACTGTCCATTTTTTGTTAAAGAATACAAAAGAATGCCATGAAGAGAAGGGGAAACAATGTCCCTTTATTATGCCCGGTTTCTAACCCACATAGCATTAAAGAAGGTACTAAAAGCCTGTCCTAAGGCCAGCCAATGCAGTGGTGTCTGCCAGGGTACTTACATATTTGGAAGTAACAGTCCTGATTTTCTGTGGATTTATCAATGAAGTAACAAACCTGACAGCTCTCAGTAGTCTTGTCACAAGACTTTGCACTCAAGTCTGCCCTTCTTTCAACTGTGTATAAGCCCTGAATTAAGCAGTGAACAGTTACTGATATAATTTTCCAGTTGAACAAATTAGTGTTATAGCTCACTTTCCTTGTAATCATTCTCCCTGATTTGCATGTGAGGACCACTGCATGATGTAATTTGTCTTGTTTTGCTCTGATCCTTACTTTATTTCCAGGATGATCCCTTGTGATTTGTGTTCAATTAAGCTACAAACTCCTTGAAAGATAAAACAGGCTTTAGAATCACAGATTCATAAGTTTATTTACTTGGAAAGGACCTCTGGAGGTCATTTTCGCAAAAATCTAACTCAAAGAAGGAACACACTTTCCCAAGTGGTATTAAGACAACTGTTTTTTAAAATTTAGCAGCTTCCATAATGGAATACTGATTTTGATTTCTCCCTGTGTTAGGTTAGTTCATCTACTGTGTGGGAGGGGGATGAATAACTGAATTTTCAGAAAAACTTTAAAATTATTATGAAAGGTGTTGTTGAAACTAGAGAGATATAATTAAGATACACAGTTTTATAGGCAGTTGTATATAGAACTCTTTTTAAAAAGGCAGTTATGAGGACATTATTGTTTTGATCAGCTTTAATTCTCATTACTGATCTACAGTTGACTACAGACTATTTTTTAAGAAGGTTGTAGAGCAACCTCTCATAATCTGAGTCCCACCTTCCTTCCAAGTGGAATGGGGTTCTACTGAGTTCCAAGCTGAGTATGGTAGCTTGGGCTAATTTTCAAGAGTTTCAGATAATTTTAAAGTTTATAGTGGGCTTGGAAAAAAAATGTAACATGGTTATTACCTTCTGGATTTCCCACTCTTCTCCAAGCAAGAGTGAAACATCTGTAAGTTTTTTCAAGCTGTGAAATGAAGTCAAGAATATCAGCATAAGTTCCCTTCAGAGGAGAGGATGCCTGCAGGAGGCATACGTACAATGCTAATTTAAAAACTATCAAGCAGGAGGCTTGAAAAATATCCATGCCAAAAAATCTTAACTCAGATTGAGGAAATGATGCAATGAAGCTATAGGGCAATTATAAGGAGAAAAAAGAGAAAAAACAAACCGTATCTTCTTAAAATGATCTGTGGGTTTTTGGGTTTGTTGGTTTGGGGTTTTTCGTTTCTTTTTTTTATTTTTTTTTTATAATTGGGCCATTGAATAAAGTGCTGTGTACTTGCTAGGAGTAAAAAAATCGGATGCTGACTATAACCATCTGCCACAAAACAGCTGCAGGTACTTACTACACTATAGTTGTTGTGGTGCATATCAAGTGGTGACTATCTAGCATAATGAATAAAAGATTTACTTTTCTATCTACTTCAAATTGCACAAGAAATTAAAAATATGAATTTATAAATTAAATTTCATATTTTGATAATTTAAAATAAAAAAGGAAAAAAAAGTATTTTTTTATTTTAATCCAACAGATACAAGATGCTGTTAAGCACAAATGCCATGAGGTACAAAAAGGAGTTCTAGGCAAAGTGATTGAGAAGTTTAATGTAAAGTAATTTAGAAGGTCTCCATGTTTAATGCTTCTTGTAATCTTGGATCTGTAATTAACAGTATCTCAATTTAAATTGCATTACAAGGAAGCTTTTTTCTTCAAAAGAGGTAGTTTTAATAACAGTTTTGATTATGTTTTATATTTCAGCCTACTATAATTTTCATCTTAAGGATAATTTCAGGTAGTGTAAGCTGATGCTGTGTTTTCAATTCATAGGAACTTGCTAGCCGATGACTGCACAACGGTAACACAAACACCTTGAACTGTAGGGACATTAAATGTAAAGTCTTAAATTTTAAAACAGCTGTTTTGTGTTCACCTTTATAGGGAAAGAAAGACAACTCCCAGTGTGGACATGCTGCAAAGATTTAGACACCTACATTTAGGTGTCCATTTGCAAGCTAGTATCCAAGATACCACTGTATTTATAGAAGACTTTGATCAGATGCCCACTCAAAGACTCTCAGTGTCTTTTGAGATGTCACACATACTGACAAATCTTACACAAGGTCTACAGAAGTCCTATGTCCTTTGCAGGAGTAAGGGATCAATAGATTAAAGTATGGTATTTCAAATGGTGTCAGTCATCAATGGCTTTTCAACTACTTTACAGCCAATAGTCTACAGAATGATCCAACTGATGAAATTATGTCAGCTCTCTCTGAAATGGAAAGGTATGTGATTAAGTGAATAATAACTTTAGATAAGGATTTGAGTGCCTGTACACAGGCACCAAATACCGTTTTGAATATTCATGGGCCTTTCAGCTATCTACACAGGGCTAGCTGATATGAGATCTATGTAGACCAGGAGGACTATCCCAAAGAAGCTCAAATGGCACTTGAAGTCTCTTTGGTCAACTGAACCTGATCCTAAAAATATATGGTTTGCATTTATATAAATATAAAATAATAAATAAATAATAAATAATAAATAATAAATATAAATAGTACTTTCAGTACTTGTATTTTGGAGTTAATATAACAGAATTACAGAATCTGCTGAATTCAAAGGGACACACAAGGATCAGTGAGTCCAACTCTTGGCCCTGCACAGGACACCCCAAAAATCACACCATGTGCCTGAGAGCATTGTTCAAAGGCTGCTTGAACTCTGTCAGGCTGGTGTAACCACTGCCCTGGGGAGCCTGTTCCAGTGCCCAGCCACATAGAACCTTTTCCCTGATATCCAACCTAAACCTCCCCTGACAGAGCTTCAGGCCATTCCCTCAGTCCTGTCACTGTCACCAGAGAGAAAAGATCAGAGTCTGCCCGTCTCCTTCCCCTCACGAGGAAGCTGTAACTGCAGTGGGGTCTCCCCTCAGTCTCCTTCAGGCTGAACAGACCAAGTGACCTCAGCTGCTTCTCATAAGGCTTCGCCTCAAGACCCTTCACCATCTTTGCTGCCCTCCTTTGCACACTCACCAAGAGCTTAATGTCTTTTTTTACACAGTGGTGCCCAAAATAATATTCAAGGTGAGGCTGTACCAGGGCAGAGCAGACTGGGACAATCACCTCCTTCAACAGGCTGGTGATGCTGTGCCTGAGTAGGCTACTGCATTACACAGAATATATTCTTAATATGTTAATACAAATTGACCTTATTTTTAATTATTTTCCATATTGATTAAAAGAAATTAATTTTGATAAGAAATAAAAAATACACTTGGATATAGGTATGACTAAGCTTAATAAAATCTTCATTCATAGCCAAGTGAGTGTAATGCAGTGTAATAAACAGAATTTCAAATTAAATTAATAAAAACATTTGAAAATGAGCAAAATATTCTCATAGTTGGTAATTTATGTCAAAATGTTTTTACCTTTTTTCACATGGTCATTAAATGCTTTTATATATATATATATTTATATAAATATATTCACTATGAAAATATCTTGAAAAATCTTTATGGTAACAGTATGTAAGTTAATTTGGCCTACTAATCTACTAATATAGATAAAGGCAAATGAGGATTGTGGTTGCCTTCCAAAGATCTTATGAATGGATTCTAAGACTATTTTTCCTCTCCTACATTGCAGAAATTCAGGAATGATTTTATGCAGAAGTCATTATAGGGTTTCAAGCAAGGGAATGTGACAGGGAAATTCTGGACTTCATAACCATTTCACTTCATTGAACAATACCTCACTATTTTGCAGAGGTGAAAACATTCTTTGTATAATATGAAACTCCATTTCTTATGGAATTGAAAAGCATCTTCACAATGACTGAACTTCTCAACAACTCACATTTTTCTGAAGAAACAGGGTGAATGACACAAATTTGACTTCCCTGTGAATTGTCCTTACAGTTAACTAAAGAGAAATAATAATAGTAATAAAATCTATAGTTCATTGATGTGTGTCAAACACAAATGTAGTTAATGTTCTTAACCACAAAATCAAGAAATCAAGAAATATTGAGGTTGCAAAGGGTGATCTTCTGTAACCCCCCTGCTCAATCAGGGTCACCTAGAACCAATTGTTCAAGACTTCATAACCAAAGTCACAAATAGAAATAAAAATCTTATAAATACTTTACCCTTACCATCTGAGCTCTAGTTTTGTGTTTGGAAAATTCTGTAGGACTTTTATTCTGCTTTTCTTATTTTTTTTAATCCTATTTAGACATGGTGACTGCAGTAAAGGATCATGTTTTATAGAATTACCAAATAAAAGTTTCACTGAAGAGCAACATGAAAACTCACTCTTCCCCAAAACATCACTTCAACTCTTTGAATTCTGTAGCACTACTCTCAGCCTTTCTGCTGGTTTCCAAATGTTCTCAGGCACACAAATAAATTTTTAGTGATGACCAAGTAACAAAAATGTCAAAATACAATGAAACAAAATGATATGAAAAAGAAGCCCTATAACACAAGTACAAACCCCATGTGATAATCACTTTTGTTTTCAGACTAATTTTTCATTCTTTTTTCAGTATCATAATAATTTCATCTTTATAATGAGCTCTGTGGGGATTTCAACAGGGAATATTTCCCTCATGTCATGCTACTTCTTGCACAATGGTTAAAACAGTACAAAAGACCATCTCATAATATATTGAGTATAGAATGAAATAATTATTAGTTTCCAGTCATCTATGAATTCACATGAATGTCAATCTTTCTGTTAACCCTCCTTACTTTGATACAAGAATACAGTTCAGTTTCCATGAAGTCTGTAAGAAAAATCACAGATTTCATGGTTGCAGAAATACACTTCTAAACATGGGATCAGGCATGATAAGGTATGAATGCATTTTACATCTTTTAAACCCTTAACACCTTCAAAGCGACCATTAATGTCTTAGGACCAAGTCACAAGAAGCAACTGTTTAACTGACCTTCAAACCTCAAGAGAAAACATTGTGAAGTGCCTGCCTGTGTATTTGGGTATCTGTGTGAAGATGAGCACTATACAATAGCAATTTAATAGAACACTGATCTTGGTGCCTTGCTTCATCAGACAGCTTCGAGCAAAAATCAGAATAACTCCTATAGGTTTGTAGCAGCCACTGTTACTTGTGATGCTTCATCTGAGTAGGACTAATCAAAGGAGGTGCAGGAGTAGCCGAATCTAAGGCTATTTCTCAACTCATGGTCTTTGTATCATCACTGATGTGTAAGACCCAAGGAAGTGGTTCACAAAACAGTATGTTCCCATGCAGGCAGTGAAATAATTGGAATGGAAAAATGCAAAAATGAAATTTGAGCATCCCATGCTAAGTTTAGTATTTTCATGTGATGTGGGAAAAAAACATTTTTCCAACATTGCACAAGATAATTTTTGTATTTTTAGAACAGTAGCTTTCTGATTTAAAAAGGCTGTGCTTGAGAGGCACTGGTCTAAAAATTGTAGTCTAGTGTTTCTGTAGCGCCATCTTCTAATCTCTTATGACCTTTCTGTTGAGAGAATTGCATCATGAAATTTTCATATCTTGAATCCCCTGATGTATAGCTTTTGTAGGAAAGATCTTGCATTTCTGCACCATTTTTACATGTTTAGTTTACTAGAGGCTCCATTCTGTTCTTAACCTCTGCTCAGAGGATGGCAACTCACTGACAGTTGCACGTCTCTCTGCAGACTCCCTTACCTACTCTGATTTGTCTACAGGAGTGCAAGGAGCATACTGAATTATTCAAAAAGTACAATCTAACACATATGAGCAAGCTGAATAAATGCCAAGTGTGCATAACTTCATTCATTACCTGAGAAACAACAGATGAAAATATGCTGTACACTGTGAAATTAATTTCCTCCCATGTTACCTTAGACAAAGGGAGAAAAAACATCCAGTAGAATACATATCTTGACTGAGTAGAAAAGGAAGTGAGCTAAACAACCAAGGAAAATATAGCTGGAATTTTTATGTATTATATTACATCCTCTTCCCCATCCCTTGTATGCCCTTGTAAATCAAGGTCCTGCAGAATATTGACTAAAATTACTTTATGAAAGTTATAATCATGCTGAGCTAAGGTGAAAATGAAATGAATTGCGTGATGATAACAAAGATTATGACTATCATATATTATTATTTCAGTAGGACAGAGCGATGTAGGATCCAAGTTTAAAATCTAAAGAACCTATATTGTTATTTAACAACAGTCCCAGAATACTTCATTGCCCCTTTTCATAACTAAAGGCCCTGAAGCATTGTTAACTATCCTAATGGTTAAGAAACCTAGATGGGAGACACTGCTTTAAACTACTATGGGTGTTTTAAAATCAATGACTCTTAAATACAGGACACAAAACGGGGAGCATAATCCAGGACTCCATAGCCTGGCAAAGTGTTTAAAGCACTACTGTGAACTGAAGATACCTTTTATCTTGCAAATCTCTTCTGTTTAGCATTTGAATAGTGCATTTTGAACAGGAAGTATGCTTGCTCTTCCTTTACAGTCTTTCAAATTGAGTGTGGGATAGAGGAAAGAGGACATTATTTGGGTGAATCTGGATTTCACAAGATCACAAGAAATTCTCTCTCAAGACAAACCTATGAACAAACGGTTCATTTTTCTGTGTTTTAATCCAAGAACAGTAGGAGTTGTCATTTAGAAGGACCACAAATCAGCCCCTTTTGTGCCACTAGTGGATTCCCTTGGACTCCCCCAGGATCCCTCTGTTGCATTAAAGGTGCTGGAGGACACTTCCTTACCTAAATGCTGCAAAGAGCAGCTGTTGTTGATGAAGACCACTTTGATCAGGAACTCCAGTAACCTACTCTAACATTACTGAAGCCAGCCTGAATGTAGTCCTAAATGTGAAGTAACATACACCTCTATGACAAATCCTTCTTTCAAGAATTAAAAACTCTGAAACGTCCACATAGAATATTCAGATAGAACCACTTTAGTGTGACTAGAACTGTATTATGGACCCTCCTATATTTTGCATTATATTCTTCTTTGTTTTCTGTTGTTGCCTTTTAATATGTTGTGAGTAGTAGCAATGAGTTCCAAAGCATTTTGGACCCAGCCTTATCCAGACTCAGACTTATTTCAGACTTATTCAAGCCAGCATAGACAAGTTAAGGAACATAAATACTGGAAGAAGCCTTTGTCTAAAAAGTCACAATAGGAGGTTAAAAAGACAGAGAAATATAAAGGAGAGAGAAAGGAGAATAGTAAATTCAGACATGTTTATGTAAATCCAACAATAAAAGTAAAATGTTCCTTCCACAGCAATTTCAAGTGAATTGCAAGTCAAAAACAATTATAGTACAATGAAGCCCGTTGAAATAATGAGAGATGTACCTTCACTTTGTAACATGTTCTAAAGTGGGCAGATGTATTGTGTCATTCTCATGCAATCATCTTGGGTTTTGTTTCCTTTTCAGCATGAATTTCATTAAGTGATACCCTCCAGTACAGTGTTCTACGAATAATGAGACGTGAGGACAGGGTAGCAGCTCTAACAAAATGTGACACTTCTGCAGGCTGCTCAGCAGAACTTGCTTTGTGAGGACACTTACCAGCATCCTCTTCTAATAGAGTGTGTCACCCTCCTGACAAATCAAGGATGCATTCTGTAGGAAAATAAGTGTTTGAGTGCTGGAATGTCGTACTTTGTATGACAGGGCAACTCTGTGGGCTATGACTGCTTTTATTTACCAAGTCCCTTGTCTCAAACTGACCTTCAAGTTCTTCAACAAGTTAGTTCTGTTCCAGTACATTTTTAGAAGCATTTGTTTGTCATTAGAGATATAATGGTGCATATTGTCAAGCATTTACCCGTTTATTAAACACAGACAAGAATTTTAGCTATTTTTATTTCTGTCAAACCTGTCATAAATGCTAGTATGTTTGGAACTTTGCTTTTCTGACTGTAAAGGCACTATATTTACAAAAAAAGTTTTTCTGTTTGGAAGTACATGTCTCATTTTGTTTTTAGTTCTAAACTAGTGAAAGTATCTGAATGTATCAGTGTTGTACAGTTTGCAAAAGAAGTTAGGACTACAAAGTTGTGCTGTGTTCTCAGATGCCCAAAGCTGCTAAAAACTGAGATACAGAACTGTGGGCTGGCCTGTGATAGAGATTAGAAACTACATTGTCAAGTTGCAGCTCTATATAAAGTGAAGGTAAGTATATATTAAGATCTGAGATTTTGGTTCAGAGCAATCATTAATTTGAATGAAACAAATGTGGAGGATGCACTTCATTTTTAATGCATAATTCACTGGTTCTTCTCAAACTGTTCAAGAAAAACATTTAAAGGTGTAAAATTTTTTTTCCATGGAATGGGAAGAAAAAAAATTAACAAATTCTTCATATTTTGTTCATGGTTTTTATATTTTCATATTTTCTTTGGCTGTGAGGAACTATAATGCTAATTTTTGCAATTGCATTATTCTCCTTAGTCATCCAGTTATTGTGAGGATACTCTTCTCTTTCTGATTGCACTGGCAGTAATGTTTTGCTGACTCAGTATATGTGTTTCCACATCTGTATTTGAGACATATATATTCAAGAAAGGGTCTGTTAAAACTGATGTTAGATAAGTCCTTAAAAAGATAAGCTACAAAGTAGCTTTAAGGATAAAATGAAAACAGTTTTCTACATTTAATGTTGTATTTTTGTTTTGTTCTACTTTGCTATGGCTGAAATGTGAATATTGGTCTCAGACAGTCTTGATTTGTAGCAAGCATTGATGTAAGCATAAATATTTTTAAACTGTTCCAATTTTAATTTCAGATACTCATAAGGAAAATATAGTTTACAAACTGAGGATCAGAACACACACAAACCACTAGGCACAAAAATGCCAGTTATTTAATACGGGTTTTTTTTTTTACTTGATTTAGTGCAAATAGTTTTGCTGCTTTTCCTTCCTATAAGCAACAAAGAAAGGTCCAATAGCTGATTTCCTTGTGTATTCAAATTTTGTATTTAATAATATCAAATTATGAATAGATATGACATCTATATTCAGAGCAACACTTTTCAGAAGCATTTAGCTTTTCTCCTTAGTTCCTGTTCATTTTTCCTCTTATTTTGTAAAGAATAATACTGTGTGAAGTTAAAGCTTCCATTTGCATGTCCTACTCATCAAAACCTAAATCAATATAATGAAGTATTTAAAAACAATTAAACAGCTGAAACATTCTTGTAAGAAGTAGGTAATCTTTATGCAAATTCCCTTGTTTATTTAAGGCTGCACTTAAGGAGAGTGGAACTTTACACTTGGTTTCTGAGAAGAAGCAAACAAAAGTCAGAAGTGGCATAGTTTAATGTGAGGATGTGTTTACATGTGCTCATAAAGCACTTCTGTTTTACAGGGTCTCAAAAAGCTGGATTCAGTTTCCTAAATGTAGACTTGCAGAGCTCTTTCAAGTACCCATCTGCTGCTCCTCTCCTTAAATGATTCTAGCTCCATGAAACAATCTGGAAAAAATATTAACACATCTACAATGACATTAGTCGCCCACTTTTAAAGAACCAAATTGGTTTTTTCTGAGTTGGAAATAAACACTGAATATATGAGAAATATGTTACAATGAAAGTGCAAGAAAGAAAAACATCTGTAAACATTAATCAAAACATTCTTCTTCAGTGATATCTAAAACATTTCTTCTCACTTTTGGCTTTTATTTTTCACTTTATAAATTCATTTATGTTTTCATATTAAAAGTACTTTTTTTTCTGAAGGCCAGAAAATAGATTTTAAAAAGCTATAAAACTTGAACAGTCATAAATTTCTTTATACCCAGAAAATTCAGTGACAATTTTACTAAGATATTGTTTCAATAAATCATGACTTTCTAAATTGAAAAATTTCACATGAAAGTTTGTGACTAATTCCATTTATATTTCTTTCAGATGTCACAATATGCAGTATTTCTGTGAGAAGCAAAGGAGGAATTTCTAAGTCATTGAGTTGGTATTTGCCATATTAACCTAGACATCGACTGCTTCTCATAAATCTCAGTGTAGTGTGTGGGAAATATCCACTAGTAACATGATATTTTTTAAGGGAATAGTTATTGCTTAATTATTTAATTATAAAAATAAAATGTTTGTTTTTTCCCTATAGACAGGTGATTGCTTCCTGTCTCCTGCAGTGCTTCTCTAACTGCTCTGGGGAGAGGAACACCCTGATACACTACTTTGCAAGGAAATTTTTTTTTGTATTTGCCTTCTGTAGTTCTCTATGAAAAGTTGTTTGATCTTTCCTGACAGGAAATAATTTCTTTCAGTGTGCCAAGAAGTAAGTCATTGAAATAAATCTCTGTGTTCTCAGAGCACATCACAATTGTCATGGTTCCTTTGAAAGTCTTGGTGTTTCAAGATTTGAGTTAAAGATTCTCTTGCTTCCTATCCTTTCTTTTGTACTAGCAGGGGGGAAAAAAGTAAATTGTGAAGCCCAGCTTTACTATGGCTTTCACTTTCTCCCCAAAAGATCTCAAAGCTGAGCCATTTGATTACCCACTACATGTACAAGAGTGTTCTAAGCTCCTGAATAGAAAATTGTAAATTCTCTGTGGAGAGTTTTTACCAGTTCCAAATCCATTGGCATTCTAAGTAGTCATATATATTTGCCAAAAGTCCACTGTCTCATGCTTTTTTTCCACAGGGAAACCAAACATGCAGACAGAGAAGAAGACACAGGACTTAGTGTACCTGAGACCTACATAGCTTTGCCAACCCAGAAAAGAAACACACTTCACAGTTAGAAACACTTCCTTCTTTTGTTACAATAGCAGCATGATTTCCAAGTATCTATCAGATATTCTGCATTTTTCAAACTTTTATAGTACAACGTAATTGTTTCCATTTTTCAGACGAAGAAGAGGTAAATGGCTCCTTCCAGACAGTTGTGCCAGCTGTGGCAATCTCTGTCCCCTTCACCATGCCTCAGGAAGCCATCCTCATTCCCTGAATTCCTTGGTTCAGAGCACTTTGGTTCAATTCTTTTCCTTTTAGGTCCTTTCTAAAACGGGCTAGACATTTCTTCATGGGAGTTGCTCCTACCTCACAACTGAAGCACCAACCTTCCCAAGAGTATTCCTCAGTACCATGAGTGCTCTGTGCCTCCAGCGTGACCAAGTAATTTTCCAAGTTTTAGCACTCGAATACTGCTGGACTATGTTTGGTTGTTGTATCAGCACAGCCACTAAAGCCTGGTGAGGAGTGGAGGAGCAATGAGAGGCCAAGGACCCCGGTGACCCCAGGTGCACCTGAAGGCTCTGCCTGGCCCTGCAGATTGTTCCCTGATGGGAATGGTAGCTGTCCGCATAAGAGTGTGCTGCTGATGTGCAGCTACCTCACAAAGTGCCAGAACGACGTGTCAGGCGTCCAGAGTATCACGTACCAAGCAGAGTCTGGAGGCAGGGAACATCTCATAGGAAGATATGAGATACAGGAAACCTTCAGATATTAATTTGCCTCCGGTGTCTAACTTTAGATGTTCTGTCTGTATGAAGTAAGTCAACTTTATTTTCCAACATAATAAATGTGCAGAAGAGAAAACCTACCAGTGGAGTTGCTATGAGACATAACATTTTTGAACCTGAAATACACTGAGATATATAATCAAAGTAAATATTTTTGGTACTTAGATGAATAAAGTGCCAAAAAATCAAATATACAGATAGAAGACAAAGTTTATATGTAATGCCACTTTCTTAAAAATTAGGTCTATACGTGAGTACATTGCTAGTTAGATATGACTAAAAAAATTTTCATTTAATGCATTATGCAGATTCTATATAAAATTTGATGAATTATTACATAAATATACACATTTTAGTGCAGCTCCTTAAAAAGTAAAAATATGAAAGAGATTTCTCCTATATTGCTGCATTCTGGAGGTGAGGTGGTTTTTTGAAATGAGCTGAGGTACTGACACAACTTCAGATGTCCAAGTTGTTACTGATGATCTTATTCCAAAAGCCCATTAGAAAAATACCTTCTCAGATAAGACTATCTTTCCTTACCAATATTTCAAATTTTTTTTAGTTACCCATGGCATACAATGAATAGAATTTAATTGTCTTATGTTCTGATCACCTGTTCCAAAGTTATCTGAACAGGCTCATTCACAGAACAAAGGGTAACTCCTGAAGCACTGGTTTCTCTTTTTTGGTAGCTCTGAAGATCAGACAGAATGTCAGGAATTTCTGCTGTATTGAAACCCATAAACTACAGGCACTAATGATGAAATCAAGAAGATAATGATGCCCACTGATAAGAATTTTCTCCATTTTAATTCTTGTTCAAACCCATGCTTAATCTTGAAAGATGATGAAAAGGACTTTCTTTTTCACTTTTGTACAAAATGTTTCTGCGTAAGAGGTTTTCATCAAGACTAGCATATTGTAGGAGACTTTGTAGCATGAAGCAGAAAAAGGATAGGTTTTTCTTTCATTTTTACTGTCTACTTCAGGAAAAAAGAGAGGCAAATCAAGCTTTTACATTATTTTTTTTTTTAGTTTGAAAAAGTTTTTGATAGGACTTTGTTCCTGAATCAGAAATAGCTTCTGAACTTTTAGCAGGTTTTAGTAAAAGAGAACTGCATTGTATCAGTGCAGCCATCAATATAAGGGATTGGAGTCTTCCCATATATATTCTCTAATAGCTTAAATATAACCTCTGTGTTTAGTGGGTCTTGTAAACCAGAAATATAAACTTTGTAATCAAGTTTCTGTTTCCTCTCTCTTTTATGGTAACATAGGATATTATGCTAAAAGTTAAATTATTTTATCTATAATAAAAGGCAATTGGCTGTCACCTTATCCCTTTAGAAGGCTCTCACACAGGCATTTTCACCTTGTTTGCAGGGGAGTGGTAGGAGATACAGAGATTTCACTGGTTCCCACCCCTGCCAAAGTTGTGGTTTGCCCATGGTAAAATTGTATGAGTTGTTCTTGATACCTTGTTCTTCATGTGCCTTGCCAAGGCTTCCTAGAGAATTTAGCCCATAACCTTTCCAGGTCTTGAAGTGAGTCTGCCTTCTTGTCTGCCTTAAAAAGGAGTGTGAGTGATGTCTGCCTTTTATTTTCTGGACAGGAAAGGCAGACATCTCTGATGTTTCTGCTTTTCAATGCCTTAGATTGTTAGAGTTTTGCTTTTAAAAGATTAAAAAGTCTCAGACTCATCTTGCATGAATTTGGAAGTCTTTTTCTGTAGATGTAACCATGATAACTTGTAAGAAGGACAATCAGAGTTATGATTAAAGGTTCACATCACCCATTGCCATGAATGCTGTTTGCAATAATTGAAGAACTGCCGACACTTGAAGAGAAGGAAACACAGCAGGAGAGGAAATGTAACTATAACAATGTCTTCAAAAATTTGATTTATTTTGATAAGTTTTCTTGGATGCTTACACTATTGAAGATAGGAAAAATATATGAAGAACACATAATGTACATATTGTTTTTAATTACTTTTAATATTTCAATCAAATTGTCAGTTCAATCAATAGTTCTGTATTGGGCTCTTGCTTCCTTATCATCTCTCTCTCAGACAACTTCATATATGTTTTCTGAAAACAGCTGTGGAAGAAAACTTCTGAATTACACTTGAAACTGAATTTACATGTAAAATAAATTGTTGCTGCATATATGCAGCATATATATATATATGCTGCATATATATATGCTGTAAATAGAACAAGCTGTAATCAATAGGACTTGTCTCAGCATGTACAGTTGTACATAATCATAAGACTGAGATTAGTATGTGTATTAAAATGAATGAAATGATATAGTGTTATATGAAGTACCATTATTTTAAAGAAAAATTCTATTAGTGACTCTTCTGCCAAAACTTAGCCACTGAGGCTCAAATTCTTGAAAGGGCCTGTTCAGTTGGAAACTATATACTAGAATTAATTTGAATTGACTTAATTTGCAATCATGAACTTTGAGTTTATACTATGTTCGTTACAGAGAGATTTATTTTGCAAGCTTTCAACATTCCAGTAAGAGACACTTGCTTATTGAGCCTCATGCAAACCCTGAGAAGGGGAAGGTACTGTGTTTGTGTGGTAATTCTGCAAGTTGCCCTCTTGTTTCTCCCACAAAACTGGGACTTTAACCAGTGCTATTTGCAGTCTACTATAGACTACCACATGACAGCAGCTCAAATAAAAGATTTTAGTCCTATTTATTTGCTTCACTCTAAGACTGAGAAAAGCAAGAGCAAACAGATAGTGTAGTAAGATAGAATGCTCTGAACAGCACAGATATTTATAGAAACAGAAATGGGAATAAAACCCAAACAACTATTTCATTTATCTAGTTACTTTTTACAAATTTTCCTCTTCTAGTACTAATCTCTCTTGACTCTCTTGACTTATGTTTTCCCTAAAATTAATGAGATGGCAGTTTCTGCAGAATAAAAAATGTAATCTTACATTGTATTAAATGAAATTGATGTAATTATATTAAAATCAAATAAACAGTCCGTAGAGTACTAGAAATTTTTAATGCTTTACTTTATTTTTTACTATTATATCTCAAAATACACCTGTCAATAAAATAAAAAGCATTGAAATTCCATGAGACCTCTGAAACAGTGGCAGAGAAAAGGGCACAAAGGGTGGGTTTTTTTCATAAATAAAACAGTTTGATTTATTGAATGGTTTTTGGCTAGTCTTTATTAGTAATTAGATATATAAATTATCATTTCAGTATGAATATTAATTATTTAAGCACCTTCATAGCAACAGTTATTATAGTTTTAATAGGTATGATATATAGAGAACAGTATTTATTTAATTAAATATATATATTCAACCATGAATCATTAATTCAATATTTAGCATTCACCTTCCTCATTGACTTCATTAATTAAGGTCTTCAAAGATTAAATATTAAGCTTTAGTACTGTGCAACTAGCTTTAGCTATTTCTCTGACTGGAGTAGCTGAAATCTAATCCCTATGGAATAGTTGCAATATAATGTCTTTTTTCTGTACTTAACGTCTTGTCCTTTCAAAAACTGAGATGAAGAAGCAGGTGAATTAAAAAATGAAGTTTGCTTCTCTCCAAGGGACTTCTGACTCATGTCTGAGAATTACTGCTTTGAAACTGCTGTGTTTCCATTATTTATTATGCCTTCTTTAATTTCTTGGTCTTGTGAAAATATTTTTTCATATATTTTTATATTTTATATTTTTATATTTTATGGTTTGTCTTTGACCCAGAGCTCTTAATTTTGTCCTCAACAGCCAGCAGAACATTTAAAGATGTATGATTTTCCTATATGAACTACACTCTTGAAACTATTTTTTGAAGAAAAGTTGAGTTGTCCTTCTATTCAGGTTCATCAAGATCTCGTGCCAGAACACTAAACTTAGATTATATATTTTTTTTCACTTCATACTGGTTTTCTAAATTAATTTCCTAGAAATTGAACTCTCTTAAGCTCTCTTGGCCAAATCTTGCCTACAGATAATACCATTGTGCATTTAGCGTTCCAGGCACCCCCATTCTGTACAGAGAGCTGAAGAAGAGCCAAAGACAGTATTTTCACTTAGCATCAGGTTTTCATTCCCTGCAGGCATAGTCTTGGAAAGAATCATCATCATCATCTAAAGAAGGAGCACCTTGAGTATCTGCCCAAAATTAGATGGGATGTTTCTCAGCCTAGCCATCTGAAATGACTGGATAGGCATTTCATTTGCACAAAATGACCAAGTGATCACCTGGCAATGCCTTGAGTTTTTGTCAATAATGTATATAGAATGTAATGTAAATAATAATACATTACATAATGTAATGTACATAAGAATGTAATATAGGAAAAAATGAATTTTGCCATTAGAGATTATACAAAGCTTGATCAAGTATACTAATCTTTTTGGTAGAAATCAGATGTAGTAAGCAATATTGTTAGCATTCTTAAGTTTTTTTTCATGTTTTGTTTTGTTGATGAAACATTTTTGTTATCTATTACTTAAGAGTAAAACTTTGTGCCCTCATCTAATATTAAGATCTAAATCAAACTTTTCAATTTTCCACAGTTGTCTGAGCTCTTTGCAGACCTTCTGATATAATAGATGATATATTTAATATTATCCATACAATACTTAATTCAGAATCAAAACTTAGTGGTTTGCATTATAACTGCTGTTCAAATTGGAGTATCATCTAGGATAGAGAACTGCTAGCAGATTTTACCAAAACGCTGGGGGTTTTATATTTTTAAATTTTACTTTAATGGCAGTAACAATTGCAGAGGTAGAGTCAGTTAAAATAAATAAGACAACAGAAACTGTATTGTAAATTATTAAGATTACGAGGGTCTACAGTCTAGATATGATTTTAAAAAACGTCAATAAATTATTTTATAAACCCTTTTATTTCTTGCTGCATTTCTCTGGAGTAATGGTTAACTGTGATATTGTTCACAGGTAAGTTAGACAAATTGTGGCAGCGGCCTCAGGGGAGACAAAGAGTTACATTGTCCCACCCCAAACCCCTTGTGAAGGGCGGCCCAGGTGCTGTGATTGGGTTTGAGTCCCTGGGGGGTTCTCCCTTGCTGTGTTTCTAATGGTTCCTGACCCTGAGCTCCACCCTCAAAGGTGGGGACCCTCAAGAGTTCTGTCCCTCAAAAACCCCTGCTGTGCCTCTGTTCGGGGCTCTCTGTTATGGACCTGACTTTGTTCCCATGCTGAATAAATAGTTTCATGAACGGGAGCCCGTCTCGTTGGTGTTTGATGCTGGTCCCCAAAATCCTGCTGCTTCCCTGGACAAGATCCTGAAGTTGCTGGCTGCAACAACAAATCTGACAGGAAGACTAAATGACCAGACTGTTTTTTTAACTGTGTAAGTCTATGGCTCACTTCAGTTTTCACAAGAAAAAGAGACCATAGAATGGTCTGGATTAGAAGTGGCCTTGAAGACCAATCTTTTTGCCACTCCTCTGCAATGGGCCGGCTCACCTTTCGCTAGTCCACGCTCAAAGATAGCAAACCCCCTGTTCATAGCAGGGGGTTTGAAACCAACTATTGTCTCTTTTGAACTAGTCTTTTTTAGACTAGTCTTTCTTAGTCTATTGTCTAAGGTCTCTTCCAGCACAGATCGTTCAGTGATCCCTTCTAAAATGTATGAAGACACATACCTCATTAAATACACCAAACATTCACTACTCAGAAATCTTACAAAATGGGAGTACTCTGGATTTAAAGAAAGGCGGCCATTAAAATTAATTCTGATTTGTAAAAGGCAGACTTTTTTAGTTGTTTTCTGTTTTGCATTCTGTGTGGAGTAGTAGAAATAATTTATTTAGTAATAGTTAAGATATGATGCTATAAAAAAATCCCATTGCTTCAGTGTTTAGTACTAGAGCTAAATTTAGAAATAATGAAACTAGCCTAAGCTATAGCACTTCATTAAACTTTGGCTCCAAGGAGTCTGAGCTATTCTAGCTTACTTGCACTGAAATTAAAGGAAAATTTGAATAAAAGTTGTTCACATATGTATGTTTGTAGGGAATAATTAATTCTGCTCTATCTACATAATAATCAGAGGAATGAAAGTATACAATATTCCAAGCAGTTATTAGCTCAGCATAATTTGTTCAAAATACTTTGTGGACAATTTCTTCAAGAGTTTCTGTGACATGTGTTCATTGAGTAATAGTCAAGCATGCTTAACTCATGTTCTCTCAGAGGGAGTGGTAAGCTGAACGTTTTTCTGGTAAACAATCCAAGAATTAGATGAAATGGCTGAATATTTTTTTTTTTTTTTTTTTAATTAAGAGCTGCAGATGCATTCATGCCTACACAGATTTTTTTTTTTTTTTTTTTAATTAAGAGCTGCAGATGCATTCATGCCTACACAGAATAGCCAAGACAGAAAGTGAAGACATTTTGGAACAAGATCAGCAGGGAGATATCAAGATTGTTGAGGAGGTTGATCCATGCACCATGGAGGAAAATGCTGGAAGAATGGAGAGTGTTGATCCTGGAGAAGGGAGGCTAGGGGGGTCCTACAAGCACCTCATGTAAGATGCTAGAGAAGACAGAGTCAAACTTTTCAGCTATGCAGATGGAAAGTGAGAGAAAAACACAAGCTGTGTTTATGTGTTTACACATAGTGTAAGAAAATTAAATAAAATCTTTCTGTGTAAGAAAAATATGCCACAAAAATGGTCAAGCACTTTAACAGGTCTCCCAGAGAGACTGTAGAACCTGCATTTTCAGAGATATTTAGAAAACAACTGGACATGGCCTGCTGGATGTGCTCTGAGTAAGAGGTTGGACTACATGACCTCTGGAGATCTTTTCTGACCTATATGAGTGTGATTTCATCCTCCATGTAAGAAGAATCTTTGAGAAACATGGGAGATTTTAATCTTATTCCCTTTCCTGTTGCAGCAGTTAAGGAAAACAACTAAATAAATAAATAAATAAATAAATAAAGCAAATCAGATTTCATGTAAGTTGCTGAAGATCTTAAAAAAGGTTCAGGGCAGCTCCAGATTAGCAGAAGAAATCTGAACTGTCAATTGCTTTGCTAACAAACGGATTAATTCCAGTAGGCTAGATCCAGGCAAAATAGTTCTGACTGCACTGAGGTCAAATGTAGAAGGTTCAGCCCTAGGTAACAAGGCAGACTATCTACCCTTGAGGCATAGCCTGGTCTGCTTTAAACTTCTCTCATTGCTGCAGGCATTTTGTGAAGTGCTCAAGTAAACTGAAAATTGTTTTAGGTGATGACATAGCTAGCAGTCTGTAGACCATTGGAATTAACAGAGTATCCTTTACAGGCACTGAAGCAGCATACCTGTATATCGCACAATATAGAACTTGTAGTATCAAGAAGAGACCAAGACGTAGAACTTGATGAAGGAATAACATGTCCCTCACTGATGCTTTAACTCATAAGTAATATGAAAGAATCTCTTTTATAACTATAAAGAAGAAAACAAACTTTTTCCCCCCCAAAATATATTATTTCAGTTTGAGGTCTAATAACTTCTGGGATTTCTAAATCTTAATCTCTTAGAGGTGTTTTCCCAGATTATTCCACTTGAGTAATGTAATTTTAGTGCTTAACTCCCAAAACATTCAAATATCGAAGCTATTTTTTCTCCATAATGACTTTGTGAAAAACCTAGGCAGAAGATGTTATATTATCAGAATCACCATGGCTCACATTAACATCTGTTTTTCAAATATGGTAGTACCTAATTTAGGAACATAAAATGAACTGCATAAAGTTTTCATCACCTTGGCCCATTCTAATGAGCAGAAAAAGAATGATTCAACAAGGAGCATTTTTACCAATAGCCTGCAAAGAAATCTACAGATTCTGAACAGAAAGAGTAAATATGCAACTCAGTTGCAAATCATGTCTTTAAGCCTTAGTTTTGAGGTTGAACTCCAAATTTAGCTCAGGTAATCTTGTGTAAAATTGGAATAATTTTTCGTACTTTTCTAAGTTATTAGGTCATTTTAAGCACTATCATAGAACAGTTCTCTCTACTTGTTTTAGAGTTTGGTTTTACAGGTTGTGCTGAACTTGGACAGTGCTTCTAGTGTGATTTTTTCCTGTGTAAGATTTTCTGCCCATAGCCACATTTCCTTCTATCTTCTAGCACTAATTATTGCCAAACTTTGCAAGACATGGAAACAGTACACCCATTGAATCCATCTTTCAGAAAAACAGAAAAACATTTTTGTAATTTTGAATAAGCTCAGCTGCTTTTGAATCTACTGCCTAGAACGTGTCTCTTAAAATGCAGAAGCTTCATTCCCATTAAAACTTTTTCAACAGAAAAATATAAATGAGATTGGTACCATGATTAACACTATGGCCTCAAGTATACTTTGATGTTTATTTCTGTGTTTCTGAAGTTACTCTTCAATCTCAAATTACCCAGAAGTTTTTGTCCAGACCCAATTTCTGCAGCGGGGTTTCATGGGAATGGTGGTTTTGGCTCTTTTGTTTGTAAATTACTTCCTTATTGCTAGTAAAACATTTCTTTCTCTTTTCCTTCTGCATTCTTAAGTAACATCTGGAGAAAAGTAACATCTGGGTGGTTTCCAATATTTTTCCCATATGTTTTCTTCTTCATGGCAAAAGTAAATGCAAAATCAAAGAAACAAAAATTTCTATATTGGATCAGATACTCAAGCACTGTAAATCAACCAAATTTCCAAAAAAGAGATCTTATCTCTTTGCATTTGCTATATTTCCCATAGGAAATATATTTCCCAAGGGAACAGTTTCTCTTTTCTTGTCTACCATTTTAATATTGTGAATGGCATTTCTGGGAGATAAAATTTAACATAAAAACAACATTCCTGAAGAAGAGCAAAGTACACAGTACAAAAGGAAAAAAAAAATTTAAAAAAATTTTTGTTTTCAGGGACAGTGATTGGTCTACACAAAATAATCTTGATTACTCTAATTGCATGTTGAAGTCCTTTCCAGAAGCAAAGTTCGGAACTCCTCTTTCAGCATCTTGAAACTGGTTGCATGAATGGTTTTAAAGAAAAGTTTGGAATAGAGAGGGAAAGAAGAGTCCTGATGTAAAATAGCACCTGGGATGTCACCTATATTCCTTACCATTAAAAAAAAATTCAGTTCTCTTGCTATCGTCCTTATTTTATTCTGCAGAGCATTTCTGAGATACACATATTTTGTCATGTTTTTCTTCCGTGCTGTAACTTTCACTATAAATTGTCTTTAGTGATGTAAATATCTTCCACGACAACCTCTATTTTCACAAATAAATGCATTTTCTAAGTTTGCAATTAATAAAAAAGGCATATGCATTTATGAATAATTAGTCACCACCTCTACCTTGCTTATCAGAACATTCAATAATTCATGACATAGGATTCAGAATCCTGTATTCATATACAGTGCTGCAGTATATAGATAACTCCTCAGAAATTAATGTGGAAATAAAACCTTCAGGTTCAGCTTCTTCCTGTCCCTTTCAAATTGCAACTGGCATACTTAACTTCTCATTTGACTATAATACCTGCAGTTCAAATTATATTGCTAAAATGATATTCCATCCATGTGTTATGCTGTATAGCATCTGCTACAGTTTTCTTAACCTTGAAATGCACCATACAGATATCTTATTCCTGATTTTCCTCTCTGATGAAGTCAGTGTCGTCTGGAGTCTCAAATAGTACATGAAATAACATTATTAGATGTATGCTGTTATGTACAGAATTAGAAACTGAATTAGAAAGCAGAATTAGAAAGAATGCTCCCTTTTCCTCCTCTTCCCCTCTTTCTTCCCACCCCCCTTCCTTCCTACATTCCCTCTCCCCTCTCCCTCTCTTCCTCATTTTTATGTTTCCCACCTCCTCTCTTGATTTAGTCATATTCCCAGGGCACAGTTTCTCATTACTTGCCCATCATTTCAATATTTTAAATGACATTTATTTTTAGGAGATTAAATGTAACATGAAAACTACATTACCAAAGAGTAGACAATACACAGCTTTTTGCCCTATTACCTTTTCCTCCTGTCTGTCTCTGTCCCTAGCCCTTTATCTTTTGATTATTTCGATATGCACGAGCCTTCTTAAAGGTAACGCGAGTTGTTCTACAAATTGCTGTTTCCATCAATTTTAGCCTCAGGTCCAAAATGCCCTCACAGAACGTGATGGGAAGATGAGATCAGAAATTGATTTGAATTTAATTTAAACTCCGTGACAAGAAATGAATGATGTTTTGAATCAAGATTCATCCAACTGTTTTTTTTTCTTTTCTATTCTATTAAACCTCTCCAAAAAAGAATTTAGATTTTATCTTTATTGGAGGTTACTGACTTTTGAATTTTGTGTATGCATTTGTGCATTATGTTCAGTATATTGTTCCAAAATGTTTAGGTATAGAGTGCTTGTGACTTTTGTCCCTTTATGGTTTTGGAGGACTTTATTCTCTGGATTAAAGCCTGGATTTTATCATTCAATTGCCAGCAAAAATAATAAAAAAACATGTGGTGCATTTCATCTTCTGACAGGGGTGATCTGCACAGAGCAAATTGTACTTGGGAAGATTAAATTATTTTCTTCCACCTGTAAAATAATGAACCTGACTCCTGAAATGACCCTTTCAGTTGCAAGAAAGAGGTTAAGTGTTAAACAGAAGATTTTAATGCAACCATGCAGGCAATTAGTGTGTATTGTACCTAAAGTTAAGTATATAATTTAAGGTGATTTAATGAGAAAAGCTCCATAAATGGTAACATAACCTGAAATGTGGGACTGTATTCTGGGTATCATACAAGCACAAATATCAGAAAGGCAGAATGCTCAGCAACAACATAACCTGACTTGCAGCTTGTTTCCCATGCCAAACAACCTGCCACAGATGTGTGAAAAAAGGCTGTACATTCAATATCTTGCTACTTCCTCAGTTGTTACAAATCTATGATTTGGAAGTTCTGGGATTTCTGGGTACTGCTGTACTTACCAGGTGTTTTTACTGCCATTTCATGACTCCCTCTTGGAGTTGTCATGTTTATTTGCTGACACTCATCATCTTGCCCTGCATGTTCTTGAAGCCTGAGAACATAAACATCACTGGAAAGCAATTTTCAGTATTATTTTAGACACTCAAATCTGCCACTTCCAGGGTTCATCCTTCCTAAACTGTTTCCCTAATCTTCTCCTCCTGCAAAGACAAATTGTCTGTCTGCTTCTTTTCAAATAATCTTTGGATTCCAGGAAGAGGAAATCAGTGAGCTACTGAAGCAGAAAGACTGTTAGACTGGAAAGATTTTGCAAGTAATGAGACATTGTTTAATTGCAGCTTTGCTATGGCAAATTTGAAACTGTAGATAACACACTCTATCTTGTGCTGCTTCTGTCCACAAATCTTGAATATTTGTATAGAAGAAATCTTGGCTGCATAAAAGTCTGTTTGAACTGTATTGCCCATTAATAAATCAACTGTAAATGGAAAAGGGTTTTTCAGAGAATACAAGCTTTGGCCCTATTAGTAAGGAAACAGGAAAGTCTCTTGCATCATTTTTATAATACACAAAATCTCAGCTTCAAACTCCTTGGTTATATTATTTTCTTAGTTGACTATGAGATATCTGTTCATTTTTGATGTGCTGGTTGTAAAGCAGCATTCCCAAATTTGGATGACTTCCTGGAACTGCATTATACTGAGTTAGTGTAGCTCAGTTAGTTTTTATATACTTACATATTCCGAAGTATGGGTTAGTGTGTTGGAAAGCAAAAACTTATGAATGAAGGTACTAAGATTGTTTGGTATCCTTTTTTTATTTAAAAAAAAAAAAACATGAATGAAACAGTTACATTATTTTTTGCTGTAAAATTCATGTCAGGATTATCTAAATAGTTCTACATATATTGATAAAATATAAAAAACCTCCCTCCCTGAGATTATGAGTTGTATAGCAGAAAAAAGGATGCTCTTGTTAGGTTTTCCTAACCAGGTTTGAAGATGAACAAAGAAGTTCATAAGTCTGAAGTACTTAGCTACTTGTAGACTGTAACAGCAGTCTCTATGCATGGTGTACACTCAAAAATTGTATTCAGTTATTGCAGAATTTCATTTGTTCCTGCTATGCAGTGGTCTGCAGGTGTTGGCCACCAAATTCTAGTTCAGTTAGAGTGAGTTTTCTTCACAGTAGCTTGTATGGGATTTTGTTTTGGTTTTATGCTGAAAAAGTGTTGAAAAGCCAATTCTGCTCTAGCTATTGCTGCACAGTGCTTATACAGAGTCATGGCCTTTTCTGCTTCCCATGGAGCCATGCCAGTGGGAAGGCTGGGGGTTCACAAGGAGATGGGAGGGAAAACAGCTGGGACAGCTGACCCCAACTGACTCAAAGGATAATCCATACCATTGGATGTCATGTTATGAAATAAAAGGAATATTAGTACAAAAAAAGTAACAGAAGTGTTTTGACATCTGATATTAAACAGCAGATAAATATGAGGATAAAAATTATGATAACTGTGCTTCATTGAATAGGAAAAAGTTTGGTCTGGACACAATTATTTTTCAACTAATCTCTTTACTGTGAAATTAGAGATATAGGTATGACATTGGTACACTGTGTCCTCTATTAAATGTTTTCTTAACAAAAAGCATCTGAATGTTTTCCACTTTTATGTAGTATGGGAGACTTTCCCTAGGGAAGTCTACAGTGCAGAATTACCACAGAAACTTTTGAAGCAGTCTAAATCATTAGTTTATTAATAGGGGAGAGCCCTTGGACTACAGTTCTTGACTGTATTGTAGCACAGATTGACTTCTGCTCTTTGTCGCCCTATATCCATTACTTGTTTGTTTTCAGACCAAAGACAATTAAATCTGGAGATCTGAAGTGCTCCTGCTCTCACTTTCTCTTTCAGTAGACTCAAAGTGTGTATTCAGAGAAATAAGAAAGCTTTGGGGTTTTTTTCAGTGCTGGTTGCTGTCTAGGTTTCTGTGGCTGTCGCTGGCTCTGCTGTTGTTGCATTCCTAAGCCTTGTATCCTAGAGCAGCAGGCCTGCATTCCTTTAACACATGATGGCTCCTGTGCTCCAAAGGTCCACTTTAGTGTAACTGGGAGTACAGGAGAAGGCTTTTACCTGCTAATAACTTGTCCTAATATCTGGCTGGGGTGTGGCTTGGGCGTTCACCAAGACACAGGAACCAGAGAAAAGCTGTCTTTTGCACCAGTGTATATATGGTTTTTATTTGCTTGACAGAGATGGAATTTGGTGATGAACTAAATGAAAAGTTTGTAGATCAAAGCTTCTATCACTGCAACACAGGCACAGTTAATTAAGATACAAATAACCAGGGTCATGTACCAAATTATCTCAGCCTTGAATCAGAGAAGCAAATTTTTAAAAATATCTTATGATATAGTTTAGCTTTTTAGCTTTTCTTTTGTGATTATCATCAATAGTGTCAACTGTGCTTGTTTCTTTATAACACATAGTCTTTGGGATTTTTTAGAAGATCATTGTAGGTCACACATCACAGCTCTGTTAATTCACAACTGTTTCTTTAGAGTTTTTCCCATTGAATATTTGCTATAAACTACTGCTGTTCCAGTAGAAAAGGACTAACTTGTGTGTATTCCACTCAAGAATTCTATGTCTTCAGCACATTCTGCATGACACTGACCAATTTATGTAAAGCAAATTAGCTAATGGATTCAACAAATGAAGGAAAACAGATAAGTAATTTTCAGAAGCATTCGATACTGAACAGGAGAGAATGATTCGTATGTACAGCCTTGTCAAAGTTCTGTGAAACAAAGCTAACGCAACTAGAAAAAAATAAGATGTATACATCCAGCAACAAAATCACAGGTGAACAATGCAGTCTGAAATTATTCTCCATATTATGGCTTTGTTGGGTTTTGTTTTTTTGTTTGCATGTTTGGGTTGTTTTGATTTGGGTTTTTTTTGTTTGCTTTTTTTTTTAGTATGTTAGTTTTTTGAAAAATAAAACCAAAACTATTTCACTATTTTCAGCTTGAGATAGTTTCAGTGTGAGAGGATCCCTTTCAGAGCTAGATCTGTAAAAATTATGAGGTACCAGGAATAATCTAGCTTAATCTACACATACATATTTATAAGACTTTATAAGAGACTTTATTAGACTTTGGCTTTTGCTGGGGTTGTTTCTATAATGCCCAAGTTAGATGCCATTCATTCTGATTGGTGTACCAGCATTTTCAGCCTTTCTGTCTTGTACTAAATAAACTGGACTATTATAATTACAACTCATAACAAAATAAATCTATGTTTATTTTACTCCTCCCTCCCTGCTATTGATGCACAGTAAAACAGAGGAATTTTACTGATGGCAACAGAGCACATCACAAAACACCATAGCCATCTTATTTCACAAGAAACAAGTTTGAGTGCTCTAATCTTGCATCTTACATGTGTTTTAGAGATTGCTTCCCTTCCAGTGATTGCCTACTATGACAGATGCTTAAAACGCACATTGGTATTCTTATTTTCCATTTCATGCCAAAAAAGCTGATGTCTTTAATGAAACAACATACAAAAATATACAAGGCTCTGTTTCGCAAATGCTATGTCATCATAATTCAGTTCTTCAGACATTTCCTAGTGCTGCTCATTAAGTTTATTATCACAAATGAAGTTTGTACAACCCCTGTTTTGAATGCTGTGTTGACTCACGCATAATAGAGTAAGAACTGTCTAATAGTGATGTAATCCCATGGGGAGCATCTTTTTACTTTTGAAGTAATGCAAATAATATTCTGTGTTGCATTAAATTAGCATGAGGCTGATAAAGGGTAAAACCTATCAGCTGTATCCTTCTCAATTTCGCTGTTCACTGGTACTGCTAGCAGCTGCTGCAGCAAGTTCAGAATGATAACCCTGATGAAAAAGTCTTTAAATAGGGGCTCTACCTCTAACAATTGTCATGTCATGCCAAACAAATCAAGAAAATTAAAATAATTCAAAAAGTCATTTATGTATGCATCTTGATTGAGTGAAATATTAAATATAGAAATACTGTCAATCTTTAAGCAGTATTTTTTGTAAGTATCGTTGCATCATATGTATCATTGATCAGCTTTTGCAAATTACTTATTTTGGATATTTTTGCATAGGTTATACAAACTTACTTTTGTAAGTTTATTGATGGGGGCTGTTTTTTCTTTGTGATAGTTTGTTTTTCATTTTTTCTTTTATTTTAGGGTATGTTGCATGGAAAGAGGAATGAGATATACTAAAGGACATCCATAGATTAAAAAAATTAATTGTATGGAAGAATCACGATGAGTTGTCCGTGCTGGGAGAAGGAAACCTCTATATCCTGATGTCATGATTTAACATGGCAGGCAGTTAAACACTGCATGTTAATTTTCTTACATCCTGGCCTCAAAGTGGGATAGGGAGAGAACCAGATAAAAAGAGTAAGACTTGTGGGTTGAGACAGGCAGCTTAATAGGACAGAAAATAGGACAGAAAATACTACTACTACCACTACTACTACTACCACTACAACTAACAACAAAAAACAACAAAAGAATTACAACATACAAAAGAAGTGATAAACAACACTGTTGCTCAGCACCTGCTGACCAGTGCCCATCCCAACCCTGAGCAGCAGCTTCTAGCCAACTTTCCCCCTAGTTTAAATGCTGTCATCTCCTAGGGAATATTCCTTTTACCCTTTGGGACCAGCTATCCTGGCTATGGATCCTCCTAATGTCTTGTGCCTCCTCACCAGCAGGGCAATGTAATAAGCTGAAGACTCCTTGCCTTAGAGTAAGCACTACTTGGCAACAACTAAAACATCAATGTGTTACTGTTCTTATCCTAATAAACACAGCACTGTACAAGTTCCTGGGAGGAAAATTAACTGTATCCATACTGACACCAGGACACACAGCTAAATAAAATCAGTCATCCAGTTATTCTTGACTTACCTAGACTAATCATAAACTAGTTGTTAAAGTAGGCTTTTTATTTGTAAATTTTTACCTTTTACTGTCTGGATGGTATAAAGTATCAAGGACTGCTCTTCCCTGTTCTCCCATTTTCTGGGTAAAAGTAAATGAGTTTTCACTTTTCTGAATTGCTTAACTTTCTTTAAAAAGTGTACCATCTACACCTTGTAGCATTTATAATGTTGATTCCTGGCCCTTTTTTATCTATTCCCTGTGAAATTCATACCACCTTCCTCACAGTGGAAACATAAGAGCTATTTAATGAATATACCAGACCAAACTGGGAAGGATAAGTAAGCCCTCCTTGCCCTAAATGTCCATAAGAAAACATATGCTTACTCTTACATGTGCCCATAAATACATGAAACAATGTTATTAATGTTAGTAATTTAATCACCGTGGATAAACAACTACACTAGTTTCACCATGCTTGGCACTCCCCCTCAACTGTTATAGTCATAATTACAGAATCAAAGAATCACAGAAAAGGTGCTGAGTCAGAAGGGATCCTCTGGGGTCATGGAGACCAACCTCCTGCCCTGCACAGCACTGTCCCAAGAGCCACACCATGTGCCTGAGGACATCATCCAAACACTTCTTGAACTCTGTCAGGCTTGTCCTTCAACTCAGCACTTCAGGAGCTCAGACATGTTCTCTACATATCCAAAGCCAAATCATACAACATGTTACATCTCTTTGAAAGCTGTCTAATAAAATATTGTAATGAATTAGGGTTATGTCCAAATAGCTCAATTGTACTATTTCTCAACTAGCCATTCTGATAATATCAAAATATTCTGTTTTCAAAACCTGGTGAACAGTTTGGCAGAAGCTATGTCTAATTTACCTGATACTAACAATATTTCAAATAAAACTATATGAAATGCCTCCTTTCTTCCATGTGACTTGCAAGATTTAAGAGTTTTTCTAATTTTTTTTCTCCTATTCAATTTTTATTGCTTATAGAGGCTGAAAGTCATTGAGTTATTTATCATTCGCTTACTACATCTCTGTTGTGGGAACCAGTCTACCTTTTTTTTGGTAACAAAATGGAAAAGCACATTAGATTGGTTTAGATTAGATAGATGACATGCACCTGACTCTGTACAGAATAATTTGGTTGTGAGTTTATTTGATCTAAATTAAGTGAATATGCTTACCTTGATCAATCAGACTGAATAATAATGATGCACTTTACAGTGACTAAAATCAGTTTTACCAGAACAAGACAAAGTGGATTCATCCACCAAACCACACTGGAAAAAATGCTCCACTGCTCTTATACCTGACAACTTTATTTTCCCATGTTCAATTTTGCAAAGCTCAAAAGGAATTCTGGAGGCTGTCTGTCTCATAAAACATTAACTGAGTCTCTCTCCAAGAAAATTTTCCCAGTATAATGTTCCAAAAAAGTGCAAAATAAAATGGACAAGGAAAACACAGTGATTTGAATAAACAATCATATTCACAAGAGATTGCTTATAGGCACACAGGGTACAGTAAATTTTACTTTACACTCAATTTAAATAAATGATAGTGGTTGTAAAGGAGGAAGAAGCTGTCCAATATTGACCTAATACATAAGCCTGATCTTAAATTGCTCTGAATTTAAATAGAGTTCACTTTGGGGCTTACTTTAAATTATATTCTGACAAAACAGCAAACAAAATCACATATTCTTGTATGAGAAGTTTCAAGGAAGGAAGATTTACCAAATGCCAGCTCAAGCCTTCTTAAATTATGTGTATGAAAAACAAGTAAACTCATAATATAAAATTTATCTTTCACAAAATGCACTTTAAAACATTTATAAATATTAAAAATTGATGATACATGTTAGGAATTTATACCTGGCACAACCCCATATTTTTTAGACAGATCTAGATTATGTAAGCTGGAATAGTTACAGCTAAAATCATGATGATGATTAAGTTACTAATTTATGTAATTATTTTGTTACTATTTATCAACACTTTTATTAACTATTCTTTCCCCTTCCTGTTTCTTTCTCCTTTCAGCTTTTTCCTGATGAAAACCCTTCTCTTTTTTATTGGGAAACATTACAAACAAGAGCACTTAAAGCAACATTAGCAGTACCAACACTTAAAATAGCAGCATTACTTAATGAACAGCTGAAGAGACACAGTGGTACCAGACTGGTTTATCAATAAGACGGTTACCTTTTACAGAATGGATTTCTCCTAAAGCATCCTAAAGTGCTATGGTGTTAAAGTTTTTCAGTGACCATATTTACTAAGCATGCAGCCCTTTTTTTCATATTCTTTAAGACCTTTATAAATGTCCTGCAAGTACATCCATTTCTTTAACAGGATTTCACTCAAAATGTGGAGAGAATTGTTCCCTTCTTTTCGCTTCTCCTCTGCTGACCAGCCCTGCCACACTGGTGACATGCCCAGTGTCTAACAGTACATTGAGTGCAAATGTCATATCCAAAAGACAAAGTCGCTGTTCATGGAAAGCAAACATAAAGTCCTAATTCAAAACTCACTGAAGCACTGAAATCCCTGGAGAGTAAAATAAAATGAAAAAAATATTTATTTCAGTGACCATGGAGAATGCCAAGACATGCAAAAAATGTATTCATTATAGTACTGCTGTATAGAACATTAAGGTACATTCATTGCAATGAGTGCAAGTGATGGACAATGGAAGGCCATAACAATACACTTAGTAGGGACAACAGTTCTCACACTGTAAGTGGGGTTGAGTGAGTAATTTGACAAAGGAGAAGGGCACATAGCAGATTATTATCAGCTTGCTCTTGCAACACAGAATGTTATTTAATAGAACGTGAAAGGTGGATTGTATCAGGAAAAAGATTCTCTGATTTGAACAGAAAGAAATAAAAATGAGACATGGCAGAAAAGGTGGAGTTATACAGAGTGCTTCAAAAAGGGTGGATGTGAAATTAAATTAGGATAGGCAGTGACCATATTGCAGAAAGATAAAAACCAAGTTCTGAATGACAAAACAGAAGATGATTTTACTGTCAGCATGTCAGACTTCCCAAGATAGATTCTGATGGAAAGATCACAGTTCTAAAGACAGAATATAGGTACGTCATTTAGAGCTTTAAGTGGGATACATTCTCCCTCTGGTTTTGAAGGAGCTCTAAAAGAAAATTGTGCTGCATTCTACTAAGGGACTGATATGATGAATGACAAATGAAAGAAATTATAAGTAACACCAAATTCTTGATTATTGGAGTAAAATATTCAGACAGGGATTTAAAAGTTTTCTATAAGGCCTGTCATTGAAGACTGCTGATTTTGTTGAGTAGCTAATTTCCATATGTAATATAAATGAAGACCTCCAATTCTACACATTGTGCAAGAAACTGCCTTTTAGGTGAAGGTAAGATATATTAGAAATCCCAGTGTCCTGTAGGGCTGTCAGTGTACATGTCTGTGTGTGTACATTTTTATCTCTTCAAGAGCCAGAGATGGTATGTGTGTACATTTTTATCTCTTCAAGAGCCAGAGATGGTAAGTGCACAGTGGTATCAGCTGACTAAACACTGTGGTGGCAGCTGATGTGTTCACTCTTACTTGACAATGAAGCAGTTAGAATGACAGGTCTCTGAAGGACTCCTACATCTACAAACCATGAGGGTCCAATTTCACGTCTTTTAAGATCTGTGAGTGTCCTCATTAACCTAATTTTTCAAGCTACAACCTACCCCATTCTAAGATGGGTATACCGTGCATTTCTAGGTCTGAAGTGCTGCTCCTGCAAGCAGCTGCTGCCAGAGAGTGGCACTGAGACCAAAACCAAGTTTTAGCTGGTTGAATTTCCAGGGGATCAACAAATTGACCTGCCTCCTTGCTTGCCTAGCCAAAATGCAGGAGGCAGAGGGAATGTGCTGTTGCAGACATGGAGGAGGTTTGCACTTTCAGCAGGGCACCATCCCATATGGGCTTGAGGCATTCAGGGAGCCTCACTGCCAGTGGGGACAGGAGAGAGCAGATCACACGGTATCACATTGAAAAAGTACAGAAAGGAAAAAAGAGAAAATGAGGTAAATAGTACAACTGAAATATAACAGCGAAGCAAATTCCGGAAGTTGGTGTATTTGAACAATGTAAAAAACGTTGTAAAAAATGAAAAAATTGTGTTATGCTTTATTGAAGGGTAACTACATAAGGGAGAAAATATGACAGGTGACCAGGAACAACTGTTATGGCTGCAAATAGAGGCAAGCACAAAAGATAACATAACACAACTTGAAATATTTTGATGAGTAAGCCTTACAGAGAAAAAGGAACAAAAGGAAAAAAAAAATCTGTTTTCTTTATGTTTGTACATCAGAAATCGAGGCATAACTGCAGTAATACATATCTTGCTATATTCTGATAAGTGAATGAAAGGAAAGGCAGAGAATAGAGATTTCCTTTTACAATGTAACAGAGGCATCCAGAAGCAATGTAGGGGAATTCATGGATATGAAGATATACCGCTATTTGTACCAGATCCATGAACTGTTACTATCTGATTCCTTTGTGTTTCATTATTATTTGAAAATCAGTTGTGTTTGATTGACTTTGCTTGATTTGTGTCTTCTCTTAAAGAGTACAATCACATTACAGTAATTTTGCATATTGTACTGATTACATTTATTTTCTACTAAACAAATTCTTATAGTGACAAAGGTGTTAATCTGTAGTTTTAAAACATAAGATGGACAATATATAACAGCTTTGATGCCATGTAGTTTTTTATGAAGCATGTGCATGTACATAATTTGAATATGTGACAAATTTGATGTATTATTTAAAGAAAATAAATTAATATTTTAGTCATATTTTTCAGATGTAATATGGAAGAGGAGCTGTCCTGGAGGTCCTAAATGTGATAGCTGATTACTTTTGATGGAAGGCAGTGTACATCCTATGTAATAATCTGTTTCTTTGTATTTTCCCACTTGCTTCTAATTTCTGTCTTTACAATCAGAATGAAATTTTCCTTCTAAGTGACACTTGAAAGAGAAGATATTTAAAACAAACAAAAAAAAGACAAAAAGCCCACAAACGCTACATATCTTCATTGTTTGCAAACATCATATTTTTTTTTAAATTTAATTTTTTCAGGATCTCATAAAAACAGATACATATCAGCAGAAAAATAGAGTAAGATTGAAAGCAAATGATGCAGATAATAGAGATTGAGAATCTCTCTGCAAAATGTACACTATCCTCATTGTTCAACCCCGGTGTTTCCAGAACCAGTAGGCTATACTAGAAAACAAACAAATAACTTGACAAAAAGCTATCCTTAGATAGATTTATCCAAGATTATTAGGAAAGATTTTAATGTGCCATGTGGTGACTTGTCTCTTCCAAGAAGCACAGATCTGTGGATGAATGTACTGAAACCTGCTCAGCAGTGGAAAAACTGACACCACCCTGGAGAAAGAAAAGTTCCAGTATTTTTCACCAGCGTCACATGTGACGCATTCCCAGGTAGTCCATTTTGGCCAGGTATGCTTTCAATCAAATCAGTGATCTCCATTTAGCTAGCTGTTTAGAGGAATCTCTAGGCATCTTGGTTACATAAAATGGAGAGCACTTTTAGGGTTCACCACGTTATCTAGCACGGTTTGCTTGCCTCATTATATTTTATGCAGGAAATACAAACAAAAGGATTCACAAATATTTTGAAAGCCTTTAATCAGGCCAACAGAAAATAGGCAAAACACATACTGCTCAACGTGTTGGGCAACTCAACAGAAATTTTCATTTTACTTGAAAAAAGATAATATGGGGGGCTTTTAACCTATTATCCAAGGATAAATGTTTTCATTGCAGCATTTTCTGTCAAAATTTTGTGCTTCCCTTTCACTTGGGAGTTACAGCATTTTGTGGTTTCTTTTTACGGGAGTTTGGATTATGAACTATAATACATAAGCTAAATTCATCCTCAAAGTATTAAATATAGTCTTACCTGCTCTGAAAAAGCTGTTAGACCGTATTTTGTATTATTTAAATGTCTTTTTTATTGCAATGTGTTCTTTCAGTGCCATGTTACCTGACATCTTGCAACATTAGCCATCCAATGTAGATCCTAAGAGGAAAAATGTAAAAGGTGCCAGTGAATTCTTATTAATAGGCTGATCCTGCCTCTGAAGGCAGCACAGAAGGGAAAATGAAGGTTTGCTCCCATCTCTGACAGTGTAAGTATGTACAGAAAATAAAAGTGAGTATTGCCTATAAAATATCATTAGTTTTAAATCAAGGAGATAATTGTTCTTGTAATTGTAATAATAATAATAATAATCCC
>NC_031768.1:41606193-41652485 GCF_001522545.3 Parus major
GTCTCCCTCTCCTTCTCACCCTCCCTTCTATTCTCTCCTTCCCACCCCTCTCCTTCCTGCTCCTGCATGACTCTCATTTGTCAACCGCTGTTAATACATGTCACAAAAAAATTTCCCTGGAGATATGTTAACTTTTATGGTTAAGGAAGAAAACACATTGTCAACTGTACTTTTTGGCAGAGATAGGTCTCTAAATTTAGACTTAAAACAAGCTGTTCCAATAAAAAATCTATTGCTTAGTAGGTATCATTAAATTCACATTATGTTTGTTATACAAGCAGATCTTGACTGTATAACAGAGTGAGCCTTTTGGAGATACAGCATTGGGTAATGCAAATAACTGGCTTTGATAATTTCTACTCTGTAATAGTAAAACAGTTATTCGATACAAAAAAAATTCCTCCACTAACTTTTATATTTTTTTTAAAGGCATTATCCTTCAATAAGGATAGTGATGACAAAATTACGTCTTCCAGAAATAAATGTTTTATTTACCCTTTGAGAAGATATTTGTAATAGTGGTGTTTTCAGGAACATTTTTGTGTTCAAAGTTGGCAAGCCATTAGCTCTTCTTCCTTCTCTCAAGGAATTAAACTAAAAATCACTTCAAGATACTACAATTTTGGATTGCTATGAAGTATTCTTTACTCTTCACTTTTATATCCAAGAAAACATATTTCCTTGACTCAATATTTTAGAAAACTTTAACTTTTGTATCTCCAATGATAAATATGAATTGCAAATATTAATAATTCTGTCACAAAAGCACTTAGAGTTATGAGACTTTTACATGCCGTTTTCATAGCAATTGATATTTCCCTAGAAGCAACACTGTTGGAATTTATGAGCTATTGAATGAAGAAAAATAGCCAGCAAATTAGCAGTAATATAGAATTACTGTTAGTTTTGCCAATGGCAAATAGTGTTTTCAGCACTGGCAACAGGCTCATTAGCCTTTGTATAAAGCATCTGTGATACTGAATCATATCCTGGGGCAGTATTACTTTGTAGTCTTGCTTCAAGCAGCACTTGGTGAGCAAAAACCTTTTATTAGTTCTGGTTTTTTTGTTTTGTTTTTATTTTTTGGATTGGTGGATTTGGTATTTTTTATATTACATTTTTGAAAACAAAATGAGACAAGTTCAGATCTTCAGATTGTTAGCCAATCTTACTTGTCAGTCGTAAATAGTGTCTGAAACAAGCAAGAAGCTCATCAATCCTTTGGAAATGGACTGCTAATGTAATATTTAAGCCATTACACTTTATGGCTTTGTTCATTAATTTCATTAGCAAAGATCTAAAATGCACCAACCTTTCCTTTTAGATCCAGACCATCTCCATTAATATCACTTGGAAATGTCTTTGGGTGTTTTTGAAGTTTACAGTTAGCAGCAGAAAGTGGAATTTATATGTGCTCCTGTCAAATTGGGTTTGAAGCAAAGCTAATTGGTGGAAGCTGGAAGGCCAGGTTTCTGATTTTTTTTTCTTTTCCTGTTCCAGTCATGGCCTCATGAATATAACCATCCTTTGATGCTTTTTATTTAGTGCCTAGACCTTGGAAAGGCAGCAAAATTTTTAACCTTTACATTTATCATTAATTTATTTTCCTTGCATAATAATAATAATCACCTTTCTAAAAATAATTTTAATAATTATATTTGGAATTCCTTTGATCATTAAGGCAGGGTTACTTCTCTCACTCCTGCTGGACACCTGAGGTGGGGATGAGTCTTGTTATTCACTATCAAAAAACTTCAGTACCTTATGTAATTTATTCATCTAAGTTCTTTTAGAGAGAGCTGAAGAAGATGTGCCTCTCCAGGGGGCAGTTAATTTTTCCTGTCTTGTAAGGTGGTATTAAAATGACATGTACTACAAATGTCTCACACATGACTAAGACAATATTTGGACAAGCTTGGACCAAATACAATTTTTTTGGAAGAATGAACTTAGGTGTGATGACTCCTATATCTTCTCCAACAAACTCAATCTATTTTTACTTTCCCAGCAAGGTTTTTGACAAGGTATTCATTCAAAGATTTAAAAATACAAGTTTTACTATGGTAGTTTCCTGTGAGTGGTATGCTTCCTTTGTGCAAGACAAAAACCAGTCCAAATCACTGATATTTTGAAATTTGGTGGAAAATAAATATGAATTTTCCTTTTAGAATTAATTTCTCAAACTCTTTGTTCAATAACTCAAAATTTTTGTTCATTGAATAACTCAAAATTAAGTCTTCTTAACTTCACTGTCAGCTAAGTCAATACTCTCTGAGAAAAAGAAGGCAGAAGCAACCACTATAATTTAAGGTGACTTTTTTTTTTTGTAGCTATGGACCTTCTCACTGATTCATTTTTCAGGCATGACAGTGAAAAGTCATATTGCTTCAAAAGTCTTTGAAGGTTTGTGTTACCCTGGTGTTGGAACAGACAGGCTGTGTGAGTTGGGCTGCACCTTGTGCATTGGAGGAAGCCCATTTCAATGGTATCTAGATAGACTTAGTGTGCATGATCCAGTGCATAGACTTGGGAGACAGAAAACTTTCACTGATATTGTTATTCGAAGTTATTTTCAAAGAAAGTAGAGGATAAAGTTTCTTGAAACTTAATTTTATTTCTCAAAAAACCTTTAAGTTGTAGTTGGGAGTAGGGGGATATTCTGATGCTTTATAATGTTCACTCATTCACAATGCTCTAACATAAATGTAAATGGACATTCAGAGGTAGTGAGAAACCTTAGCATGCTTTCAAAGTTTTAATTAAAACATGAAATATAAAACAGATCAGGAGGTATGGTACAAATCCTGAGTACCAACTAAATGGACACAGTGTTAAGGATTAAATATAATCTCCACCAGAGACATGCAATAAATAATTTCAGTTATTCCATGGGAGGAACCACCAAGTGCTGCATACTTGTGTTTAAAGACTTAATCAGTTCAGTAAAATCACAGACCCCTCACATAACATTTTAGTAACTTCATACATTTTTAAATTAATAGGATTTCATAGAACACATTGCAAGTTAAGGGTACAATAATTTTCAATCTATGGGAAAATAAGTGGCTATAACATTCTTTGTGGCCTCCTGGATACTGGATTGGAATAATTTCCTAAATGACTCTTTTCATCATCTAAACCTGGGCCGTGTGCCTCTATGGCATCAAGGAGTGAAGACAGCTTCTTCTCTTAGAGGTGATAAGAGGGAGACATACAGGAATTTTTATCTACTCAAGGTTGTCAGGATAAGAAACTAGCTATTGCTTACACTGCACTATGGAATCTCTATTTCAAGTTGAGTCTTTTTATGAAAAAGGGAATATAAGATCTCACAATATACTTACTGTGTCATAAAGTGTAGGGCAACATTAAAAGGGATATTTGAATTTGACAAATTCAATTCCATTCAGAGACTCACTGTTTTGAAGCTTTTTGAAAAAATGAGATACAGCCTGAAGAGCAGAGAAATAAAGGACAGAGCTAAGTTTGTTTTTAACCTCCAATCTGAGGGAGTTTTCATGCACATAGATCATATGACAAAGATATAATTTGGTGAAAAGCCAGTGTCAGGCTTTGATGCAAAGCCATTTCAATACAATGTGCCATAGATCACAAATCCTCAAGAGCATTTTGTTTAAACCATCTAGCAATGTTTGAGAAATGATAATTACTAACCTTCATGAAATGTAAATTTAATTTTTCCTTAGCATTTGATAGCTTTATGAGTCTTTTCTACAAGCCATTTTTTCTGAAATGTGACAGACTGACAGTTGTGAGGACTTAAAGATGCAATTGCACATCTGAAAACACTGTTCCCATAAAACAAGCCATGACAATGGAACTTGAAATAAACACAGCAGGAAAGAGTTAATTCCAGGCCTAATGGAGTTAAAGGTTTGGTTAGTGTCCAGATAAAAAATTCCCACTGTTGAAAGCTGTTGGGAAAGGAAGAAAGTTCTTATGCACATGCCATCTCTGGTTATGGGAATGGTATCTTCACCCCATGGATACCCAGGACCTGGACTGAATAAACTCGGTACCTCCACAAGAATGACTCAGGGACCAGCAGAATGCTGCTTGTGGTGGTGATATATTTACTTAATCTCTTCCTCTACTGTCTCTCCCACCCCCTTCCTATTTCTTTGTGTCTCTTCTATCTCACATTCACTTTAAGTAAAATCCGTACTGGTGACTTTGGCATATGGTCTCGTTTGCACCTTAATTTGTGCAGAGGTGTCTCTTCTATTTGAATCATAACAACAGTTCAGGAATCTAATGGCTTTTATCTAGACACTGAATGAACATCCACAGCAACACTGCAGGCTTCCTGACATTACCCTGTCAAAGACTTTTCTTCAGCTCCATTCTGAAAGAATCTGTGAGAGAGATGGGTGCAGTTCAGCTGCTGCTCCTTCAAACCTCAGCCTCTTTTCTGAAGCTTCCAATCAGATAGTGTACTAGTCACAGAGTGCCTAAACCTGCAGTGTTCAATGTAGTCCAGCAACATGCTATCAAATAAAGCAAATGGTGGTGCTCCTTATTTGCCTAAATGTGCTAAGGCTGAAATATCTCATAATCACCTTATCAGCTCCTTAGCTCCTATGACAACAATCCCTGAAAAAGGTTGGCATATCACAGAATTAAATTTGTCCTTCTTTTCTAGGGTGTCTGATAGGACAGAGGCTAGGATCTCAGATGAGATATTTGGTATCACCTTAATAAATGAAAGTAGAGTGAAAGTGAAAAAGATCACTGTGATGAAGATAGTGTAAGGAAACAGAAATGTCAAATGTTACTGCCTGTAAAAATATGTATGAGAGTTTTAGGGAGAGTGTAACATATCTAGTCACTTAGCAATGGATGAAAAAATGTTATTTTCCTTCTGAGACAGAAGAGTGTCTGAACTATTTGAAATTCTGCAAAGTTACTTAACTTATCCTCAAGGGTTTGATTCCTATTTAATAATGGGTTTTCTAAACACTTTAGAGCAATAAAATATCCTCTAACAGTCACTGCAGGAGAATCAGAAATTGCAGCTTGGGTGCTGGATCATGGAGTTGGAAATCAGCTGTGGGCAGTTGTGACTGGAAAAGACCTCTGATGCATGATGTGTAGTTCCCCACTAGCTGAGGCAATCCAAAACATATAATCACTTCTCTAAACATATCTAGGTCTATATGAAAAACACAGTGTTTAGGTTTGGGGTTTTAGTGTTTTTCCCATTTGCCTCATTAGGAAATCAGATGAATAAGTTTAGTTCTACGAATTAAGATGATTCTTCTAATTTCTCATCTGAAGTCAAAATTACCAATTGATGTTAAATTAAGTATCTGCATGGAAGCAAAGGCTGATTTTTGTATACCAGCAATAGCACGTCACGACTGGCTTTCCCTCATCATAGTTATTTTTTTAAGCATTAACTTTTGAAGTAGACTCTCCAAGCCTAATAATATTTGGTTTCCCCTTCAGTAGGCCATGAACAAACCTACAAGGAAGCAGATCTGCTTTACAATTTTACAGTCAGATTAAAAAAGGGTGCTAAAACTGACAATTATATAGGATAGTAAATAAAATTAGCATGTAAAAAGAGCAATAAGGTATAATGTGAGAGAGAAAACAAAATGCTTATGCAGTTGAGGGGATGAACTATACGCATACCAGATAGTGGTTATACATCTGTGCTTTCATCTGTATTGCCAGAGAACAGATAGAGTTCATACTTGTGCTGGGATTTAAAAAACATTTAGGGTAACATTGTTTTGCATGTTAATTACTACTTTTGCCCACTGTTGTTTAAATTTAACTGGGAAAAAGCAGAATAATGGATATTGACAACACTGGATCTTTTTCAGAGTCAAATGATGGACTTTGAAACCAGATGTTTTCATGCTCTAATAAGCAATGTTTTTTGTCAAAGACTGGTACATTGGCTCCTGATTGAAATAGCTATGAAGTAGGCTTTAGAGATGAAAATGCAAAAGTAAATATTTTTATCATCATTCTTTCCTGAGTGCTCGATCTGTTGTATGTTGCCCTTAGTTTCTAAAACAGAAAGATTCTCTTACAAAATCATCTTATGACTTAAAGAAAATAAACCAATTGTTAAAAAAAGAAAACAAACCCAAAACCCAAAAAAGATTGTGCTGCTGATCATTGTCTGCTTGTTTACATATAGAGGCAAGTGTATACATATCACACAATTTTACTTTTCTAATTTCAGGTGAAAGCAGTTCTGGGCTAGAGTTTCAATACTCAGAACTCTGCTTCACATTAAAAGAGAGCTTCCACTAGCTCCAGAGAAATTACTATTTCTTCTGTCCTGGAGATTTCTGTCTTTTCAGCAGTGATATGAGTGTTTGTCCTTGCCACAGCAATTTAGACCCTAGTGTGTTTCTGCAAATTGCTAGGCTGTAAGCTGTGGCAACTCAGGAGCAGACATGATACATTCTAGGGGGACAACAATAGCTTTTAGAGGCAATAATAAAAAAGCTTTTCCACCATCAGAGCTCAGAGACAGTGAATTTGTTTACAGAGACTATGAAATCTTACTGTCTTCTCTCTGGACTGTGTCAGGATTTTATTTGGGAACAATTACACCTAAAATGCAAAAACCACTTAGGGAACAGGAATGAGATTTGTCAGGATGTCCATCACAGATTTCTAACTATTGGCATAGTGTCATGTCGGAGGATTTTTGTTGTTGTTGTTGTTGTTTGGTTTTGGGCTTGGGTTTGGTTTAGTTTGATTCAGTTTTTAGACACAGGCAAATTTCACTTGCCTATGGTACAGAATGGTTTATTTTCTTCATTTTTACATATCTACATTTGAAACAGAACTGATCATTGCTTAGATAAGCAGTGATCATGGGTTTATAAACTCTCAAATATGATTTGAAATCCCAGGTGTTTTCCAGAAATGCTTGGAGAGTGCCTTTCTGTTTTACTCACATTGAAAAGAAATGAACACTTCCATAATTATTTTTGCTTGGTTTCAAAGCTACTTAGTTTCAAGTTTTAAACAGTTTTAGGCCTGTGCTACTGTAGAAGACTATACAGTAGATCCAGATGGTGCCTGAGTGTCAAGGGATGTATCTAGAGGACCAATCCTTCTAGGGTAAGTATTCAAATTCCCTCTGCAGGTAATGAAGAGAAGTAACACTTTAGAAGTTTTTGTTCTAGAAGGAAAAGGTTGAAAGACTTAACTGGATTGAATCTCATGATAAAAGTAATTTTTTTTTCTCTTGTAAATTCACATATTAATTATGAGATATCCTTGAGCTAATCTCTTCTTTACCAGAAGAGACCTAAGTGATCCCTTTCTCAGGAGGAATCACACTTTCAAGGTGACCCTTTGATCCTGCTGACTCGATTGATCTGGTGACCCTGAGGCAGGTGTCTCAGCCCCTCCTGGTGTAAGTGTGTAGCCCTTGGACATGGCTAAACATTGCCATGGCTAAAGTGGCTGTTACTGGCTTTGTACAGAGTTTTCAAGCCCTCCAGACTGGCACTCCTCAGACTGGCTGTCTGAATGTTTCTTTATTTGCCTGCAGCTTTGTTTTCCTCACTTGAGCTTTGACGAGAGGTTTTTTTCCTGACTGACTATGGCTAATTTGTAGAATGAGATATTTATGACTCTAAGACAATATTGTAACATAGAGTAATAGAGGCTTAGTGCAAGAGCAGAGAACTTCAGACAGATTGTGGTAAAAACATGGGATACCAAAGGACAGGGAACAGGGTTGCTACTGGAGATCCCATAGCTATAAACAACTGACCCAAGGTCTTTGAAGGAATGCAGCTCTGGAGCAGGTAAAAACTAGTTTTAAGGGTAACAAAGAGAACCAAGAGGTAGCATCTAACATATGTAAATTGCACCACATAAATTAGATTCATATGTAATATGGAGCAACAGATGAATGAAGAGCAAAGGTATAAGAGCATGTCAGCAAACATAATGACAAAGTCAATCCTAAAGTGAGAAATAAAACATCAGAATCATATTCTTCTCCCTTTGAAGGACCCCAGATGCTGACAACCCAACATAATCCCTCTTCTGCAGTCTGAAAATGCCAGTTTTAAGACCCACACAAAGAGTGAAAGGCTGAATATAAAATTATAAAAAAAGATAAAAACTATATAATTTCTCTTTCCCATGATATTTAGATTACTGAAATGCTGAATCACCAAGTTACATATTTCATACTTTTCCTAGGAGTCACAGAGATAAGGTTTCACAATATAAATCTTTATTTTCTAAATTATTTTTATTTGTTATGGTGTACATATAATCAGGAGAGAGTAGAGAAATACAAATTGCTATTACCTGTAATTTTTTGATGCTTTTCTGAAAACAATCTTATTGTATTAAGTGTACCAATTCAATTTTGCCCTTAGATAATACAAAGTTAAGCTATGTTTACAGTTATACCCATGGAATTCAGTAGTATCACAGATGTATAAAAGAAGGAGCTGGTCTATGGGCTAATTTCCAGTCTGGTATTGTTCTGAAACTAAAAATAACATATTTTTTTATAGCTTGCTAAAGATGTACATGACATGCGACTTCCATGCTTCAGGATGATGTTGCTTTTTATCTTTCTAAAGACCTGGTATTCAAAATTTTTGTTTTGTTTTGTTTTCTGTTGATAAAGCTGTGATTTTTTAATTTTTTTTTTTAAATACAGAGGGTGATTGGTTTCATGATCACTTCTGTCTTCTAAAAAGTGAGGATGTAAACAGACATGAAAAATATTTTTAACAGCCATCACAAAGGTGTTAGCTATACTTATAAATAAAGTGAACTGAAAATAAACAGGAAAGCACATTCTATACAATACTGATCCCCTAAAGACAGACAGAGGGGACAAAGAAGAGAAATGATAAGGCATGCTGACATATGTATTGAGCAGTAGGTTTTTGCCCACCAGCAAAAGAGGTCTGTAACACACTTTCATGTGTGGCTTGAATAAAATCAGACTTTACTATGATTTTTTTAATGGCCATATCCTGCTTTAGATAGTGAGGTTGAATCCTTGCACATAATGCAGATATGAAAACAACTTGGCAGTATGCTTTTATTTCTTTCTTTGTCCCTAATGTTGTGTTCATCTGCTATAAATGTGTGGTTAAAATTCCATGAGCACCGTGGCCACACACCATCCATTGTGCCAGTGGCATTGTCTTTGAAGATACAAGGTGAACTGGATCAAGGAGATCCTTTGAGTCAGAAATACCCCAACCAGATCACTGCGTGATCCTGTAAACTCTTGTACCAGCTCAGATGAGAAAGAGAGTGACATTGAGAGGAGCAGGAAAATCAGAAACTGCCACAAAGAAAGACCTCCATGTGACTTACATTCAAGAGACTAACAATTGATTTGGACTGCTTGACAAGCCTGGAGAGACTTGGTTGTGACACCTAAATGAGGCATGCACAGCAGGTGAGCTTAGCACAGCCCTCTGCACTGTGAGGGGTGATGAGACGCATCGACCGGGTCCTCCCAGCCACAGAAGCTCAGCATGAAGTTCCTCCTCAATGTGAACTGGAAAGGAGCCCCATGGGCTACCAGGTATACTGTCTGCAGCATTTCACATTAAAAAATACTAAAATAAATAGAAACAAAAAAGTTTCTAACTGCCTGAAATGCAAATATTTTCTCCCAAATTTGTTCATGTATCACCAGGAAGAAAAAAAATCAAGAGTTAGAACTTAATTAATATTTTACTGAGATTTTCAAGAAGAAAATCTGGATTTTTCTAGTCACTAGGTTTTTTAGTATAATATAGTTAAAAACAGCTTTTAATTCTTATTATAATCAGCTGTGACTCAGAACACATAGAAAAGCACCATTTTCTAAATAAGATTAACGCTTATGTAATTATTTCAGAGAAGAACTGAATATAAAAGAAAATAAATAGAGATAGCTTCAACTACATGTTTTAATTAATTAGCCTGAGAAGATGATATGGAAATAATAAGGTTAATCTGAAATCTTCAATAGGCTAATGTAATTCCAGTAATAATCTGAACAAGATTATTATTTTAGCATATAAATGTACAAGTACAGAGTAGTAAAGTAGTTATATGTGTATCTATATATATAAAGAGAGGAATAAAAAGATAACCTTTTACATATCTGTAATTATGCATCATCTTTTATTAGTCATGAAAGGAACAAAATGATATTTGCTTTCCATGGAAACAGGTGCTGCTTTTTCTCTTTTACCAGCTACACACAGGAAAAGTTGTCACCTTGAATTGTTTATTTAAAGTGCTAGGACATTAGTTATGAGAATAAGTACTCCAGTCAGTGCCTTTTCCCCAGGAGATACAAGTACATTTAAAAACACAGGTACTTCTACAGAAAATAGAAATGGAGAGTCAAGAATTATAGAATCATTTAGCCTGGAAAAGAACTTTAAGGTCCTCAAGTCCAAATGTTAACCCAGTACTGCCGAACCTGTCACTAAACTGTGTCCCTAAGTGTCACATCTACACATCTTTTAAATTTCTCTGTGATTAGTGATTCCACCACCTCACTGGGCAGTCCATTCCAATGTGTAACAACCCTTTCTATGAAGAAATTACTCCTGATATACAATCTAAACCTTTCTTGGCACAGCTTGAGGCTGTGTCCTCTCATTCTGCCACTGGTTGCCTGGGAGAAGAAGCCGACCCCCACCTTCATCTGACCTCTTCTCTGGTATTTGTAGTGTTATAAGTTCTCCTCTGAGCCTTCTTTCCTCTAGGATAAACAATCCCAGCTCCATCAGACAGATCTATCACCAGCTCCCTTGCACCTCTCTGGATACACTGTGGCACCTCAATCTTGATTGACCTTGGGCTTTCCAAAAAACCAGTAAGGGACAATGATCTGAGGGCTATACCCAGGGAGACAGCAGACATCCCTAACAAAGGGGTGTGTGCTACATATAGGACCTCTCTTCATCTCAGGGTAGAAGAGGAATATCCTGATTTTACCAAATAAAAATATTATGGATTTCTGAAATGTTGTATTTTTTAGAATTATTCCTTTCCTGGAATTTTATTGTAAGTAATCAGGCTGTCCTCTAAGAAATTATTCCTTACAAAGCTCTCTTATTTTATGGTTGATATTTTAAAAAAAAAAAAAAAAAAAAAAAAAGTGCCAAGCCCAGGAATGCAACTCTAATATTGCAATTTTAGTATGATCAGTCTTTGAGTGAGTGTCTGTCTGAGAAAAAGTGCACTTTGAGTAAAGCATTCCTGTTTTAGACCATAACAATTATAATACATGAAAAGATTATTTAAAAGATGGCAAAATAAAGCCAAAATCTTACTACCAAATGTTCTGGGAAATACTGAGTAGATTTAGACTGTTAAAAATGCCCCAGTATAAACAAATGAAAGCAACCAGAAGAACCAAGACCTACATGTTATTTTTGAGGTCATCAGAGGCAGCCCTGTGCAGCCTATGTGACCTCATGTTGGGAAAGCTTCTGCATGCCCAGGAAATTGGCCCAGATGGACTCATATACATGCTGTGTACAGTCTATCATTTTATTTGGATGCAGGTGGTTTTATACTCCATTAGCACAATCTCCAGCTTAAACTTTTTTTTCTTATTTCTGATCTTGGTTTCTCTAAATCATTCTTCATGTTTCTGTTCAGTGCTATTCCTCTGTATGCTTTAGCATAACAGAGCAACATTGGGCTTTTTGGTCTTTTTTTTCCCCCCCTTGCCTTCCAAACATGGAGCTATACACCATTCTGCAGGTTTCCACAGTTTCATGCAATGGTACCTCCCTTGCAAGGTGACCTTGGGACAGATTTTCAGAGACTTGCCTCCCTTCTCCTTGCTCTAACCTGTTTTAATGATTATATAATAGTTCTTTAAGAAACCAGAATATTTCTTCATAGCATGGTAGATTTAATGAAAAAACCTTGATGCAGCCTGGCAGATGTATGAGTCTGAGCAATGATGTGGAGTGTGTGGTGATGCCTAGAGATAGATGAAGGTGAGGGTGAATGAGGTCTCATGGCAGAATAGTGAGTGAGAAATCTCCAGACCTGCCACTATTATTCATATTGCTACTAGTTTGTTCATGTGTGTCTGGGAAGGAGAAACCTAATTTTCCACTCCAAAAGGAATCTTAGAAATTATTCTGTGTAAGTACAGTGTTGAAGATAATGGGAATAGGCCAAGAAAACCAAAAGAAAGGACTATTACAGGCTAGTAATTCACATATACCTGAGGAGGTCTTAGGACTAATTACTATCAGTATTTGAAAATGAAGCTTATATTTCCTGGAATCTATAGAATAAACTATTATTCCTAGACTACCTACCTGTCTTTATAAGGTATTGAACAGCAAAAAAAAAGTTAGGAACGGAAAAAAAGTGCTTCAGGATATAAATAAAATTATGAATAATTGTGGGTATTTTTTTCTGCATTTCTGTGTCCTGTTTTCAAAGCTTTATTCCATTTTCATTGAAGTGACTGATACTGGCCATTGCTCAAAAAAAGTTGCAGAAATGGATTGATCACTAGTGTGAGTTGACATTACAAAGGAAAAGAATGAATTCACACTTTCATTCCCTGAATTACCAATGTCATAATTTCAAGTAAAAAAAACAAATGAATTTGAAAGACTGATTTACAAAATCTGCAAAAGAGAAAAGAGGTCAAGCAAAATACACACACTGGTACACATGCCTAATAATGATGTTTATCTGGGCACGGAATTGTTCATGGGAATGTTCACTTGTTTTTCTAACTTTTATATCTGTTTACCTATTTGTTATACTGTATGTTATACTGTGTGTGTTAATGACTAACATATACATTTGGGAATAAAAATGTTTATGTATGTTTCTTTATATTAGTCTCATGTAAGAGTAACATTTTTAGTCTAGAAACAGTTCTAGTTACCATATGAATACATACCATACTGTACAGGCTGTTTTTGTCATCTTGTAAAATACTTTACAGGAGAAATAACTAAAAAATATTCTTAAATGCTTCCAAGTTAAAATGGCACAGGAATTAGACATGGCAAAACAATCAATTTTTATAACAGTAATACTTAATGTACCGTCAGTACACTTTTAGTTGCTTCATTTTATGAAGCATTAGAACTTGAGTGGCTCAGGTCTGCATTCGTGTGTCAGCACTCCAACCAGGTATCTAAGGTACCAATAATATTGATGGAAGATTGATGGAGGTGTATGATTCATGGGCCCACATGTGAACGTCCAAATCTGAATTAAGGGTGTCTCACTTAGCTGCCAGCTGCCATTCCCCATGGTTCCCATTTAAGGAAGCCTCTGGAACATCCCGTAAGTCCTGCATCATATATGCTAGTCCCCTGAGGATGTCTTGGATACTCCAAGAAATGTTAGGTGACACCAGGTTTTTTTTGGCAACTGAGTTGCTTTTTTGGGTGTCTGTCTTTATATGAGCTGAAAAATGCACTGGGCTTCACTGACTGTTGATAAAGGGCTACGGTCACTTGCCCAAGGACCTGAGGCCATTCAAAACTGTAGTGGAAACCAGGTGGGGTTTTTTGAGCATCACAACAGGGACTCATTGTTGGTATTTTAGCAATTGAATCCAATGACTACATCCTAGAGATAAAAAGCACATATGTAAATATCTTTATGTGGCAATCCAGATAAAGATACCTTAATCCATCACTAGATCTTAACCTTGCTGTTATCCCTAGAGAAAATGCAGTTATAATATACATATATAGTATTTAACATACAGGTTTTTCTGAACAATAAAAAATAATTCTGAATTCAGTGGGACCCTGACAGACTGAAGAATTCACTTGATAGGAATCTCAGAAAGTTCAAGAAAGGGAAATGCCAAATCCTCCTCCTGGGGTCGAATAACCCCATGCACCTGTACAGGTTGGTGCCTGCTGGGTGAAAAGCAGCTTTGCAGAGAAGGACCTTGTGGTCCTAATGGACACAAAGCTGAAAAAGTGCCCAGACTGCTCCCTTCAGCCTTCTGGGATGAATCAGGAAAAATGTCAGGAGGTCAAAGGAGGTGATCCTTTGTCTCTGTTCTGCACTAGTGGGATACATCTACAGTGCTATGTTCAGGTCTGGGCTCTCAAGGACAATGACAAGAAAGATATGGACATAGTAGATGGATTCCTGCAAAGGGCCATGAAGATTTTTAAGGTATGGGTACAAATCTTACACAAGAAGTGGCTGAGGCAGCTGAGTCTGTTTGGCTGGAGAAGATGCAGAGTGGGATCTTTTGAAAATATATAATTACCTGATAAAGGGAGCAAAGAAGATGGAGCCAAACTCTTGTCCATGGTGCTGTGACGGGGCCCAGTGGGCACAATGGGAAAGAGTCACAAACCAAAACACAATAGTTAAAAAAATATCTCACAACCTAAGATGGCTGATACCATCTGCTGGGAGTGTTGAAGCACACTAGAATAGTCACTCCAGAGAGTCAGTGAAGTCTCCCTCCTTGGAGACATTCCAATGTCAACTTAACTTGGTCTTAGGAAACTTGCAAGAAGTGAGTCTACTATGGGCACAGGGCTGATCTAGATGATCTCCAGAGACCGTTTCAAACTTGGTAATACTCTCTTTTTTTACAAATTGCTTTTAAGAGAGAGATTATCATAGACAACTAATTTTCAACATAAAATATTAAAAAAGAAAACATGACTTTTTATGACTATACAGATGTTTAAAAAAAACACAGGTAAAATATCACACAAAACTCTTTGTTAATATTCAGGATTAAGATCACTGCCTGATCTTATACAAGATACTATAAATATTGCTGTATTCACCAGATCCCTCATTCCAGGCTTGTGAGTGGGGATAAATAGATGACAATGAGATACATATATCAAGCCATAAATAAGCAGTTACCAAAGACTGAGAAACAGTATTACCAAACTAATCAGCATAAATGTCATATAATCAGCCATTGCTGTACATCCTGCTCCAGTTGTGTCTAAAGTGCTGCCATTGTTGGTTTGATGGATTTGCTTTACGTCACTGAGGTTCGTCTTGTCTGGCATCCCTGCTGAGACAAATAAGAAAATATATTATGATGCATTCCTTGTCACTACTGGCAACATATTATAGCTATAAAAAAATTTAAATATCCTCAGCACACAGACCGTCACAGTTTGGTTTCTAGTTCTCATGTTACTGCCAAATTCAAATGCTTTATAATTGCATCTAGAAATATGCACTGTACTATATGGCTATTAATCGTTGAAAGCCCTTCTGAGGTCTGCCAGCTCTGAACAAAGTTGTTCTTGTAGAAATATATCTCAACAAACATTTGCAGACTGAAGTGAACAGTTTTGCAAGTCCCAGTAGTACCTAAAATTCCACTGCTCACATCTTTCTTGGATTTGAAGAAAAAAGGAAATAATTTAATGTGAAATTTCTTGTGTCTGGGTCCCAATATTATTGCAAAATAATGTATAACTCATGGAAGATATGCAGAAAAAAATAGTTGTTGCTATATAAAACCTCCATTTTGGCACAATTTAAACAGACTTTACAACATTATAAGGAAAAATTCTAAAGCTAACTTAAAACAGGAATCCTTTTACTGAGTTCCCAGCTGGATATTTGTACTTTTTTTTTTTTTTTTTTTACCAGGGTAAATATTTCTCTACCTCAAAACAGTACTCTTATGGAACAAGGATGTAATCACGCATTACATTTCCTCTGCCTGGTTAAACATTGGAAACAAAAGGTCTTGGAGACACACTGAATTTTGGTAACATTGTCAGCTGCTTGTATCTGCTATACATGCTTGTAGACTGTCTTATCCCATATAATAACTTGTGGCATGCCACTATCAATCAAAATTAACAAGTCTAAATTCAGTGTTATTACGTACAACAAATATTGACATTGTAATTACACCGAGACTGAAAAAAGCTTCATATAAAACACAGTCAATATTTATGTAATTAGGTCAATACATATATAATTCAGAAGGTAAACTCTACTGCTGGAACAGCAGCATTAGAAAGAAGCTCAGCTCTACTGAGCTGATATATTGATTTTACAGTCTGAGTTTCTGTATCAGTATTCATTGTTTAGGTGCTTCTTTCCTTTCTGTATCATTAGGAAAGATGAATAAACTTGTGAATCTTTTTTTTATTATTATTATTCAAAGTGACTATAGCAAAGTATAAATATTTTAGTCATGGTGTTATCTTCTTTGTTAAGCTGGTTTAACAGAAGCTGCAGAGGACAGTCATTCTTAAAAGAACAACTTTTTTTTTGTGCTTGCATTAAAAGTACTCTTTTCTCTAAAAGCAGCTTGAAAGCTGCTTTTTGTGAACTTCTGCTCTAGGTACTCAAATATCCTTCCTGCAGCCTTGAAAAAAAAAAAAACAACATTAAGGGAAGAGTCAGCTAATGTCAAACATGCTGTCTGAAAGAACCTGCTGGATGCTTTCTGACAAAACCTGCTAAAATGAATTAATCTTCTTTGCTGCTGTACTAAGCAGTGTACCCTGCTATTTCATGTGGATTTATCAATCCCATTCTCTTGCCGGAATTTGTGAAAATTAGCTGTATGAACACAATGCAAGTGAACATACAAGAAAGAAGAGTGACACAACAGATGGTGAGAGGGAGGGAATACAACTTTTCCTCATCATGTACTTTCAGTAACCTGTGTAAATAAACATCAGTCAACCAATGACTTCACTGAAAGTGTTTTGAGTGGATCATCACTATCAAGGTGTATTGAGGGTTTTTTTCAGTGAAGTTTCGTAATTTGAGCAAAAGCAAAAAAAATAATTGCTTTAATAATTTCTTCAGCATTTTAGTGAGGTCTTCTCATATTTAAAAAAGACTAATTTCAGTAGACAGTGAAAAGTTCAACTCTCGCCTACACAGCAAAGCAGTTCAGCAACTGCTATAGGTATAACAAATTAGATTTTTCCAGTGTATTTACAGATATGGTATCAGAGCAGTGAAATATTGAATATTATGTAAGTTAGTACATAAATGATAAAGCTGATTTATATAAAAATGAAAAATATTTTTTGATCTTACAATTGAAGAAATAACCAGCGTTCACGGAATGTGTTTTGAATCTGAAGACGATGTGACTAGATAATATTCAATGACTGGACAGTCAGGTGTAATTTCTAGTGAAAGTTTAATTTACAGTTTTATAGAAAATAGAGATTTCTTTTGATGGGAATTTTTTTCTTTCCAGCCTCAAATGAAAACTGCAGACTTTGGAAGTTCCCATGAAAGCAGTGATTAAAAAAAAAAGTTCAAACCTACCTATATACTTTCCTTTGATCAAACAAAATGTCAGAAATCATTATGTATAATCTCTGATCTTAAATGAATACAATGGTGGACTTGTGTAATCATACAGCAAACCTGTCACCTATTCAGCCTCATAAGTCTATGCCACACTGACTTACTGAGGTAAGAAATCCAAAAAATATGTAGAGATATCATCTTGTGAAAAAAAAAATCACTGAAAAGAAAAACACTGCTTTAAAATAGCCTCTTTGAACAGAACTATGCTATGTTGCTAAGGTCTTTTTAGATAGTTCTAATAAATATAACTCTAGATCTAATTCCTGCACCTAGGCTACCTTTTTTATTTAAATTAGTAGGTTCTGTTGTCCATTATGAATCAGAATTTAAACATAAATGCCATCTTTCATATATCATAATCTGTAACAGGAGCGATTCTTTCCTGTAAAGGAATTTAACTTTCATAGTTCACAGCATATTTGCAATGAGAGATATACAATCATTTTTAGCAGAACACACCGGAAATAAAACAAACTTGTTTGGTTTTAGTCTCGTCATATGTCTGAAGATGGACTTAGTTACAGAAAAGGCACTTAAGTTTTCCAAGCATTTAAAATTTTCTCTGATAAATGTCTAGTTTAGTAATAAAATCATACTAGAACTAATGTTTTGACTGGAAAAATGGTAAAATTCAAAAGTCTGGTCTGAGACTCAGAGGGATTTTTTTTCTGATGAAATTTATAATTTCAGCAGAGCAGAAGATAAATAGCTTGGGAATTAAAATCCAAATACCATGTTTGCATAAGTCTGCATAAAGCAAAGCTGACAAGTATCACAGATGTGTCCCCAGCATCAGCTCTCAAACTGCGTGATCAGCAGCAATTTAAAGTATTGTCCTGCTCTGGTTTAGAAAAAAATAATCATCAAATAATTGCCACAAACATTGTGATTAATATTACAGCATCTCATTATATTATAATAGCTGCAGAGTATTTCTAAAGCTTTTTAGCATGTTCTAAACATATTTAAACATGTGAGAGGTAATGGAACTGGAAGCTTTGGCAGCCGATCTGTTGTGTTCTCCAGAATACCTACAGCTGCAATACAATTTCCTTCCAATATTCAGCAAGAACCTTTAGACCTGATTTGAAAAGTCAAACCTATAGTGATGGGAGGTTCTCATTTGACAAGGAAGTCTTCTGTGTAGGTTGTCAAAATATTACAAAAATGGGCTATGACTTTGCGGCAGATGCTTGCCTACCAAGGGCCATGCTGGGACTTTAAGAATTTTAAAGGTTTTAAATCCTCTGACAATGGCCTTTGAAACCAAGCCAGAAAATGTTTATGTGAGAGAAGTCTAACCTTAACCACCTTCCTGTATGATCTTCTGTCTGCTGAGCAACACAGAACTAACACAGATTTTCAAGGAAAACTGAAGGTGCCAAATGAGCTTCAGTCAACATCACCTAGGACACAAATCCACACAAGATTTAGAGAAGAGGAAGAACTGGATTTCTCTTTTTGCAATATTCTTATGGTGTTCTGGAAGTTTCAGAATATAACCTTTATGGAATCAGATTTTCCTATGAGCCTTAAATATGAAGAAAAAAATTATTTTTAAAGGATGGGACAATGTTCTAGATGGAAAAAAATTGGAATATTTCTTTTAAAAGACAGCACTGTGAAGTTATAGGCAAAATTCTTCTTAGATGAAAAATAATTATTTAAATTATATGTAATAGAAATTTCAGGATATTTTAAAGTGCAAACTGTGGAGTAAAACACTGGTAACTATATGAAGTTTTCTTCCTAAATTTATGAGAAAGGTCATGAAGAAACATTAATTTATTTTAACCAAAAAAAAAAAGGAGAAAAATAAGTATTTACTTTGCATTACATTGAATTTTCATTTCATAAATTAAAATGACATATTAGTTCCCAAAATATTTTATTTGATTGAACAATATTTTGCTATCTGGAATTTTTTTAAACTTCTAATGGCTGTCTCCTCCTTTTATTTCACTGGAGTTTTTTCACCAGGTTTCACTCCAAACTACTCAACATCATTAAAATGTTTCAAAACATATACATGATAAGTGAATCACAAAGCTTTGCTTAAATACCTCAGAAATACTTCAGTTTATAGATAGTGGTTCCTAAGAAAACTTTCATTTGCTACTTTAAAAATATTTATAGATATTCCTCTACAGAACAGTAGCTATAGGAGAAAAAAAAACCACCGAGTATATGGAGATCATTCTCCAGCTAGTGTATTTAAGCCATTACTCTTAAATATGTTACAAAATACTTATGAGTATACAGTGCTTAGACAGAGAAGTAGAAACCTCTATTATTATTATTATTATTATTATTATTATTATTATTATTATTATTATTATATCAAAGACCATGTGAAGTTCATGTGATGTTGGCCATGAAGTCTTAATGAGGGGAGGAAATGATGTGTGAAAACTCATTCATGAAGGATACCTGGAAAAGGACTAATATCTGGAGGTTGCTTTCATATTTTTATGACTCCATCTATACTTGGAAAACCTTGGAGATGTCCCTACAGGAAAACACATGCTATATGCCCTTTCTATAGTACACATAGAGCAGTGTATGTATTCATTCTCTTCAGGAATAAGTTTTTATGATTTAATGCAAATTTTTCCCCTTCAGCTACACAGTTTAGGTGAAATGGAAACGAGCAGTATCATTGGAATGGATGAGAGCACCCAATGGATGAGATTCCTCCCAACCTCAACAATTCTGTGATTCTATAAATGTTAAAAGCTTCATAATTCAGCACTAGTCACGAACAAACAATCAAAAAACCCCACTGGATTTCATTAACACATAGTACAGAAGGAATGAACCTGAATTTCTTTGCCATTCTTTGACTACATAGTGAGAAAAATGAGATATTTCTGCTGAGAATTGAATCAACCTAGTAAGCGTATATTTCCTTTATCTGTACAGTTTTCATTTAAGGAAGGAGAAATTACCAGTTGATTCACAAAGGCTAAAGAAATGTCACAATTTCCAAGCATTTTTCCAATGAGACTTTGGGGATCTTTATATTTTAATATTAAATAAAAATAAATTATACAGCATTTTACATTTGTTTGCCATATATGAATTATAAATCAGCTCACTTAGGTGAACCTCTTATACTTCAAACTTGTCTTTCAGTGGAGCTCCATTTGCTACAAGATTCATGACAAAAGAAAGAGTATTCAAATTTATTAATTTAGAAAAAATAAGACTTTTTCATTATGTAACCTACTATTAAATAAGCTTTCAAGTAAGTGTTACCCTATCAATGCCATATCAATGAAAACCAATTAATTACACAGAAAACAGCCTTCACTGATAATGAAATTGCATGATGTAAGACACTGTTTATTCCTATCAACTTGTGTCTTTCTGTTAGGTCTAAAGTCTTAATTTTGGTGCAATCTCATTGTGTCAAAATAAAAATTAATATATTGATTTTATATATATATTGCTTGTATCTAGAATATATATGCAATAATTATATGTATAATTTTTATATAAATTTGATTAATTTTGACAAAACAGTAATGTCTCTGCTTCACTATTTGTGTCTATCTGTGTCAGTTGCCAGATGTTTGGGAGGAAAATAAATACAGTGAACAATTAAAATAATCAGCCCATTGGGACCTCTAACTTACGGCATATAATGATTAATGTTTGTCTTGGACAATAGGGAAATTGATTATCTTCATAAAGTAGAGTGAATGTTTCTCATAAAGTCTTTTACAGCCCCTTTACCTTAGGCAAAAAGGAACTAAACCAAAATCAACATAAAAAACAAAATGAAAAGACAACCCAACAAGCTAAAAATGTCCTTACATTTTCTCAGTTGTATGAGAACACTTTTAAAGAGGAAGGACAGAGCCCTTAAAATAAAACCATTAAAAACAATTCAGTACACATTTTTAAAAATCAAACATAAGTTCATACTTTGGCAGAGCAAAATTTCATCTGTTTGCTGTGTTTACACAGTTCAGTTTGTGTCAGAAATGTTAAGCAAGTGTGAGCACCACCCCAAATTCAGGAAAAAGTACCATTATGTTGCCAAAGTGATGAGCTTAAGAAAAGGAGATGGTTTGTAAGGACCAAATTATTCCAGTTCTTGGTATCTGTAGAGTCTACATTTACACCTTGGGTCCATTTGGTTAAACATTGGTTTAACCAATTAACATTGGTTAAACATAGCTGCCCACAGGCATTTTAGTTATAGAGAAGAAAGGTAAAACATTTGGCATACAGCTGCTTGTCCAAAAGCAGCTTGATTCTTATAAAACCCTTTAAAGATGTCTTGGACATCTTGGAGCATCTTCAGTGACTTTTGACCCTTCTATTTAGACAGCTGAATAAAAGTTAGTTACAGCAGCTTGCATTACAGTGAATGTAGAGAAATAAGGAAATGCAGATGAAAGTGGAATACTCAGATGTAGATATTTTGTCTGAATTTGAACAGACAAACCCTACACTTAGTTACATAACTGGTCCAATACTGAATGACCAGTGAGTGTTTTCCAATCTAGCCCCTACCATCACGCTTTATATCTTTGATGGAAAACTAAAACTGAATGTTGAATCATGTAGCTGTGGAAAATAGGTTAAATTTTAGAAATTTTAGGTAGGAAAATAAGTAATAAATAATAAAAAGTGAAATAGTGATCAAGTTCATATTTTTTTCATCTGTAGTACTATATTTTCACTTTTATACATAAACCCTTGCCTTTAATCAATTCTGGTTTCAGTATCTGATGTTGAAGGGCAGGATCAAGGGCTGCAAACTGCCATGAAAATAGCCAATATCTGATGTGTGCAAACATTTATGAGAAGCCAGTACTTCATGAAAGTGTTTCCTGTTAAAGTACAGAAAGCACCATTGCAGCTACATTTCCATAGTTAAATATGTGTCCCAGAAGGAGATCCTTCAGGAGAAATGCTGCTGGGTGGCTTATGCCTGCTATACACAGGGACAGCAAATACCTAGGAGAAACTGCTAAACAAACCTCCTCAGCATGGTACAATGCCTTGCATGTCTTCTAAGCCACACACTGATCTCCCAGGCTCAGAGATCCAGTTATCATTTTGTTTGTTAGTTTTTAGTTCAAAATGTCCGAAATAAATATGAGGGTTGTGCTGCAACCCACCAGGTGGTGTTTTTTATAACATGAAGTTGAAGGAACACATTACAAGCTCTGGGATATGATATCCAGGCAAGGGAAAGTGTTTGAAAATAAAAAGCTTGCTGTTGAAGGACTCTGCAGGGCAGAGAAACCCAAGCCTTCAGCCTTCTGTTTTGTGTTGCCTCTTGGAAGCAGTCCCTGGAATGAATTATCCACAGAACATGAAGTTTATTTTGGAGTGACCGAAATCATTTTCCTTGATGCTCAGCCATGGAGTGAACAAACATCCATGCAATGTGTGTAAGAAGAGCTGAAACCAGGAGATAACTCACAAGCTAAGTTACTTGACAGTGTAGTCAATAGCCACTGAAATCCCTTAAATCTGGAGTGTTGCTTAGTATCATAGGAAGGTTCTATAATGTGCTATAAAACTTAGCAGCAAATTCTCACTGTCTTCATGTGTCTCACCTCTGCAACTGGCCAGTCATTTCTTTCAGTGAAATGCAGTCACTGAGTTTTCATTGCTGTTCCTAAGCAGCCCATGCAACCTGTATCAGATCCCAAAGAGAACTGTGAGTACCAAAAAGCTGAACTTGAGCTGTATGCCACAAGGTGATGTCACAAGAGAGGTCATGCTCACTTAGAAGCCAAGCCAACTGCACAAAATACAGAAGAAATTTTCTGTAATATGTAATAGGTACTTACTTCTTTGGAGGAAATAATTTAATCTGAAATCCTTTTTTTTTTTTTTTTTACTTTTTATATCCTAACAGTCATTGTAATAATACACAAACCAACACAAATAGCAATTTTAACTGTACAGGGAATATCAAGATGCAAGTAATCTCAAAACAAACAAAGGAATAGTATTACTGTTATTGTTAGAAGTCAATTAAGAAACCTGCCTAATGGTATTAACTAAGAAAATTCTGCATGGTTAACAATATATTAGGAAATGAATCCAACATATCAGGTTTAACTGTGCATATTATATGAAATCTGTATAAACATGAAATAGAGTGTAACCAATGATCTTACCATAAGTCTGGTGAGTCATTTTAACTAAAAGAGCAGCAGACATTAAGTCTCTAGTCCTGTATTTGAAAGTTTTCTTTCAAAGTTGACAGTGGCATTTGTTTCACATTATACATTAATGAACTCAATATTTCCATTGAGAAAACAAAGCTTTTATGAGTTAATGTAGCACAAACAAATGGTCACAAACCAAAACATTTCCATTTGTTTCACGTTCTTAAGAATCAGAAAGTGATAACATCATTTGTTGAAATAGCTAATACGTACTTTTTTAACTTGTAGGTCAGTTTTAGCATAAAGAACATATATGTTAAAACCATATTTCTATAATAGCAAGTCTTAGGTGTCAAAAAGACTTGGGTTTATTTTCCAGACAGAGATCAAAAATAACTATGTCTGAAGTAGAGAACCACAGTAACCTTCATTAGATCTATTCCTATTGCATTCTTGGGTCATAGTTTCTAAATCCATGTTCATTATAAGACATGTTCATTATAACTTCAAGGCTCTAGGGTGCTGGAATCAGCATTGCCAATAAAGCCTATTTTAAATGAAGAAATCCATCTTTTCAATCCTTTTCACTATTGAAGGAGTTTTAACCTTTATCATTAACCTATGCAAAGGCTTTTTAATCAATACAAAATTAAAATAAGGCTAAAGTCCCATAAATCAGTCTGTGTAAAAGTAAGCAAATTCTTCACTCTCTGGATTTTCATCTGATTACTACTAGTTTCCTTCCTGTGAGTCAGATGTCCAGATGTCCTATATAAATTACTGTCCTTTGAAACAGTTTACCCATTATTCTTTTATATTATTATTTTTTTTAAAAAAAATTGCTGTAGAAGATTTATAATCAACTATTCTAGTATACACAAAACTACCATATAGTAGAATAGAAAAAAGAGATGAATTTGAACTGAAACTCCTGAAATTAATATGTGAACTTGGTTTGAGGAAGAATGTTACCAGTTAGGGTCATTTAAAAATGAAACGTTTTTCAATTTATTTTTTTTTAATCATTCAGATTCCCTTGATTTATGGTCCAATTTCACTGTAGCAGATCATTATTCTATTGTTTGTCTGGATGCTAAAATGAAAGCAGAAAAAAAATCACTATTTTCTGGAAAATAAATCTGAACTAAAAATATTTCCATTGCCAAGATGTTCAAATGACTTGGCAGTTTATTCAGATCAGTCTACCTAGAATTCCAGTCATTCCACTCTGTGTTAGAAGAAATACAATCTGTAGATTAACTTAATCCTCAAAATACTGATACATTAAGTAGTTCTTAAGTTTTTCTGAAAGGCAAATTTAATGACATGTTTCTACAATTTAAAACTATTTAAAACTATTTAAGGGAGAACTTTTTACAGTCATTTCCTTATCATGCCTACTGGTGGGAGACATTAATCTCACCTGTTGCCGTGCAGTTGCACATTTTAGAGCTACCCCCCTTGTGAACCTGTTCCCAAAGGTGAGTGATCAGATCTGTGATTTTTCTTGGTGAGCTGGTTTTACTGCAGCTTGAGCTCACTTTTAGAACCACCCCACAGTGGGATCTAGTATGTGTTGGGAAGAGGAAGAGGAACCATGCTGTTATAATTTGGAAAAGTATTTAAGCTGTCAGCTAACCATAACATTGTAATACACCCAGAAACAGACTAAGAAAATGTAAAATCTGCTGTTTATATCTGACTCAATCCCACATCAAAGACTGGATTACTGACTAAAAAAGGAAGTGCGGAGCAGTTAAGAAAGTAGATGTCATTGTCTCCATTCCTTCACGGTAAACAAAAGCACAGTTTGTCTCCTTATAAATAAAAATGTGACACAGAGATTCTCTTCAGTTGCTGCTTTCTCCTCCTCTTTCAGTTTACTTTTGGTTCCACAAGTTTTAACTCAGCTACTATGTTGAAAATATATCGAAAGCATAGAACTGAAAAGAATAAATTTTCCAATATCTTCTTAGAAATGCATTTCTAAATAGATTATGAAGCTTTAGAAACCACAATTTTTCACAGAAATTTTTCCTGATTTTCATTTAATTTCTGAGACAGTTCTTTCTGACAGATCATATCAATTCTTTCAGGCAAGATGAATGTCAGTGATAAATTCAGTGGTGCTTACTGATGAATATTGATCTGCATCCCTCAGAGTGTTTAGTGTTATGAAATGCCATAGGAAGTCTTGTATCTCAGTGCATCCCACAAGTACAAGATCTTTGATCTGCAGTCACTAAACATAAATAGTTAAACATCAAAATATGTGTCTTTAAGTTCAGAGATAACCACTGGGTGATTCAAAGAGCCAACCTGATACCTACAGCAGTTTACCTCTCCCTAGGAAAGCTGGCCTTGCAAATTCATATAAATATGTAGGTTTCACACAGATACACAACTCCAATTCAGCAGCACATGAGTAGTGCTGCTTCTGTTTTGCTCCCAAGCATTCATTCCTGAACAGAAAATACCTGCTGATCACCCTGTGCTCCCACAGCCTAGGAAGGCTGACTATTGACTGGCTGTGGTTGACTGCCTCTAAGAAAGAAGTTACCAACAAAAGCAAGATATCAGTCTCTGGGCTAGCAGCAATGCGAGTAATGTAAAAACAAGTCTAAACATAACATGTCAGAAAGAGGAAAAGAAATATTGAGAGAAAAAGATTACTTATTTTTTTCCTAGATTGGTAGTGTGGACATATGGGAAGTCAAAATAAAAAGAAAACCTGCATGACTTCAACAGTTTCTTCTTAAAAGTATGTAAGTCAGGCTTGATCCTTTCTTCTAACTGAGTGCCCATATATGTTACCTCACTTAATTAACCTAAATATAAACAAAGAACCAGAACTGCTATTCCTGGATAATTTGATAATTTTGATATATTTTCAAAACAGGATTTTAGTCACAACACAGCTCTTGAAAGAGAACAGGAAAACAGACAGATGAGAAACAGCTGAACTTTCACAGTTTAAGTTTTTAGCCTGAAGATATTGATCCAAGAGAAAAAGAATCGAGTAAATAATGGATGAGGGCTGAAAAGAGAAGAGAGAAAGGTGACCTCTATTTAAAGTAATTCTGTGCGGACTGTAAGTTAAAGACACTATAGGTTTGCACTTAAGTTGAGCTGTGCCATTGTCAGTGAGAAGGTATGTCAAAGTGCAAAAAATGCTTTTTCCATGCATGGGTGAGTTATGGGAACTGAGGAGATACACTGCATCAACAGACTAAGACCACCTCCTCCACCCACTCCTGCTTCCCGTGGAGCATCAGCATGTGGCAAAAGAAGGGGAGATGATAACAGAAACCTTGGCAGGCAGCATATTCACCTTTCTCTTCTTTCAGATGAGGAGAAGGAAGATTGGATTCAGAACCCACACAGTGCAGCAGAGAAAGTTTTGCCAGAAGCCTCCACCCAAGTCTACAAATGTATGCCAGATTACCTGAGAAAAATAAGTGACATGTCGCTAAAGGACACAAAATGATTCACACAAACACCTCTCAGTATCAGAACAGGAAAGAAGAAACTTTATTTCCTGGCTCCAGTATTTATAGATTCTCGACAATGACCAGGGATTGGATAATTAAGTTACCACCTTCCCAAGCACAGTGGTCATGCAAAACATCCATCAAAAGAAGTTTCTTAGAAGGAATGTGATAAAGTACTTATGTTTATAGAACTTAATGGGAAAGTAACTAAAACAGTGAAAACATTACCAGAATGCTTTAGGTTTCAGAGCAACAGTGACATCCTAGGGTTTGTTACCCAGAGGTTTTTTAAGTTGATGTGCCTACCTTAGCAGAAGTATCATTTCTTGGGAATTAATAGGGAGGGGAATAATTCCAGTGGGATATGAGCTGTTTAAAGCATGAAAGCTCCTTGTGCCCTGAAACTACTTTTGTTTTTGAATAGCCTTCTTCCAGAAAATGGCAGCTGAATAATGAGATAACTGCTTTACAGACCACCACAGGTTTGCTTTTCAGTCTGACACCAAGGATTTGTGATTTAATGGAGAGATGAAAGGTCATGGCATAAATTTGGGTGGTTGTTCACAATGGAGAAAGCAAAACCTGGTTCAAATTATTCCTATTTCTAGCAGTACAGACAGTTCTGAAGTCAGGCATCTTCTCAGGGCAATTTGATCTTTCTCTGTTAAGGGGCTCCAAATGGCAGCTCTAAAGAAAACTAGCATGTGTGTAACATGAAGAATTGGAGTGCCTGGATGTTAAAACAAAAAAATATGAGCTCAGTCTACAGGGAAAAAAGTCTCCATCTTGAAAAAAATTAATACCTAGATCTTCTCTTATACACTCAAGTGTTAAAATAATTCCTTGTTTACTCTAAAGCATTTGATTTTGGGAAGTTGATTTAGCCAAGCTAGGTGTTGTTTTGTTTTGTTTTTTTTTTATTTTGCCAATTATATACATATATTTAAAAGTTTTTGGCAAATCTGACTACAACTTAAGGTAAAGCAGCAATGGAAACATTAAGAAAAGTAGGCTACTATCACCAACATCTACAACCACTGTAAGGAGACCAAGGCTGAACTTACACAACCTAGATATTTGTTATAAAAGAATGGAAATAATTACATCATTAAAGAGGTACAATTGGAACAGAATGAATGAATGAACACATTCAAAAGCTAATGTAAGTTAAACAACAAAGGAAATTCTCCAAAAATACTTCAGCAGAATAAGCAGATGAGTTAAACTGCTGAAAATGTTGACTGTAGGTTTTTAATAAGTCAATAAAACTAGAAGTCAGGGAATGTCATGTAAGCTTAAGTGGTAATCATGACATCTCTTCCCTTGTGGTGTGCTTTCTTCCTAAGTGCCCCCTCTTTTCCTTCAGTTTTGTGCATGGGATATATCATGTCATGCTTCTCCTTCACACAGGAGGAGTTCTAGGACACGTTCAGCATGCTCCAGTCATACTCCAGCAGTTTCCACAGTTGGCAGGGAATTGGTGAGCAGCAGAGACTCTCAATGTTTGCAGCAGGGAGAAAAGTATCAAATTGCAATACCCTCCCAGACATCAGATATAGATGGTGTCTCCTCACTTTGCCAAGGAAGATTTCAATAAACAGCTCTGGTTTTGGGAGCAGAGCTGCAGAAAGGTGGAAGACAGGATTAATTCTTCCAGGGTTTACTGCTCTGTCTACCTGGGCACTGAGTGTGACCCTAGCACAGGCTTGTGGGGTGCAGTCCTTAGCACCTGAGAAGTCCTGGGTTAGTCACTGAACCAGTTTCTGAGTACTGCTCAATCACACTAAAGCAAATTGAGGTATTGAATCAGACTAAGGTCCATCCAGAAATACCAGTCAGGAGCAAGAGCAGGAAATTGGGCCAGAAACAGGACTGGAGAACAGGTTTCCTTCAACTTTGGCTTGGGGCTGTTAAGAGGAAAGGACTAGAAATGATTGGATCTACAGGACAGCTCAGGGAAGGTCTAGGTGCACAGAACAGAGCTGCCATGGGGCTCTTGGGCCAAGAAGGCATGGGTTGGAACCAGAGGTGAGATCAGTCAGGGCCATCAAGGCTTGGAAGAGGGAACATGGTTAAATCTCAGTAGCAGCTGTCTGAAATTTGTTCTTAATTTGTGTGATTTCCTTAGACCCTGAGATCTCATCTGCTTTCCAGAGGGTTGCCTGATGCTGCATAAGGCTCTTGTTCCACTTGTGCCTCTGAATAGGGCACAGGCAGCGCAGTTTGGATGAGCAGTAGGTACAGTGCCCCTCACACAGCAGAAGTCTCCCTCCATTCCTTATGGTGCAGGCAGCCCATCTCAGCCTCTCCCTCTGCATTATGGCCTTGAGAAGAGAGGCTGCTAGTTACACAGCCAGACCCAGGGAATTCCTGCTGGCTGTGGAAGCACGTGCCAGTAGCTGGTAGGGCACTCTCTGAGGAGGAGCTTACAGAGTCTTACACTGGCTTGATGATTCCACCAAACGAGCAAAATAACACAATCCTGTAAGAAGATGCCTATCCATTTGAGGAAAACCACTGTAATTCCTCACATTTATGCATAACAAAAGACGATTTCAATAGCCTGTTTAGCCAAATAGATGCTGATATTGTCACTAAAGTGTGCACCTGCCGCTTGGTCCATTCATCCCTTGCTGTAGTCTGTGCATTCCTCAAGCTTCTCTTTAAACTGTTCAGTCTAGGTCTGACTTGTAGTATGACATAACTTTCACTGAGATTAAAGAGAGGTGAATGTGTTGTAAATAATATCATACCTCTTGCTTGATTACTCCCAGCCTTTTCAGTGGGAACCTATGCCTTAGTTCAAACCTTAAATTACCTATTAAAAAAATAAAGGATTGAGATAAGACCATGCAGGCTTCTACAGGTAATGTTTTACCACACTAGTATCAAGCATGAAATTGATGTAAACAAAATAAAACAAAAAATCTCAGTTTTTAGAAACATAATCAGAAGTTACATCCTTGTTACAAATTTTGCTTGGTGGAAAAAAGCCTTAACAATATTACTTTATCTTAAAAGATTAGGTACTAAATGACTCTAAAATGAGTTTTCCTAGGTAACACATTGTCTGAAAGTCTGAGTATTTTAAACAAATTGTGTAAGTTTTCTGCATTCTCAAGGATGTTTTCTGCTTTCTGTGACACATTAAATAGTATAAATTTAGTAATAATGTAGTTAGTTTTCCAGAGCAAATAAAGAAAGGTGTGGCATTCATAATGCTTGAAAAAATTGAATGCTGTACACATAGTGAAAAAAATTCCTAGATGTTACTAAAAGCAGAGAGGTATCTTCCTGTTTAAACCTTTTATTGTCACAGTGATCAACTTGCCAGATGCAAACTATTTTTAGTGACTTTCGCTGCATATGGAATTTGGAAGCATCAATGAAGGAGATTTTCACCACACAGGTGGTCTGATTTAAAAATAGACAGTGAATAGCTAATATATTTAACACCATATATCAATAAACATCCAAAGGAAGTATTATCAGACATTGTTATAAAATTCTAATTTTAAGGACTGATTTAATTCTAAATGTAAAAAGCCCATTGTTTTACTTCTATATTTAGTGAATTGTAACCTTGGTATTCTTTTAAAACCCATCAGTAAGAGATTTTTAAATTTAATTTGACACATAGAAACTTCAAAAATAAAATATTATAGATGCATTCTATTTTGACTGTTCAGTTATTTAAAACTTCATTTTGTCTTACACTTAAACTGCACCACCCAAAATAGCATGTTAGTGGCAGTGAGTCGGTCTCATTCAGATTTTTGTCTGACACGGAGAGGAGTTGTAAATGGGAAAATGGAGACACAAAGCCATAAATAATTATCCATTTCCAAGCATATTTTCAGATGACACATCTGGGCTGTGTATGGACATCTCAATATACTAAAATTCGATGGCCTGCACTATGCACCAAATCAGACTAAATGATCAAAATGGAATCCTTTTAGCTATAGACTTAATAAGCTATGTGCAGATTGAAATCCTCTTGAACTGGAATTAATACTTATTAGCCAGACTTTCACATTATCTCTTCAACTGAAAACTCTCTAATTATAAGGAATCAGATATAAATGCTCACAAACAGGATGGCCTGAACTGGTGAACTTGACTTGACCAGAGTCAGGAAGGTAATTTTTATCTCTAGGATTATTTTGAAAGATTTTTTTCTTTTTCATAGTTGAAAGTAATGCCAACATTTTCAATATGTATTTTTTATCATAAATTTCTTACATTTACACGTTTTGCCATATTTTGTTGAACTTTTATAATTTGCAAGTGACTATCATCTTTCAAAGTCTCTTATCACAACAAACAGTTTTGTCAGGAGCATTTTTGCATCAAAATGAATTCATAACTTCTAAAGAGATAAATTCCTGAAAATAAGGCTTTACTAGCTGAATGCTGACAGACACTTACCTGAAGCACTACACTCAGCACTGTCCAAGTCCCCAAGCACCACCTAGGCACTAGAAATTCTGTACCTTGTCTCTTCCCCATGCTTTGTATTCAGATGACATTTTTCAAAGTGCTCCTCTGTGCAAATACTTTCCCTGGAAAGATATTGTACCTCTGGGAGAACAGGTGATTTTTGCAGGTTCTTTATTGGTGATAAGAACCTGAGAAACAGATGATTAAATATGAGAAGCCTTCCTCCATGACTATTGTGTCACTGTTCTACACCTTTCTGTCTATTGTTAAAGGAGTATCTTAAAGTAGTTCATGGTCTAAATGTTCAATAACAATATTAAAATTACAGCTAGGCTGTGCTCAGCGTTTTTGCCCTGCAGAGTCATTATGAAGGAAGAAAACACAGCTACCCAAATCTGCATCTCCTAAACCACAATTTCAGCTTGTATAGCAGAAGGTATGCAATTTGTAACTACTTTTTAAGTATCTTTTCCAGTACACTGTGGTCCCAGCATAACCATGATTTATAACCTATCCCAGGTTTTATGAAGAATTTGGCTTAAATTGAAATGCAACTAGAGGTGATCATTTGGCTTAAGAAGACTCTATGCTAATATGTAATTAATTATTTTAGAATTCTCGGGTTTGTTTCCAGATACTTTGAAAGAGAAAGAAACAACCACCTTCTTTATTAAAAAAACAAAAAAGAAAAAAAGGCTATAAAATCAAGGTTTATATTAATATTAAAGATGTTACATGTTGAGAAGATGCTGAGGTTAGCATGGTAACCATTTGCTCATGTTCACATTAATTGGTTTAATTATGGCTACCCTCTACAACACTCTTCCCACAGAGAAGCAGTACAGCTATTTAGGGAAGTACTGGCCAAACATGTTTGCATGACAATAAGGAGACTGAAAACCCAGAAATTCTAGCCCAGTAGTCCCTCTGCATCCACAGAAAAACAAGGAAAGCAAAGTCTGTGCCACTAAATCTGCTATAAAATGGATTATATCCACTTTTGAATGTACCAGTAATGGAAAGACTGGATTTACAAGGTCAATGATATACAGGCTATCTCCAAACATTAAATGTGAAAATGCTGAAATTTTAGCAAAGCTTGCTTAGTAAATCAGAAAACTTGTTTTTTTCAAGAGAGTTTAAAAAAAAAATAAAAATTCTCTATTGAACTTATTTTGTAGTTCCTTGCCAAATTATTCTTTTTTTGTGCAACAATGGCTAGTTGATGTACAAGAATTATTACCAGATGGTATTTGTTTATTTTAGACTGTTTGCATTTTGTTTCATATTGAAATATAAGCAAGAGAAATTCCCATTATTTCTGTTAAATGCAAAGAAAATCCAAAGTGTTACTTTAAGAAAGCTTTTATTTATATGCACATTTATGAAATTATTTATGAATTAACAACATTGAAAAAAAATGTATTAAAAATAACCATTGCACTGGATATCTTTTGCTCTTGCAATATTTCCAGTTTCAGTAGAAAGCTGACTTCTCTCCAGGAATGGAATTTTTTTGTGATATTTTAAAAACTGTAAAGTGTTGTAAAAATCAGTACTGTTTGGAGGTTTTCAGAATCCACTTAATTATTCAGAGAACAATTGTTTCAAAAATGTTTAGATTTTATCAAGCCTGCACTAATAATATCTAGCTCGAGACAGTACTTTGTCTCTCTCTTACTAATGCTATCCAAACCACTAAAGTATCCCAAAGGGAGAAGAACTGGAAGAATTCAAAACTGTCATGAAGCAATTACAGCTGGGCAGACAGCTTCATATCCATGTGTTCAGCACATCTATTTCAATTTGTTTCTGGCAAGAAGGAATATAAAATTAAGGATTCACACAGAGGAAGAAACAGGAATAATATTCAATGATTTTAAAGTAGGCAATAAACCAATTTATCCAACAATACAACTAAAGATACTTTCAACTGAATGTAATTATGTCAGAGCATCTGGAGGAAAATTCTCAGGGCAAGAGGGATTTCTAATATTTAATACAGGTAATTGTGTAAATCTATGTATAACTTGCCTTCTGGGAGTACACATGTACATTAGGCAAATTATATACCTGTCTGAAAAATTAATATATTTGGATAAGGCTTTTTTCCATTTGTTACAATTCTGAATGAAAGTGGATATAAACCCCACTTCAAATAGAATAGAAATGTCATAGGTTCTGAGCTTTAATAAGTGTTATGTTTTTGTTTGGTTTGACATTGGGCTTTTGGCTGGTTGGTTGGTTGTTTTTGGGGGGTTGGTTGTTTGTGGGGGTTTTCTTGTTTGTTTCTTTGTTTTTTCTTGAGGAAGATAGGCTTTCAAATACTTGCAGATGAAAACTGATAAGGTACCTGTGTGCTTGCTGCCTAGCTGCTCTGTACAGGTGCAGAGTAGGCTGCTGGGGGCTGGCTACCCAGTCAGAGCATGAATAGCCCCAGCCAAGCCTCCTGTCTGTGCCAGGTTTTTAATGGGGAAGGGTTCCATCCACACTACAAAAACTGTACAGAAAGCTGGAGACAGATGTACAATCAAAAGGTTCAGAGCTTCAGATCTTCAATATTATCCCAAATGATGGGTTCAATTTTTCCTGAGCTTGAAAGTACCTTTACAATCAGTAGTGAAAGTAGTCTAAACAGTAGAGTTGCCTTGGAGCCTTGACTACAGGCCACTGTTTTCAAAATAATAGGTGAATAAAATGCAGACAATGCAGATGGACAAATTTCCAAAAGAAGGCCCTGTAACATAGCAAAAATAATAAATTAAAGCTTTCCATCTGGAACATGTGTTCATCTACAAAAAACCCAGCATTGTATGCATAATTTCTAGCCTCCAACATCCAAAGATCTCTTTTATGATTCATGTAATTCCTGCATTTCCAGCACAGCACTCCCAGCCCAGTACCCTTGAATGTATTGGAAAAGTTTGGTTCAGGCAACTATAAGTACTGTTAAAACAATTTATCAATACTGATCTCTGAATTCCACTGCCCAGTAATGCTCCTGATTACTGTTGACTTTGCTGGTGGTCCAAGAATCCAGATGACGAAACACCTCTTGAAGCATTTCTTCTCAGTGCATGAGGATTATTTTTTATCATCTCTCAGACTTATAGAGACACCAGGAAAAAATCATGATAGCCAGTCAATGTAAGAAGAGGAAAGGAAGTGTCAGCATATGCAGAAGTAAAGCAAAGCACCTTGATAAGGAAATCCTCATTCAAATAAGTGCATTCTTGTGAGCATATCTAGGGCTGAATAAAGTGAAATAATAGCTCAGAAAGAGTGAAAAGATTGACAAGTGGAACAGGTTTGGCTAGAAAATATTGTAGATTAATAGAATCTTCAGAAATTATTTTAAGTTCTTGCAACCAGTGCGGCTGATCTCATATCCTGATGCCAAAGAGCAGAATGAACTTTTCTGTCAGACTTCTCCAGCAACAGAAGCTTTCAGCACTTGAAATTCCTGAACAAAGATACTAGACTTAGTGCTTTTAAGTAATCCTCTTGGTGATTCATCCTTTTGAACCTGAACATGATACATGCTTTACATTTATACATCTACCCCAGCTCTACTGTTTCCCTGCAATTCATTGCTAGGTGGTTTTGTGGTTGTTTGGGTTTTTTAGATTTTTTTTTTTTCTGGAACATGTGCTTGTACACACTCTCTGCCATATTCTGATTGAGTATTGATATTTCCTAAGCAGTACCTTAATTTTTCCAAGCAGCTTGTTCTGGTTAGAAAGAATGATGGTAGAGTTCATGGGAAATGGATTCTGAATGAAATTCAGAAGAGAACCAAACAGATTATGGATTTCCACATTATTTGTGCTTTTGCAATAGAGGCCTTGATGCATAGGCTAGCGAGCTATAGTGGGAGGCCATTCTCATAGTACTGTAGGTAATTCCTGACAAGTAGAATGACACTTCATGGGAGAAACGAGGGCAAGGGATGAATTCCCTATGGGAATAAACAAGTTCCTAAGGCCTTTCTGATACTCTGTGCATCTCAACTGTGGAACCACTTGTCTGGCAGAATAGCAAAATCACTCATCTCCTGAATGTGAATCACATATATGTGATTCAGCTGCCCACATACATTTAGTAAGGACTGTTTCAGGCATTGCAAGGTACCCTGCCTAGCTACTTACTGTCAGCCAAGAATGGTGACTTTCTGTGGGATCTGTGCTGTACCTGCTGGCCTCCTACCTTGGACACTCTTGTATACCTCAGCAGATGTTATGTACCTATCAGTACAGAGGTAGAAGAACCCCACTGTTGTTGTCTTCCACTGTGGTGTCAATCAAAATTTGAGTTATCATCTTGGCACTGCATGGTCCATCTCTGCTTACCAATATGTAGAAATATCATAGATATTCCTGTGCTTTGACATGATCAAAATTCATGTTTAAAATTAGGTTTGCTCTTTGCCTGTGGACAAATCAATTTCTTTGAATGACAGCTTGAAGTTGAAACAAAGCAATGTCTCATGCAGGTGAATATCCAAATAAACATTTATCAGAAGTAAAATGTTTCTAAATTTCTTCCAAGTCTATCAGATCGAGTATCTGTCAGGGAGAATGCGCAATTCTGGTGATTGTCTGATGGCTGCTGTACTTGTCTTTCATAAATGGGATTGATGTTGCATTTGAAAAGTCATGAAAGAAAATAGTATGCTGGTTGCCTGAAAGGTAAGGTAGGTTCCTCTTTTTCTTAATTTTTCAGATTGTTTCATTATTTGAGGATATTCACTTGCATTCATTTGGAGGTATGTACAAGAGGACTGAGTATCTAATGTTTCATACAGAACAAAACCATTCTCTTTCATATCTTTTTAGCTCATATTTTTCTCAGTCTTGGATTGCAATCTATGCAAATAATTTTTCCATGTCTATGGTTTATGATCGGATGCTATAAATCACACACCACACAGTTACAGTTATTCACTGATATTAGTTAGAAACTCAGGTTTTGTTGCCACTTCCTAAGTGGTGTGTGATGATGATAGAACGAAAAATTACATTATGATGTACATCTGTTACTGACATCTGGGTTTTTTCCCAATACCATTACTCGTTAAGTGATTTTTTTTCCTAGACAGCTATATTATGTCTAGTTAGCATAGAAGTACAAGAAGACATGGTTTTAGGCACAATAATCAGGGGCTGGTCATTCCATCTCTAACTGAAATTAATCCTTTCCAAAGAAGTCTGGAAAATAATGAGATATTTGAAAGAAGCACTTTCATTTTAGTGTTAATCAAAATAAACTGATAGTTAACAGAATTAGCACTGACTGTTTCTACCAGAAAAAAAATTCCAAGAACTGTTAAGACCCGCATCTTGGTTATAATGACCTTCAAAGTGGCTTTCAGTTGCAGAGAACTGGATAATGGATGCTAGTGCATGAGTCCTGCTCTACAATTCCTACAGCACATTAATGCTACATTCATCTCCTTCTGCAGGCTGTACCTTTCAGAACATAAAAAGAACATTTCTTTTGCAGGTCTTTTCAATCTCCTTGTTTTCACGGGGACGTGTCTAGTTTTAAACCATCCTATTTCATGAAAGTTCAGAACATATGTTGTAACGACAAGACTGTGCTCTTTAATCTACACTTCATTACACGTTCTTTGATAGTTTTATTATTCTTTTGAATTTTATACCTGTACAAGAAACATCTGTTTCTCCTTTTCTTTTTTTTTTTTTTTTAAGTACATTGTGATACATCTATTACAGTAACAGATTTACTTCCTCCTTTCTTCCTCTGTAGTGCATGTAAAAATATCATGTGTATCAAGAACAGTGGCTAGTAGGACTATTAGGAGCAAAGTGAGCATCTTGTTTAATTTCTGCTCCAATTGCTTTTACATACAGGTCAAACCTGTGTTTATAGTATTTTCTTCAATATTTCCTGTAAATTTAATCTCTGCAGGGGGTGAATTTTTTTTCACTTTCCACTGTCTTGCACACTATTTTACTAGAATCATGCTGATTTTAAGTGTGCATGACATTTCAGGTTCAACAAAAGGCTTTTATTGAGATATCAAATTTCACATACTTATTAAAACTGAGTAAAAGTTTCTTTCTTGAATACTTATCAAATAAGACCATGTATCCTGAATAATTTCAGAATGGAAATGCATACCTTGAAATGAGCTTAATATTTTTTGCCATCAGATATTCACTGGTGCTGGCAATGTCTTCTGTAATTAAGGCTTTCTGGACTCATCATTAATGGTGACAAGATTCATTCTTGCCAGAATTGGGTTATTTATACTCATAGTCTCTGAGTATTTACTGTAGAGTGAAGTCAAATTAAATTATTTATTTGTAAATATTCAGACAATATTATTTGAATATGTGTGAAAATAACATCCATAAAGATATGTGTTCATTCCCAAACATTTGCACCTTTTTCATTTACATCTTCTTTTGTGGAATCATTAGTCAAGTTTGGTTATGAATGGGTTTCATTAACTAAAGAAATGGACATTTAATGACTTGAAATGATGATTTTTTTTTTAATTTTACCACTGCAAATCTTTGACTATGTCCAGTTACATAGTTTGGAGAATGCTTATGGAGTAGAAAAGTAATTTTCTTCTTTAATATTTCCGAACAAAGCACTTCTTTGGTTCTCCTTGTTATGACTAACTCCTGCGTCATTACAGTCAGGTAACTGACCTTGCTTCCTGTGTAGTATGGGCAAAAGTTCAAAACTTTCCTCTATACTTTTTTCCAAAATTGCTATTCTTAGAGCACTATCAAAGAAAACAAGGCTGGCCTTCCCTTTGTGACAGTGTGGCATCAGCCTGAATTTGTGACATAAACAAAATTTGGTTCAAATGCAGTGGAAACAAATAATTTGTTGAGAAGGAATTCACTAATTGAATTTGCTTCTACCCAGACTATGATTCTAGGGAAGGGGAAGGAGAATCTTAGAACACAAATAAAATACAGAGAGCACTGAAAACTCTATCTGAAAAAGGGCATTCAGTTCAAAAGAAGAAAGTGACAAGGGGGATGGTGGGACTGACAGGAAAATCACATTTGTGAATAAAGGAAGTAGCTGAGCAAACAGTGATAGAGTGGAATCTGACGAAAAGGAGTAGATCAGCTGGTGGGGTAAATTGACCTTGACATGAAGCTAGAAAGGAAGAGGTGAAAGAATGGGAACAAGATAGAAACTAAAAGAATAGTACTTCAAAAAGGAGTTAATTTTTGAAACTGCAACAAATTATTGAAAAGAGAGATAAATGAAAATCAGTTACTATTGAGTTAAATAAGTACCAAAACCAAAAGTAGGAAGGAGACTTGTATTTTGGAATTGGAGACAGAATGGAATTGTATAACAGCTGGTTTAGAGCATTTGTTTACTTCATTCTCATTTTATCTTTTAGTCAAAACAGCAGTTTTTGCAGACTGACTTAAAGACTTACTTCAAGACCCACTGATAATAATTGTAAGTATCTGTATGAAAGATGAGGGAAAATATTTTTGTTCTGGAGCACTTTCATCAACTTATTTCAACTTATTTTTAAGACAAAAAAAGCAAAACCAAAAACAAACATAAATCCAAAAACCTTAGAGCATTAATATCTGACTGAAAAGTCAACCAGTTAAAAAAATTAAAAGTAATAATCAAAGTCACTTCTACTGAAATAATTTCTATTTTTTATTATTTTATTTTAATATTTTTTATTTTTCTTTTAATATTATATATTTTATTTTGTATTATTATTACACCTTTATTTCTAACAAAGCACTGTGAGGCAATGTTTTAGGCTACTGAAAGGAGATTTGTAATTCTGAATTGTCAGACTGGTCTTTGACCAATGGTGTCTCCAAACCCATTTCCAGTCACAGTCTGTAAGGTATTATGAAGCAGAGACATACAAGCAAATAGTTGTTTTGGGTCTGGTCACCCTGTCTTGGAGGGAAAAAGGGCTTAATTTTTTTCTGTCCAGAGGGCTTTAGTGCTGTTTAAGAGTTCTGTGCACATTTAGTTTATGGATACAGACAAATCCCTATTATCTAACCCTAGAGTTTTTTTTTTAAGTTCAAATTCACATGCTGCTCTTTTTCTCTCTGCACAAATTTAGTTAAAGTTGTCCATTACAAGGATAAGTAATATTACCAATCCTAAATAAGTAATCACTTGTATATACAATTTACCACAAAGGTGCTTCTAGAGTTTTCATTGCTAATAAATAATTAAAGTTTATTTTTAATAATGAAACATGCTCAGACATTAAAGAAAACTGTATTTATATTAGTACTGATACAACTAGGCTGTCAGAAATGCATGCTGAGGATGAAGATTACTAAACACTTAGATGTCAGATCAGATTTGAAATTTGGAATTTCCTTTATAGTCCTAAGAACAAATCTCCCCCTCTGCTATGTGCCTTTTGTAACAGTTCCTTATGTGCCATTGCAAGGTGACAATTAATGACACTGATCTGCTTGAAAAAAATGCACCCAGTTAGAATGCTTGTAATAGTGACAGAAAGCATGGATTAGACACTGTCTGCCAACAGCAGAAATTGGACAAGAGCCTTTTTTTAAACTCAGTGAGGAGGAATAATTGCTCATTGCTATCCAACTGAGTCTGTTACTTTAGGAGAAAAGAAATCTAAGAACAGGTTTATAAAATACGCAATAAATCTCCCCAACAGACACAACAGACTTAAGGCCATTAAATATCTTTAAAAATCTGGCTAAACACTCAAGATGGACAAAACAGTAGGTAGGACGGTCTCTACAACCAGAATATTCTATTGTTTAAAAAATGTTCCAGATTTATTTTTTTCTTTCTTTACATTGTTATGAAAAAATATAAAGGTTTTGGGGCCAAGGCCAATTGCATGGGCCAGGGGCTGGGCCCTGCCCCTGAGTCACAACAAAGCAATTCAATGTTATAGGTTTTGGAGAGAGTGGCTGGGAAATGGCCCAGCAGAAAAGGTCTTGGGAGTGTTGGTTGACAGCCACTGAATTTGGGGCCAGTGTGTGCCCAGGTGGCCAAGAAGGCCAGTGACATCCTGGCTTGTATGAGAAATAGTGTGGCCAGCAGGAGCAGGGCAGTGATTCTTCCCTTGTACTCTGCACCGGTGGAGCCACTCCTCAAGCCCTGTGTCTAGTTTTGGATCCCTCACTTCAAGAAGGACATTGAGGTGCTGGAGCTTGTCCAGAGAAGGGCAACAGAACTGGTGAAGGGTCTGGAGCACAAGTCCTATAAAAAGCACCTGAGGGAGTTGGGGTCGCTTAACCTGAAGAAACAGAGTTGAAGGGGAGACCTTATCTCTCTCTACAGCTGCCTGAAAAGAGGTGTTAGTCAGGCAGGGGTCATCTTCTCCTAACTCTTGTTCATGATGGAACAAGAAGACAGAAATCTTAAACTGGGTCAGGGGAGGTTCAGGGTTGAGCATCAGAAGGAACTTCTTCACAAAAAGAGTTGTTAAACACTGGAAAGAACTGCCCAGGGTGGGGTGGAGTCACCATCCCATGTCCAAGAAATGATTGGTCACGGCACATAGTGCTATGGTGTCACTGACAAGATGGTGGTCAGGCAAAGGTTGGATTTGATGGTCTTAGAGGACTTTTCCAAATGAAATGATTCTCTGATTACCTAAAAGGAAGTTGTAGTGAGATGGAGGTCAGTCTCCCCTCCTGGGTTATAAGTGCTAGAACAAGACAAAATAGCCTCCAGTTGCACCAGGTGTTTGAAATTGGATACCAGAAAAAATTTCTTCACAGAACGAGTTGTCAAGCATTGAACAGGTTGTCCAGGGAAATGGTTGAGCCACCATCCCTGGGGGTATTTAATGGACATGTAGGCGTGTTGCCACAAGACTTGGTTTAGTAGTGGACTTGGCAGTGCTGGGTTAACTGGACCCAATGAGTTTAATGGTCTTCTCCAACATAAATGATTCCATGATTCTTTGTTCTTTGATTCTATGCTTTTGTTGCTGTTTTTCCACAAAAATGCAGCAAGGCCATAAATGCCAGAACGAATATAAATAGGTAGATTATTTGAAAAGAGGTGAAGCCAAGTTCAATTATCTGCCCTAAATGAAACAGAGACTTGAAGATTAGCATCCATCAGCCTCTACAGAGCCCTAATCTGTAAGATTTTGTTCCAATTCCTGTTTTTCTTTTAAACCATTATGAAAACTCCAGTGATACAGTTTCTATCATATTTTCAACAATAGCATTTACCATGGAAATTATTTTTATCACAACCAAGGCAATGTGGAAAACCTTAAAACACTTTTCAAGAAAGTAATAGGGATGATAAATTTAGATTTCCCAAAAAATGATCATAGGTATCATGCTTCCATAATTAAATCACTTAGTTTCTGATATTGATTACAGCTTGAGGAATGCTTAATTTCCTAAGTAAAATTTAAAATAAAATTGAATTAAAATAAATATTTGAATTATATATTTCAGAAAATTAAATAATGTGTTTCATGTCCTTTTTAATTGGTTTGTGGGTTTTACATTGCTCTTCAAAAGTAGTGGTATGAAACCTTCCTTAACACAGAAAAAAGTAAATTCTCATATGCCAACTGTCATTTCCCCTGTCGCACTGAGTGATATTTTTCCAGATAGAGAGGTAATAATTTTTCATCTTCCTAACTGGTCATCTTGTCCTGTAAACAAGTCATAGGCTGAAATATCAACACATTTAGAAGAAACTAGTTTATGATTGCATTTCCCTCAGGAGCAAAGTAGTAAAACAGTCAATATGAGCAATTCTGTTGCAGCTAAACCTCACTGCAACAGATTCCTATAACCACAACATCTTAACATTCATAAAGAAATTACAGGGACTTGTTCTCACAGTTTTTCTAACCCTAAGCTGGTTCATAATCTGAAAAAATCCCAGTAAAAACTGATAAAATTTTAAACAAAGCAGATATTAAATATGAATAATTGAATAATTAAAAAAACCCCATTTTATAGCAAAGATTTAAAACAACAACAAAATAAAACTACAAACTACAGAAAAGCAGTAGATAGATATGATGATATTCCCAAGACTAGACCCTCAATACCAGACTGAGAAACAGGAAAACATCTTTCATTATCATCCACCAAGGCGAGTTACTCAATACAGTATTCTTTTCCATGGCTTTAGAATGATGGAATCATACTTTGTCACTTCTCTAATGCTACAGGAATGAAAAAAAGACAAAGATTATCCCAGATGGAGAATTGAAAAAAATAATGCTGCACAAATTTTCTTTTTCCATACTCTAAGGAAAACTTCATGGAACAGTAATAATAAGTGTTCAAAAATTTAGTATGATTTGATGTACTACTCTCAATAATAAAACTTCATCTCTTGTGAGAATGAAAAGTACACAGAACGTTCATGGAAGGAAATGTGGACTTATAATGAATGAAAGTTTCCCTAAGTTTGTGTGAGTTTTCTACTTTCATCTTAGTATTTAGAAGATGAAATAAAAGGCTACAGGAGAAACAGGAAACTGGAAGAAATCCTAATTTAATCTTTTACATATATTGTGGCTCAAATAGTTAGTGTTTCAGGAATACTACATTATTTTTTAAATCAGTATTTTCTATTCTGAAAGTCTAAAATACTTTTCAATCTGCCCCAAGTCATAGCCTTGAATGGAGGAACCTCTACTATTTATCAAATATTTCAAGCTATTGTAGCCAACTTTCTCTGGTCATTTACTGAGGGTACTCTTATGGCTAATCACAATTCTGTGTCATTGAAGACAAAAATATTCAAAATGGAACTGAAAACAGGTTTTTATACACAGATTTTTATATTTTAGAGCTGCACAGTGTTTCTATGATTTATTGGTTTTTTAATCTTGTCCTAGACATATAAAAATCACGTTTATTCCCAATTCTACTCATCCAGAAGAGTCAGATTTGCATGTGGAAATTTAAAGCAAAATATTTCCAGTTCAAGTGAACTATATTTTTCCAGGTAAATTTAGACATTTATGTGAAAGAAAGTGTTTATATTGATTTCAGTGCTGCAACAAGCAGAATATTAGGTGACAAATCTATTCAGCATTCAGGACAATGTCTCATTTGAGACTTGCTCATTACACTTTGTTACACATTATTTTCTGAAATGTTTTAGTTCAAAATGCCAAGAAAGATCCATTTCTAAGGCTGTCTGTCTCTTCAAGAGTATTTCTTGTGAAGGGCCCTTATTATTCTCCAAATTTTTATGCAGAAGAGGAAGATAAATGAAAAAATTACATAGATTTAATAAGAAGAATCCCCTTTCTCTCTCTTGGCAATGAGATTTTTTTTGTACCTACGTAACTACTTATCTATATGTACAAAAATATGTATGTATACATGCATATATACATACAGGTGTGCATGTATATATGTATATTTTTATATACATATATACATATTTATATACATAATATTTACTCTCTATGTTTCATTTGATTTCTTCTTTAGGCAACAAAAAGTTACACAATTTCATAATTTTATAATGTACTTTTCAGTTTGAAAGTATTTTATTCTTTTTATGGGTTTTTTGTTTGTGGGGGTTTTTTTGTTTTTGGTTTGCATGGGGGTTTTTTTTGTTGGTTTTTTTTTGTTTGGGTTTTTTTTTGTTTTTTTTTAATCTATATACAAGTGCATGAATGAAATGTCTCTGTGCTCACTGCAATATTTCAGATACTTAGAAAATATGTGCTCTGGCAGCCAAGATGGAAAACCACATCATGGGGTGCCTCAAACACAGCATGACCAGATGGTCAAAAAAAGTGATCATCCTTCTCTATTCAGTATTGGCCAGTGCAGAGCCCCACCATTTAAAAGGAACGTGAAGGTCCTTGAACGTGTCCAGAGGATGTCAACAAAACTGGTGAAAGAGCTGGGAAGAGTGTCCTGTGAGGAGCAACTGAGAAGTTTGGGCTCGCCAAGTTTGGACAGAAGGAGGTTGAGGAGTGACCCCATTGCTATCTACAACTTCCTGAGGAGGGGAAGTGAAGAAAAAAGTGCTGATGATCCATGTGGGTCCCTTCCAACTGAAATAGCCTATTCTAAAAATATTTTTTTGGAGTTTGAGGTATAGGCATCCAAAGGACATCATAAATTCTTACTAAATTTGTAGAAAACTTGGCAGGAGTGATTTTCTGAATTTTTAACCTCTCTTTTTCACCTTCATAACAGGTTTCATGGTTTTAAAGTTCAAATTTTGCTTTGAGTTTTCTAACTACTATGAAACAAGTCTTCATCAGTGTGATAAATGCTTTGCCTGAGTTAATTTCACTAAGTTTTGTTCTCCAGAATATTGCTTTTCCAGGAAAATCCATCTCTTATTTTCAAGCTATATCCTTCTTTAAGAGGAAGAACAAAATGTTTTGCTTAGTTTGAATTTCCACAAAAAGATGCATTGTTTCCAAAATTTTTGTTTAACCTATGCCTAATTTTTTAGTCAAAACTCAATTTTAATTGATTTTCAGTTTAATTTAAAATGTGTTTCTATCTTGAACACTTGTGAATGTAATGAAGTTTTATTGAAAAAAAATGCAACAATTGAACAGGATTGGACAAAGAAAACACATTGGTTGAGAAGACTAGCAATTTGGGCATCATTTCAGAAAAGCACTTAAATGTGTGTTTAAAAGGAAAGTAACTTCATTCGAGGCAGACAGTAGACAGTGCATGAGACAATGTAGAAGACTGTCTCACAAAAAGTAAAAGATCCCAAGACAGTTAGAATTTGGCAAGACAAGAAAGCCTCAAAAATCAAGCAGTAGGAAATTGACCAAGACTGAATAAGTAGAGTGATTAGACAACTAAGTTATATGGAAAGTTGTAATTGAACTTGCAAGATGTGTTTCAAAGCTAATAAAAAAATCGTGTCTGGGATGTACTAGATGTGGTTATCCTTTTGCAGCCCTACTAGCTGAAGAGATCACTAGACAAAAGGTCAATCTACATAATTATTATCAATTGAATATAAAGCAGTTCAATCTTCCTGCTGAAAAAGAGGTTTTAGATGCAAAATGTAGTAAGTAACAGAAACAAGAACAAAACCTAGCAAACAAACAAAACAGCAACAAAAAAAGAAGTATATAATCTCACATAAAACACACATGCCATGGGATGCTGTGGACCTGATAAATTACTTAAGTTCAAGAAGCAGCTGGGTAAAACTACTGCAGGAAAGTCCAGCTGGAACAATTAAATAAAAAGCCTCAGCTTATTTGTTTTAACTTCAAAATTGAGTGTAGTTTCAGACACAAGAGAAACTTGCAGGTTGGATGTTAAGCCTGAAAGACACCTTCCTTTTTTTTGTGACTGGAGCTGGTGAGATAAAATTGGGTACTTAAGTGACACCAGGCTTTCATGCTTATGCACCGGATGTTTACTTCAGCATGAACTGAATCTCTCGAGGTTCTATTGACTGTCTGGACTAGACAGTTCATTAACTATATTTCAGTGCATTACCTATAATTAAAGCATAGACATGTAGCTCACAGCTAAGCAGTTGCATGGAGACATCCAAATGAAAGTGTATTAATGTTTTGCTAACTACCGAAAGCAACCACTTCTGAATCAAGAAAGCCCTGAGTTGCAGACTGACAAGAACAGGGAAAATATTCCAGGAAATGATCAATGACCATTTCAGTCTTGTTGCTTTTGTAAATCCTTTTCTTAAGCAGATGCATATCTGTCAATGGGGACAGATGATAAATAAAGTAATTCTCTGGGAGCACAGTATGTTGTGTACTGTTAGGAGCTAAGGGGAAAAGAAAAGAGAAAGAGAAGGAAAAGAAAAGAGAAGGAAAAGAAAAGAGAAGGAAAAGAAAAGAGAAGGAAAAGAAAAGAGAAGGGAAAGGGAAAGGGAAAGGGAAAGGGAAAGGGAAAGGGAA
>NC_031768.1:41652550-41816711 GCF_001522545.3 Parus major
AAGGAAAGGAAAGGAAAGGAAAGGAAAGGAAAGGAAAGGAAAGGAAAGGAAAGGAAAGGAAAGGAAAGGAAAGGAAAGGAAAGGAAAGGAAAGGAAAGGGTTTATTAAGAAATCAAGATTAGTAGAGAAGAAAAGGTTTTTAATGTCTGCTGTATGAAACAAACTTTTCCATCTGGAAGAACTGGAGGTTTCTTAAAATAAAGATCTTGCTTGTTTCAGGTAGTACTTTGAATTGTGTGATCTACTTTATATGAAAATACTAACACATGCCAAATATCAAGGTACTTCTAAGTCTAAATATCTGAAACAGATAATTTTCCCTATTCTGCATCATCAATTACCTCTATAATGAAAACTTTTGTGTATTTATCTCACTTCCTTTAGCTGATCTAGAAATCTTCCTTTGTATCCCACACTTTCTTTACCTTATCCCCCCAATTCTGTAGCAGAAATTTATAGACACCAAAAGCACAGATCTGATCACTGATGTGCAGCTCTCTGTCCTCACTCCATGGCATGGTTTTGGTCCACACTTCCAGACAGAGCCTAGGAGTCCTTTGAATAAGACAATACAATGCAGACTGTTCCTAACATGAGGGATAATTAACTCCTCTTTATTCTAGGAAAAGGAGGAGGAGTTTGCTCATCTGACTTTACAATTCCCTGATATTTATCTTCTAATCAGACCTGTCAAGTTTAATTTACGGATACAGATGTAACTGAGTGGGGGTTTTTGTTTACTGTAATCCTCTCCCTGTACAAATGTAGCTAGATTTAGGAACAGTTGCATCACAGTGGAGTAAAAAGACAAAGCATTTCCTTTAAATAATGCATGGATTCTCAGAAAAGTGTGCACCAAGAAAAAACAGCTTTATCTGTTAAAGTATAAAACCCCAAAACCTTTGGGGAAACAACATATTTTTATTCTTCTCTCTAAAATTGCCTAATTCACTATGACAGCTGGAATAGAGATGAAATAAATTCATGCAGTTATGTATTACAATGCTAAAAGATACACTGAATTCTGTGCACTAGTATGTATGTTACAACTAAAAATCTGATAACTAATCTGTTTAATAGACTGCAATTGTCTGTGAACACTTGGATTTTTGCAATTACCACTGCCATATTTGATAGTAGCAAAGAAATGTGTACATGTCCAACAAATTTAAAATGCATATAATGAGTTAAAGTCTTAAAAACCTGAAATTACTTAAAAAATAATTCTGAACTTGAAAACTTACTGAAAAGTAATTTCTGAACTTGCTACTCTCATAAGTCACAAGTTGTTCTCTCAAGAAACGTGAATTTGTGACTGTGAGTTATAAGAAAACTGTATTTAAATCCACGCTAAGGAATCTATTGTGTGCTCATTTCACTTTTTAATAAATTATCTTTCAAAATTTGTCAACAACATGCAATAGTTTCTATGCCTTTCTGTACCTAAAGGAGAAATGTCAACAGGATCAATCCTTATTTCCTCTGCTTTTGCCAATAGTTATTTAAACTACACTCAGTTTTTAATCCATCAAAGTCTACAAGTCCATGAAAAGTAAAAAATTGCAAGAAAAAACTGAAAATGTGAGAGAATTTTAGTGATTTTCAAGTTGAATCTCATTTACACTACTGGAACAATTATTTTCTATGAGAAATTGCATGGTTGGACTAGTGAAGTACACTTTTACTTCCACAGGGAACATGTGTCACTTTACAGAATCAATACTTTTCAGTGAAGCTTAATATTTCTTTCTCTGTGAAAGTCATATTATGGAAAAGTAGATTTAAAAAAAAAATAGAAAAATAACTTAATGGGATTTCCTCTAGACAATATCAAATCCCAAATAAAATAACAGGACATTTAAATTTAAGGAACATTGATCTGAATATTTATTTTTATTATTGGCATAGCTGACACATAGTCAGTACATAATCATTTTCTTCCTAAGAAGTCAACAGATGAACCAGACCTAAAGTGAACTGGAAATGAATTTCAAAGTAAATAGAAAACTAAAATTTATAGGTTTGCAGAATATATGATTTTATTTTATGCAAAATAAAAATGGGCAAAATATAGAAAGTTGCAGATGAAATTACATTAATTAATTAATTAATTAATTAATCTGTCATATATTAGTTTACGTAGACATCTGGATGTTAATGAAAGAAAAAAGACTTTGGAGATTAATCAGTGAAAACTGATGGTATATATGCACATGCCAAATTTACAGAGTGTGATAAACTTATTGTTCTTTGCTATGCAACAGAAAAATTTCAATATTATAAACATCCTCAATTTAAAAATAGATTTATTTAACTTTTTAAAGGAGGATAGGCTTTATTTTTGAATATACTGCATATTGTTTTTTAATATGTGCTGTACTGATGTCCTATTCAGTATGTGAACTTAGGATATTTTAGAAACAGCACCAGTCTGAAACTTCAAATAGAACTGTCTAGAAATATATGGACATAATAGATAAAATATTTAGAAGAGATTAAAATTTAATTCCCCTCTGAAAGTTGCAGGAAATTACTACACAAAAAAAACCAAAACAACAACCTGCACGTAAAAAATGTTGTGTAATTATCATCTCATATCTGATGCATGGAGGGGACTTCCTTGCTACAATTCCCAGATATGTGTCAATACTACCTGCAGAATGCACAGAGGTACAGACATGCCACTAGAAGGAATTCTGGAACTCTTTGCTTCTGCACAAACTATTTTTGGGGGACATATATAATTACTTATACTTTGTTTCCCATATAAGTAAAAAGAAAGTGCTGTTTGCTGAGGGATTTTTGTCTCCTTTTTCTTTTTTGTTAATGAAAAATTGTTTCCAGAACACAGTTTTATTCCATGTGTCACTGCTGGTTAATTTATCACGATATCAAAGCAGAGACCTTCCATCTGACAAAAAAAAAATAATATTCAATACACTGAATTTTTATCAAAAGAGCTAAAAATACACAAATATTTACCTCAATGCATTATATTTATAGTAAAGCAGCTCAATCAAAATTCTGAAGATGTGTCCATACAATTAAGTAAAAGGCCCATTAATGATTTTGGTCTTTGCCAGCCATTACAGTTCCAGATGATACCTGAACATAGCTCAAGTGATAAGTCATGGCAGGAATATCATCCATAAATTTGGGCAAAGTCACCATCTCTTTTGGGTGCAACAGGATTTAGCTGTGTGGATGTGTGCCAAGGTGTACCTGTGATTTTATGTGTTGCTATTAGTTTGTTCCAGTCTTTGCACCCTGAAAAAAGAACAGCTAAATGTAAAATATCTCTTGAGTATGTTTGTGTAAAGTGGTGTACTGGATCTGGCTGAGCTAAAGTTAGTTTACTTCATGGCAGCCCCTATGTTGCTGTGATTTGGATTCATGACCAAAACCGTGTCGATCACACCCCAGTGTTTTAGATATTGCTGATCAGTGTCTGCATGGGTCGATGCTTTCTCTGTTTATCACCCTGTCCCCAGGAATGAGGGGGCTAACAGTGGCCAAGAGGTTGGTAAGCTGGGTCAGTTCACCCCAGATGACCAAAGGGGCATCTCACACATTGGGATATTGTGTTTACCAGCAAAACTCAGTGGGTGCAGGGCAGGGACTATTTCTGAAGTAGCTATTTCTCAAGAGACCAAATGGATATTGGTCTGCTGGTGGGAGGTGATGAGTGATTCCCCTTGCATCACTTGCTGTTTCTTGAGGTGCCCCTACTTCTTCACTCATTTTCATTCACTTACAAAACTCACAAGTTATTCTCAGTTTTACCCTTGTGACTCCTTCCTCTATCCCACTGCAAGGTGAATGAGTGAGCAATTGGGTGAGGGCTCTAGATTCTAGGCAGGGTCAACCCATAATGACTGGTTTAAAAACCCTGTTGTGATAGAGTCATACACAATCACTGGAAATCTAGATTAGGGCTGCCTTTTTAGAAAGTTTTGGGGTTTGTTCTGACCTTTAACTCTTCCTGCTGAAACACAAAGCCCATCAATTCTTGCCCTATGCACAGTGAGTATAAATGCAATTTTATTATTACCTGTTGTAAAGATTTTTTGAAGAGAAATCTGGATGTTGTTACGAGTGAAGTATGACTGGAAATATGTGTTTGAAAAAGAACAAAAGAATCCACACATCACAGAGTTGCAAAAGTGGCCTGTATTGATAACAGATGTCTTATCAGTGAAGAACCTGTTGCTCCAGGAGGATGCCAACAAGGTTACAATATGTCATATATATCAGTCCTTTGTAGCCCATCAGAAAAAGTTGGTGTGCCAATAAAGAGAAAATATACAAAGAGCAGCAATGTGGCCTAAGAATTACAGAAGTTAAACGAGGTTCTGGGAAAAATGACCATACAGCTGTTGACTCTTACAGTGCATGAAAGGTCTGTCAAAAAATTGGTTTATTGTCACCAGAGAAAAACAAAGACAAGACAAGGACTTGTACCCTGCTGTCTTTTGCACAAAAGCAGTCCTGAGCAGACCACTTAGAGTATGAGAGCATGTTGAACAAATAAAATTTACAAAAGTAAAATTGTGAAAAATAAATCTATTGACATACTTTGGAGGGGTGGGGGGTGGGGGCAGAGGGAGGTGAGGGAGGTGGAAATCCTTCCTTTTCTTAAAGGCCTTTGAATTGATTACACTTATTCCATTACAATTACTCTGTAGGCTTCCATAACACATTTGAAGGCTGTTCTCACAGAACTTCCAGGCTTTCCTCGTCTGACTCTGCAATTCAAATATTTAATTTTTTGCCTTAGGTCCTGTTTTCTAGAGCTTATTGGTTCCTAACATTCCCGTGCCCATTTGGCTCATGTCCATTTCTAAAATTGCACCTCACCAGGCTCAGAAGGGTGAAAACAGAGGTCGATAAAACAATACCTGGATGACTGAGCTAATGGGTCACACCTTACCTGGAGGCTGGTGAGAAGCAGAGTACTGCAGAGACTCTGAGCAGAAGGTTGAACCATAGTTTCCTTCCAATGTGAATTATTTTATATTTCTTTGGATGACTGCTCAAAGTATATAATTGGAAGGGAAGTAAAGAAAGTGAAAGCTATTTTTAAAAAGTTTGTGTGGCTTTGTGGATTGTATGGTCAAACAAAGAACCTATTTATTTAAAATACTGCAAAAAATGTTGGCAAATTTTCATTTCATAGTCCATAATAACCCTCCGGTTCTGCAAAGCACATTATTTCCTGGTTTGTATTTGTATCACAGGATTTCCCTGCCGCCATGCAATCCTTTCCTTCTGCTGACTTATGTTCTTCTTAAGCACATTACTAAAGGAGATAAATTGTTTTTGTAAAAATCTTATCTCCCAAAGTATTTGCACACCTAGAGCTTCATAGAATCTGAAAATTTAATAAAGATTTTCTTTCTTTCATTGTCATGAATGAAAAATATTGCAGAGCCTTGGACAGACTTTTGTGATACCACAATAAATGTTTTTTCACTCTGACAAAGAGTCATAGTTAATTCTTTCCTAAAATAGTTTTCCACTGATTTCATGTCCTTATTACAGCTGTTTAACGTGGATAGTATTTCTATTGTTTATAAAACTATCATGTGATAACTTCCAAAATCTTTCTAAAACAAAGAGGTGCAGCAGCAGCGCTGTCCCTCTATCCATAAGATGCATTAAAATGCAGATGTTTAATTACAGAGTTACAGTTTCTGTCCATATCTATATTGTTGCCAGTTACAGAGTGGTTGAGTTCAGTATTTCTGAAAATTCATGCTTTCTTGAGGTATTTAATTGAATCCTAAATTTCACTATTATTAGCTATGATAAAGATTATTAGAAAATAATTCCTGCCTCTTTGAATTAAAAATAATTTAGCAGTACAGACTGCTGACACCACTTTAATTCACTTAATTTGGAAATTTAACAAAAGCAAGCACAGGGTCATACAACTGATGAGCTGTGTTTTTCTTAGAAGTGAAAAATTTTTGGTGTGCAGAGTGCTGAGACTAAAGAAGACCAATAATTTCTACTGACACTATGTTGATATCAGCACACAGGGGTAAGCTCCACTTATAATAGAGACACACTAAGAAAAGTAAAAATAAAGAAGACAGACTTCCCATAAAATCATTTAACTGCAGAATCTTTGACTAAAGGTCTGAAGCAACTTCCTTTTATTACACTAAATTCTAAAGTATTTTCTCATAGAGTGCAATGCCATATTTTGTCAGTGGTTAGGCTGTATGTGTCATTTTCCCCAGCTATATTAATATTTCTGAAGATTCAAAGACATCAAATGTCATAGCACTCCATGTCCATTAGGTGCAATGCTTGTTAGTGCTCAGAAGCAGCTGAAAGAAAGAGCAGGAGGGTGCTTCAGCCTTTTGCTTATCTATTTTTCCACCACTGGGATTAGTGACAGAGGAATAGGAGCTGCTTTCCAATTAATTTTTCTTTAAAAAACAAAACAAAAAAAATCATAATCTTTAAGGAGCACACGAAAGATGCTGTAAAGTTAGGTGGTGACTGAGCAGAGCCACAGGGAGTGAGTAAAACTGAATCATTACTTATGAAGCTATGCTTCAGAGAGACTGCTGGGCCTTTTTTTAACCCTGCTCAAACTTTGTCACAGGAGAGGAACAAGGAAACTCTCTGCTGTTGGATTAAAGTAAGGGGCAGAAAGAACAGAGCCTGATTTGTGCCTGGTAATTATTCCCTTGATTCTCTGGCCTTTTCCATATCTCTTTGGTAAGGATCAAAGGACACATGAATATAGCCTGGCACTACATTCCCAGCTGCAGATGTTACAGTGAGCTGACCCTCAGCAGTGCCACTGGTGCATTTCCCTGTATCTCCCACTCTGCTCAAGTCACCTGCATCTTCCCAGAGCTGTGTCCTGTGCTATTATGATAGAGTTTCAAATACTTCACAGAGAGGGAAGGGATACTGGCAGGTGAAGTAAAACTCCTTACCTACATGCCTAAGCATATCTAAATGAGAATTTAATGCTTTCAAAAAGCTTTCTGAGGAAAACTGCCACCACAAAACAGGATGAAAATGTTGCAGTTTGCAACTGGTGATGACTTATCTGATAACACAGGATTTGCAACACTTTTAATGGAGGCTAGGCTTGCCTCTGCAGTAATGAAAAATGTGACAAGCTCCACACTAAATATAAGCAACATTTTAGAAAAATATTGAGAGCTATATTGGTAAAAATACCAAAATTAATGTCTTCTTTTGTGGCACTGTTAAAAAAAAACATGTGAGGAGACCAATTTAATTTTTATTCTTGTTTTCAATCTGTTTCTATTTAAGAGCTGGCAAGCACAGAAATACAGTTGGTTTTTTGATTAAAGAACAGAGATAATTTTCTGTTTGTTTCCTCATAAGTAAAACTGATCCCACAAGAAAGGAAAAAATGCTCCTTTCACTTAATTTTCAATGAATGGCTTCCTGATGCTTTGCAAGGAATAGGTCAATACCTGCCCCAGGAAGCCCAGTCTCACAGTGCAAGAAACATGAATCTGAACAAGGTGAGTAACAGGGGCAAAGATACCTGAAAGAATGTGTCTTTCTGCTGCTCATGGGATGCATTTTGCTGCTCAGAATTCACACATCATAGGGTGCTGACTCCTATAGGAATTCAGCTAATGATGTGGTGGTTTTTATTCTTCTTACTAGTAGAGAAAAATTAGTACTCCATAAAAAATAGAAAATTACTCTAAAATACCTGGTATTGATTAAAAAAAAAAGAAAAAGTAAGATAATAAAAATGAGCTAAAGATATAGATTTACAAGAAAATGGAGAATGCTCTCATTTCATCTTTTTTAGGACTTCACTAATCAGCTGCAAAGGTTGGAAGCATTTGATAGTATAACTTAGAAATAATCATTCAGAAACGCTTACATTTTTTCTGAAAACCTTTTTGAGAATGTGAGGAGTTTTCCCTAGTAGTTTCTTCTCCCATGCAAGTCCTTGCTCTTTTTCTGACACTTCAGAAACTGGAAAATGTCTGAAATCTCTGTAAAGATCTGAAACCAGATCCATCGACTCAGTGGTCAGGTGCTTCTGTGCATTCCTTCCACAGAGCCTCATTCACCTCGAAGGATCACAGGCAGTAATGCAGCTCTGTGAGCTGCCTGCCCTCCTCCTGCTCTATAGTTCAGGGAAAGCAAGTTCCATAGCAGAAAAACAATGAAGCTGTGGCACTATATAGCACCACACAGTGGTTTTGGCAGCAGTTTCTAAAACCAGGCTTGAATTTTCAAAGCCAGATGGTGTAGTATAGTTGTGTTGGATCATATTTCAAGATAGAGTATTAAATAGTCCACCCCATAATTCAATATCCATACCAAAATAGCTAATTGAGTCACATAAGACACAGGCAGTGCAACGGGACCAAAAGTAATGTTTTTTTTTAAACTTGAATTCTTACTGCATACAGCCCTGGGGTCCCAGCAGAAGAAAGCCATGGACCCATTTGAAGGATTTCAGAGAAGAGCCACACGAAGGAGTCAGAGGGTTGGAATACATCTTCTGTGCAGATAGGCTGAGAGAGTTGGGATTGTGCAGCCTCAGGTAGAGGAGCCTCCAGAGAGACCTTAGAGCAGCGTTCCAACAGCTAAAAGGGGCTAACAAGAAAGCTGGAAATGGACTTCTTGTAAAAAAGTGTGTTGGGGTAAGACAAGAAGATATGGTTTTAAGCTGAAAGAGGGTGGATTTACATTTCACATAAGGATGAGATTTTTTAGGCTGAAAATGGTAAAAAGCTGTAACAGGTTGCTCAGAGAAGTTGTGGGTGCTGCATCTCTGGAAGCATTCAAGGCCATAGTGGATGAGATTTTAAGCAGATTTATCCACTGTAAGATGTCCCTTTCCATGGCAAGGAAGGTTTGCATTAGATGATCTTCAAACATTTCTTTCAATTTAAACAACTTGATTCTATGATTCTATTAACATGATATAGACCTGCTCCAAGAATGCAGTATAAAATAAGCATTATACCTCCAGGAGCACCCAGTCTCTGAAGTTGTACTATTTTCACCCATATAATTTTAAGCTTGCAGGAAGTAAACTGTTTTAAAACAACATCTGATAAGGAAGAAGAATGAAGTAAAGATTTTGCAGATGATGGTCTATGGGGAAAGATTGAAAAAGACAATAGATGTCATAATTGAACTTGTTAGCTTTCTCTATATACCTCAACACTAAAGAATTCCAATTAGCAAAGTAAGCATAAAGTGCAAGGACACCAGTTTATTGGCAATGAGATGTCTTGATATCCGGATAGCTTTAATACCATGGTAAAGTTTCTTCGAGAAAAGGTGGGAATAACAGAATGGATATGGTGTTCCATTTAAAAAGCAGATCAATCTCCTTGTAGGCAGATGTGGCAGGAAGATGCCAGGTGGATTGTCTCAAGTGTTGCCAGCAGTGAGGATGCTGCACAATTGAGGTTTGACTCCTATTCCCAATTACACAGAAAAACCTCTCCAGAACAGTTCATGGCTGCTGTTAGCTGAATTTAGCTGAATCAGGCTTAATTTTCTGAGACTTGTTCCATCATTATTTCATTGCTAGTTCTCCTAGTATACTAGAATTTTCAGGTTTTTTTAACGTGTCTCTCAAAATCGCAGAACAATTTTGAGATAAGAGAGAACTATGCAGGTTAGCACTGTCTAAGGAATTGATACTTCCTCCCATAAAATAAAGAAAAAAAACCTTCCAAAGATAGATTTTAGACTGACTTCTAAGAGGAAGTGTTTGCCCCTTTGAAATTATTTGTCGTCTATTGATTTCTTTGGATTTATGACCCAGGAAATCCCCTCCCCACTAGCAGAACCTTTCAAAGAACTGTTTGGTTAGATTGTATAAAATGATTAATTTGATCTAGGATCATTAATGTAGGATATTGTACAAGTGAAACCACACATATATTTTGGAAGCTGTGACTTTCCTTCAGAGACACAGTATTTTTTGCTCCAGGAAATTGTTCACAGTGTGATGAGCTTTTCCTGAAGCTTCCAGGGAAGACTGCTTACATACTGTTAAATAACAAATGAACTTTTGGAAAATTTGACACTTTGTATTTATCATTAACCAGTCAAATGGCATCTGAAAGATTTTAACCTGTCAAGCCAAATATTTTATAAATTATAGATGTTTTGTTCAATCAAAATGAACTATCTTTTTTTTTTTTTTAAACCTTTCATCCTTTACTCTTGTGTCTAGTCTGGTGAAAACTGTTTAATTTAAACTAAACCTTGAAGTGATTATTCAACATTCAGATCAATTACTTTCAGTTTTAAAGTCAGTAAGAAGCTTTTTTCAGCACAGCAAGAAAAAATTGAGTTTTGCTTTCCCCAAAACAAAGGCCAAATAAGCTTTTTTCTGCTCTTCTTGGGAACAAAGTACAAATCTGTGGCAGTAGATCTGGTGTAGAGTTCAAGTGAAGTGGCCAGTGGTGAAGGGTGACTGAAAGGAATCACACCGATTTTGAGAAGTGTTTGGCCAGGCTGGGAAGCTGCTGTGAGGAGTAAGGATTCATTTCATGGCAATGAAAGTAGGCACTTGTCTTTGAGGACACCAAGCCACCCCTGAGACTCCTATCCACAGCCCACGAGCTACCAGGGGCTCAGTCTTGATTCTTGATTCTTGAGAGTCCAAGACACTCATGAAGACCCCTACACTCTGCCCTTGGAAGCAGCAGCAGCAGAAGTATAAGACCACACCAATGGCAAATGGAGAACAGCTTTCTAGGCACAGTGTTAAAACATCTGACATCTGAAGCTTCTAGCAAAAGCGAAAAAAATCTTGCTTGGGTGCAAGATTCCTGCTATTCACAGTACATATGTCTTGGATTTAGCTAAATGAATATAACTGGCAGAAAAACAACAGTTCCAAAAGATTATTGTTTCCTGTGTTCATATTATAGAAATAGAGGTTGGTAGAGGGAAAGAGTGGACTCAGAACTTTAAAAAAAATGTAACAGGTTTAGTGGTGATTCATGCATTTGATGCAGAACACTTTTACGTATTCTACTTGTTTTCCTGAGGATAATTCTCTAAAGGCAGAAGATTTAGACCAATGTTCCGTATAAAGACTGTTTTCTTAATCAGTCTTTTGCTGGGAGTAAAGGTGGAGGAGTGTGGGCGATGCAGGGAGGGAGAAAATATTGCCTGCTTTAATGCAAACAGCAAAATTTCTGAAAGTATAAAAAACAAATACCAATCCAATTAATACTACAAAAATGAAGCAAGAAATCATGCCCAAAATCAACAGAGGGAGTTAACTCTTCACAGTCTCAAGGGGAATCCACTCAGAGTATCCTTAATTACACATTGCATCCTAGAGCTGTTAATTCAAAACAAATATATGATGTTGAAGTAGGTATGTTATATTGCAAGTAATGCTTTTTTGACTAATTGATTTATACAATGTAGTATTAAAACTGTACTGATTAAACTGACAAAAAATTCTATAAATATACCACTTGTGGAGGAAGATGCATCCTAAGTATAATTTCCTGAGTGTGGGAGTTGAAGAGCTGTCCTTGCTATCTACATTTCCTGACCACTGCAGACAGGGCTAAAAGGTTAGAGCAAGCAATCCCTTGCCAGTCATTTCTGGCATCTCCTCTGAAGGTTCCCTTCATCTTCTTCTTGCCAGAAGTTATAAAGGAGATCTTTCTGTGACTGTACTGCTTTTGGTTTTCTCTCAATGAACTGTGTGTCCTCTCCAAATTTGTAACTTCTGCTCACTTCGAAATTAAGTGAAGTAAACATACTAAAGATTTCCTTGGATGCTCAGCCACATTCTGCAGCATTTTGGTATTTGCTGCTTTTTCTCACTTTTTAACATCAATTCCACCATTTTAATACTTGCTGTGGCACTGCAGTGCTCACTGGATAAAATCACCCTTGTGATGCTTTCATCTTACTCTCCTGGCCTCTCTTTTATTCTCAAGCACTTGCCAAAACCTTGTATGACTGCATGGACTGAACTGCTTCCCTGTCGGCTTTTGAGATTGCCAAAAGTGATGTCTAAGTGCTCTACATACGTCATAGTCTCAGATATCTCAGAACACACTACCAGCTCCATGTACTTGACTTCTTTGATCTGATTCCTTTCACCTATTTGTGGCACATAACATAAATCACTGAGGCAGTGATGTAGTCACCCATGGCTTTGTTTATAGTTAACGGGAAGTAGTAAAGGCCTCAACAGTGCAAATTAGGATGTCATAAAAGAGGCTTTTAGGCAAGAGTGCCTTTTCTTTCTTCACTGCCTGTCTAAGAACCTAATGTGACCGCAATCATAAGTGAAATCCCTGTAGTGCAGTGGTATGAATGCACCGTTACTGCTTGATTTGGAATTTCTTCTGATTTATCTTCACACAATGAGGACAGACCTTTATGTCCCCAGCCCTAAGGTATATATTCATGAGGGATGACCATGTCTATTTTGTTGTTAGGAGTTTGCTTTCCACATGTCTTCACATTACTTATTCCTACTTGCATTACTATTAGAACCTGAATCCCTATTTTTCTTATCATTAAAAATTAAAAAAAAACACACAAATGAAATCATGGGCTTCTTACATTGCTACAAAATGGGTAAACAAAACCCAAAAGCACATAGCATAGATTTATGCTTTATTCTTGTACCACAAATGTCTTTCAACAGAAGCTGACTCAACCTAAACTATTACATTTTCAGGTGCATTAATGCCAGATATTAAAGTCCCAATAGTTTATACACTATTATCTGGAAGAATTTACCTGAATATATATTTCCTGAAGCAATCTCACCATATTGCAATATTTTGACCATTCACTCAGACTCTTTCGTCTGAAATATATTTTATAATGTATAACACCATTGTTTTTCAAAATTACAAGGCTGGACAAATGGAAAAGGAAAATGAGCTCTCTGGTTCGAATGCACAGGAATACTTATTCTATATAATCTACAGAAACCTAGGAATAAATGCACAGGTGTGCACACAGGGATACTCTTTGGTTCATTTCCTTTTTTTCCATTCCATTTATGAATTTATATTTCATTTTTCTAAAAGCAAGATAGCTACCCCAAAGTACCAGGCTAAATGCAGAGTGTCATCCAACATCTGCTTTGTTTCATTGTCTGACTGATGGTGAATGCTGGAGCCCATCCCCTCCTATCCAAAGCATTGATTTGTATTCAGGAAGTATACGAGTCACCTTAGGCTGCTAGACTTAGGAACGTAGCTCTTCTTCTCTATATAGATATGTATGGCAAGTTACAAGCAGCCTAGAAATATCTTCTTAGTCAAAAATATTTGTCAAGGGTAAGTTCAAATACCCAGCCAGAATGTCATTAATGGTGCTCGGAGGGAGTGGCAGAGGCTCACAAAGAAATGAGCAGTCCAGCAAAATGCGCATCCTCTTCAGCTCCTTTTAAATGAGGTGCAAGTTACTCAGCAGATCACTAGAAATATTCAACACATAACAGATGAAGCCCAAATGAAAGCATTTTCAATCATCTGGCTACACATTTGACTTGTGCCGAGATTACTTGTTTCTTGGTACCCCACAAATGATGTTCCAAAAAAGCAGGGAACCCTCCCAGGATAATTAGTAATCAGCACCACAAAGCTTTTTAGAAAATGTATAAAATGAGTACTTGTGATCCTCTTGCCAATCTATTAGTTCTCCAATTAAAAAAAAAAAAAAAAGAAAGAAGATAAAAAAAAAGGGTGATGCCTCATTAGAGCTTAAAAGAAGTGAAGAAAAAAAAACCCTGCAAAACAAACATAAACAAAAACCACCTTGCCTTGAAAATCAAAGACAAACATTAAAGTACTTTTGTAAAATAACGTTAATGTTCATGAAATATGTTTAAAGTGGAAATTGCTTTGGGAAGTTGGGAAATGCACACATAGTGCTGGATGTCACATAGAAGATGCAAAGCACAACGTGATTAAAAAAGACTAAATTAGTCAAATGCAGAATTGAAGGAAGCAATGTGTGGAAAAAAAAAACCCTAAAATGGTCCTAAAAAACATACTTACTTACTAACTACAAATATTTTTTCATTTTCAGTATTTAATTGCCAGACCCTTTGACCTTTCTCAAAACAAAATACAAAAGCATTTAAATCTCATATTACTCATATTTATCTTATGTAATAGACAGATGATGTTGTTTGTACGTCCAAATTCCCTAGGATTCGGTGAAATAACTAAACCCCACAGACTGAGGGTAGCTTCTGTCTTCTGGATACTTTTCCTCAAGGGTAACATCTGGCATAATAATATAATAATAGGTGTTTTCCCTACAACCTTTCTTGCATTTATGTTTATATTATGCCAGCTGAAACACTACTATTGGAAAATATTATTGTTCCAAGGAAGCTATTCAGATCCTCCATGCTATATGCTATTTAGGCAGCAGAAAGCAGCAACACTGGCATAATTTCTCCAGCTGAGCATTTCTTTTAGCACTTGAGGCCAAAGGGTATCTTAGGCTCCCCCAGGGAACACATGCCCTACCAGTCCCTGGCTGGACCAGTTCTGTCCTGGAGTTTTGGCCCATGAGACTGGATGTCCCTCAGGAATGACTAAGAGGAGGGAAAGCTCAAGTTGCCTGCTCCTGACAGCAGCTTGGGGGCAGCTGCCTGATAAAAGACTGTATGGGATGTGATGCACCAATGATATGATAAGATCTAGGTGTCATTCAGATGCAGACAAAGCAAGGATGAGTCTAGCTAGGACTATGGCTGGATGAGGAGCCTCCAACTTTCCATAACAACAATAAGGATGCTTCACACCAGGAAATCCGTGCTGAATTGACACATGCTGTTTTTAGGATAACAATCTCTCTCATGCATACAGTACACAGTGCACTGTGAGACAAACTTCTGAAATGTATTTGTAGATGAACACACTGTGCCACCTGGAGTTTTAATAAACCAAACCAAATTATTTTCTCTCCATCTCATTTAACTTTATTTATGAATAAAATATTCAGATTTTGAGCAGGAGTTTACTTCCATGAATCAGGAATTAATGAATAGATTTGCAACTGCTCTGAGAAAGGATCATTGGCTCATCACAAATCACTACTAACTCTGTAATTTGTCAGTATGTTTTGAATATTGGAAAAAGTAAAGGAAAAAAGAGGTAGAGATGGCTGCAAGTGCACTACACAAGTATGTCTTTCAGAATATTTTCAAATGCCAATGTTGTGGGTAAGAACTGCTGCAGCAGAGAAACCCACAACAATTTTCATTGGGGGATTTTTCTCTCCTTCTCCACCCCCTCACTTGTGCCTGCCTTAACAGCTATTCTGGTTGTTGCACAGCTTTATTGCACCTTTAGAATTCTGTCTGGCTCAAGCACATTTAAATAGATACGTCCAAGGTTGAGGTATTGCTATGTTGCTCCCAGTGCAATTGCCTTTCTTTAGGGAACAGTTACTCCTTTTTTCCTGACTTTTTATCTAGAGAAACCACTAACTGACACTAGAAGGATTCCGTGGTGAAAGTGTGTCTATAGGTTTTTATTTTATACAGAAAGAGAAAATGCTTACAGCTACAGTTAAAATACTTGCACTTTAACAGTAGAGAATGTAACAAGTACAAAAAGGTGAGAATATAAATCACATTCCTTTCCTTTATAACAAACAGAATGTGTCTGTTTTTGTCACCTGAAGAAAGATTCCTACTTTAGTGATATGAACAGCTCTTGAAATAGATAAAGGCTTTTCAAGATAAGAGACTTTCCTGCTACAACTGGAAGAAATTCATCTATTCAGAAAATAATATGGCTTTCAGCTTTGCCTATATAGTAAACAAAGAAAAAAAAGAAAAAAAATGCTGCTAAACTTCTGAGGATCTACAAGCATGAGGCAATATATTCTTGCCAATGCTATGAAAACAAAACAAAAAAAATCTCACTTGGACTGTCAGTCTACATACTCAATTCTTTTTTCTCCTTGTGAAAGCCAAATTACTACCAGTGTCAGTAGATTCAGAAGAAACTTTAAAAAACCTCACTAGCTTGATTTTCATTTTTTCCTACTAGAAGAGCAGGTTAATATATGTGAAATTTTACTTACACAAACAACTTGAAGGAGGGAACAAAAGTTACTCACTGAATTGCTGCATGTGAACAAGTTTTCAACACAGTCCCCTGCTTCCAATATGACTCAGTATTAAATGAGACCAGTTAGCCAGCTGTGTGGGTTGCCAGATGTGTTTACTGATACAGATGCACTGTATCCACTATCCAAAGCCTGGTTTTGGTTTATCTTTTTATTCAAAAATTTGTGTTAGTCCTTGGCCATGAGTCTGACTCATTTTTCTTGGTCTGTGGTTTGGAACTAACTGGTGTAGCAAGGCAAAACTACCCCATGAGGTAACAGTTTATGTCCTATGCAAACTACAGAAGCCTGGAGTTTGGGATCTGGGCACCATTTTCTTCTTAGAAGGCAACCACAGTCTGCTTCGCTAACAGAATTCCTTGCAAGAGTGTTTAGATAGATGATCTAGTAAAGTTTTCAAAATAAAGTATTTTTCAGTAAATGTGAATCTTCATGTTTTTGTTTGTTTTTTTTTTAAATCCTTTTTCTTTTATTTGAATTGCATATTAAATGGACATCGTTAAAAGAAGAGCAGGCTGCAAGCAAGAAGAGTTAGACATGGGCCAGGAGAAATATCCTATGGCTCCTACTGCTGTCTTTGTAGATGATTATCTGGGAAACGTAAGAAGAACAATTACTTCAGGTATTAAAAATTACCAAAATGTACCTGGAAGCCTTGAAAGGGTATGAAACATCACAGGTCTTCAAAAGATGTGCATGGATTCAAGATCACTCCAAAGAACAATGAAGAAGAGGTGTTGCTTTATTCCCAACTATACTGAAGACTCAGCCTTTGATCATATTTTGGACAAATGCTCAGTAATACTACATAGCAGAGAAACTCTGGATTACATGAACCTCAAAGGAAAAGTAACTTCTACAGGATATGAATTAAATCCAGTGAGTAATAAGGATGCCAAGCTATCCTTCACAGGACACACACATCTGAAGCAAACCCTGAGGCAGCTAGCACATGTTGATGCAATCCAAAAAAGATGAACAGAAAGCTAATGAAGTCAGCAGAAAACTTCCAGTCCTGAAATCTTTCATCCCTCCAATACAGTGCCAGGCAGCTTGAAGTGGCTTAGAAGGCAGTATGCAAGTAGTCCTGAATCAAAGAGCCTGTAGCCCTTAGCAATTATTTCAGCAATCTCCTGCTCATTCAGGGGACATTTTCACCAACTGAGATGGTTATGCCCTGGGCCCAGTGCCTCTTGTAGGCACTGCATCACAAAGCATACTGAGTGAAAGTCCTTGGAAAACACCAGGAGGAAGCCCCTGCTGAGGTCATGTGAATTGATCCAGCTCTGGGATTGAAGACCTGTCTGAGGGACAGAGGCCAGGGAAGTCAGCAGTGACGGCAAATACACTGTGTGTGCCATTTTTCTTCCACAGCATTAAACTGCTAACTCTGCAGAACAAGCAGAACTCTGTCAACATGTTACAATGAATTCCCACCTTTGATACATGGCAGGAAACCCAGCAAAGCATCTAGAAAGCTAGAGTTCAAGGCTGGTCAAATGGCTGGGACCAAATGTGACAAGAGATGAGGGATGATGGATGTGTATAAGATTGGACTTTGCTAAAAAGTTGCTGAGGAAGAATCTCATTGGATTTCAGAGGAGACACCTGTGTTCCAGATGGAAAACAGGATGTAAGTAAGTACCTGTGAGTGAGGTGTTTTGGCATCTGCCAAGATGACATGGATACGTGTTTGTTTCATTCATTTTTGAAAGGGACAAGGTGAGGAAGAAGGGAAATCTCATTGTGTCTACTTTGAGCCTCTTCCAGTGGTCCAGAGCACACTGCATTTTGGAGCCCCACAGTCTGGCCTCCACCTTCTTTTGGTTTCTTCCCTTGTTCTTTACTTCCTTATGTCTAAATCCTGCTGAGCCACCCAGAGCCAGTGGGAAGTGAGGGCTCCCAGTTGTGCCCACCTGGGATCACACATACAGCTCAAGGGTGCTGTCTCTGCTGAGACATGGCCCCTTGATTAGGCTTGGTTAGTTTCTGCTGCTATTTTCTAACTTCTTTTGCAGTACCCTGCAAAACAGTTTCTGTGTTTTCAAGAAAATATGTGCAGTTCTTAAACCTCCACCTGTAGACAAAAACAGGTGGAGCAATCAATTTAATGGTTAGACATCACAGGTGGAAAACCACTTTTCATCGCCACTGTGCAAACTTCTCCTGTCACAAAGCAGCAATAATAATTTTTTCATGCAAAGGGCTTAAGTTAAATTAACTTATTCAGCTAAAAAAAAAGTATTGTTTTTATCAGGTACATTTAACAGAAAATAATGGTTATGACAGTTGGTTAAGCAAGACATTGTCTTTTTTATTTTATTATCATCTTATTTATTTTATTACCATTTTTACCATATTTTATTACTATTTATTACCTGTAGACTTAAGTGGTTTCAAAAATAAAATCAGAAATGCCACTTAAGTTCTTCTTGCTTCCTGTTATTCACTTCATGTTATTTTCTCTGATGTAAGACTGACAAACCATTAAGCAATCACTGAAAGGACTTGTTTTCACTTTAGAACAAAAAACATGGACATGAAAATATGGGAAGTCTCACCCATATTTTATTAAAGAACGTGTTAATATGTCTTCTTCAGGGATTTTCTCAGTGTGAAAATACGCAAATTCCATTACTTATAAAAGCACAAAGGGATTTTGATGTAAACCGATAAAAAAAAATAAATAAAGCCTTTCAGAAAATAACAGGCAACTCACTGGGGCATCACTGACCTATTCCTTTCTCACTTATTAAATGAATCTGAGGACCGTTTCGGGATTGTATTGATCGTGTTTTCAAAATGACAGGTGACCTCCAAATCAGTTCACAGACCAGTGTCTCTTAGTGAAGCACAGAGCTGCTTGTCAGTGGTGCCCTCGGAATTGAAATAGACATTGATGGACAGGACCTTCAACTGCTTGTTTAAAACATGCAGATTTCCCTGATTAGACTGGCCATTTTTGCTGGGTTTCTGTTGTCATTGCTGGTGCTTGGGAGTATTTAATGAGCTTTTATTGATTACGTGTTTAGCATTAGAGTGTTAAAGAATGTGTGCAGCACGATACTTAAGAATTTGTGTTCACCAACTTTGTAATACAAAGGTTTTGTTGCAGCTTTATAAAAATAATGACGTTTTTAGCTATAAATATATGCTTTAGTAAAAATACTAAGCATACAAGCTTGACTCTTATTTCTGTTTTGAGAAAGGTTATGTGAATTTTTTGTTAGTTAAGCATGCTGTTCTACTAAAATATGATGAGTATTTGCTACTTATGACACAACTCAGTGAGATTAGTTTTACAGGTGTCGGTATATTTGTAGTGCCTCAAAATTTGCTGCAGTCTTTTAGAAAACCTTTAGAAATGCGGAAAGAAATGATGATCTTTTATTTAATATCTACAATATTGTTACTTATGTTACGCATGCATGTATTATTTTAAATGCAGCAACTGTGTAAAAGAAATGCTGCCTTTAGAAAAGGTGGGTATTACATGTATTTTCTCAGAGCCTGATTTTGCTCTTGCAGTATCCATTGTCTACATTACAATATAAATATATCTTATAATTCATAATGTATATATACATATATATTATATGTATATGTATATATACATTATATACTTTCATTATAAGGTGTTATTAAAAAAATAAAACTTTGATCATAATTGCAACAAGTGTTTATTGAATATGAGTGAAGGAAACAAAAAAAATCAAATTATATATAATCATTCTTTCCTTCCTGACTTCCTCTGCAAAGCTTTCCTGGTTTTGATTTTCCTTTAAGAGAAGAGTGAATGCTATAAATTTGTAATTGAAACTAGGTTCAACCACTTTAGCAATTTCTACAGCTCACAAAGACAATAATTTTCTGAAGTTCTTTTATTAAAAGCATTTAGCTTAAAAGTATTTGCAATTTCCTCTCCAATTTCTTCCTCTTGGAATTAGATTAATCTCCCCCAAAATTAGACCAATTAGAATGGTCCTGGATCAGAAGCAGACTACTCTGTGAGGTCATAGCGTATCACTTTCTATCATGACAATTTTAATGTAACAATAATTCTCCATCTGATTCTGCCTGATGGCAGTTGCCATACCTAGTTTTTCACATGTAGATAAATTTGAACCATTTCAGTATCTTTTCCCCATTTTAAAGTTGAGGAACTTTATGAATGCTCATGATTTCTGAGTGAAATTATTCACACTATTCGACAGAATCCCATTTATCCTTTCCCAAATCCCATATTTTTAAAAGTTTAAATGAAACCATAGCTGTCATATATTATCTCCCACAAAGGGAAGAATCCAAACTCAAATCTCTAAAGGTGACATTAAGAGTATCATATTCTGCCAAGTGTAGTCCAGGCAGACTTCAGACACATTTGTCTTGGTTAGGATGGATACAAGCCTCTCTCTCTGCAATTTGAGCTGAGGAACCGTGGCCCAGCTCAGGAGTTGTAGTTGCATTTATCCTGCCCCTGAGACAACGCTTCTTGCCTCTCAGCAAAGAATAAAGCAAAGCAACATTCTGTTGTTGTTAGTATGTGTGGAGCATGAACTACACCCAGCTGAAATTCAACCAGCTTGGAAAAATTTACTTTGCCTAAATAAATTCCGAGCTATAGGATGAAATTCAAACTACTTATTTTTCAGACATCACCATTAAAAATCAGTTGTTTGAAGTATCCCTAGGCCAATTGCTTCGGGTGAGCATTCCAGACACAGAAAATTGTGTTCTACTCCACCTTCTCTCAGCTTGGGAGGATTTGTATTCATGGTCACTGAGAGTACATTAAATTGTCTGTGCAGAGCCCAAATGCTTGCCTTTCCTTATTCCAGACAGGCGTCATTTCAGTCTGGCAGGGGTGGGAAACCATAAATAAGGAGCCTGATTCTGTCACCTGATTATTGACATGTTATTTAGAGGAGGACAGCACCAGGTCCTGGCCCTTGTGCCAGGTACTTCTGTGCATTTTCCTTTGCTCTTAACATGTAAAAGAGATTTTGAACAAGAATGGGAAACACAACAGTCTTTCTCCATATTCTACTAGAAAATACAACAATTTCTGGGTGAGCTGAATAGATTATTTTTTTTAAATGAAAGAAAATGACAAGAGTATTAGAAAACATAAGCTACTGTAAAGTCAATGATTCAGTACCTCAGTATTATTTGCAATACATCGTTGCATCATTAGCAATCTGTAAAGTCTTGTTAATCTTGTAATGAAAGCCTAGAAACAGATTTTGGAAGTTAGAGTGGCTCTGAAATCCAAATTGCTCACAAACTCAGCAATATTAAAAAGGGAAAACATACAAGAAATAAGGCATCTCAAAATCCTTCAAGCAGTACCCACAGTGTTGGAAAATAATTCAGTGTCATCAGACTGCCAAAATGCTGGCCTAGCAAAAGTCATCTGACAAAGGTTTTTAAAAGCCTGTGTATTTTAAAAATCTTTCTAGTAATGAGAAATTGATGTTTCAGAATTCTAAGGAAAGTGAACCCATTAATTGTCAGGTTTCTTTCTATTATTTTCAGGGCATGAATAGCTGAAAAATTAACTGGGAAATTACCTGAGAAAATAGGTTTCAATTAAAAGAAAGAGAGAAACAAAACCAGCTTTTCATGACTATGTTTATTTTCACAATCTTTCTGTATACAGTTTTTGAATTTGTTCTTACATTTTTTTCTTGAGCAAAGAGCTTCTTGACAGTGGTTGAGAAATTTATGCTGTGTTCTGTTCCATTCTAAGGTAGTGACCAAAGAGTAAAGGCACTTAATTTTTACATAAAAAGGAAAATTCACAAAGGAATTTTCTAAGTAAATTAATTTTAATGGCTATTCTATCTCTTCTTACAAGTTATTCCCACACCAGTTTTACATGTCTGTATAATATTATGCACCTTGGAGTTTTAACTGTTTGGGGGGAGGGGGTGTGCCTTAAATTAAATCCACACAGTTATTCTCATGAGTGTAAAGTGTTAATCAAACCTGCTGTTTCTAGTGACATTATGACTTCATTCTAAATAATCTTTGCAAGTGAAGGGATACTATCTATTGAAATGGTGAAATGCTGAGTAAAAGTACATATTCAGAGAAGTTCCTATCCAAGTCCAGATGCTATACAAATATATCTTAGATATATATTTATGAGATCACAATGAAACTAGAGGAAGAGACAAAGGGATTTCCCAGTTGCCTTTGTTGTGTGCCTGCAAATAAAATTTTAAAGGGCTTACTAGCCAGGAGTGTTATAAATAAAGCAGGACTTGGGGCCAAAGGCAATCCATGGCAAGGGCAAGTTTTCTGATAGGTGACTGTGGCTTCACAAGCTGACAGGACAAAATGAATGAATAATCTAAGGTGAAAATAACTATTCACCTTTAAATTTTAGAAGAAAATCTATTTAAATATCTCATTACTTAGGCTACAGTAAAACACCTATGGAAAAACAATGCAAAACTAGGGATGCTGATCAAAATTTGTAGCTTCTGCTCATACTCTTCATACTCTTCATAAAATAATGTATTCATATAATTCATATAATAAAGTAACAGCATTGTTGTATGAGGTAGGGTTGTCCTCCTGGGTTGTCCTTCTGATTGTAGCCCTCACATTTACTAATCTGAAGCACAATTGTAATGAAAATGTATTTCATAGATTAACCAGGTAATTACCCACAACAAAACCTTTGGGATGAAATCCTACCCCTATATATTCAACAGGAAAATCTCCATTAATCATAAAGCAGGTAGTATTTTATCTTTAACTCTCATGTTATGAAAGCATAATGAGAAGCAGGTTTACTATTGTCATTAGCAAAACAAACCGCTATCAGAGCTTTATGGTAATACCAAGCTTCACTCTTGAGGTTTCCTCCCATTTCAGTGAAGTAAAATAGTCTACCTATAATAATATAACATATTCTAATCGGGATGATGGAAAATGAAACATGTTTCTGTTATTTCAGGGCTCCAAGCACTATTGAATTATTCTATAAATACAGTTGGTGCATTATTTGAATGGAGTCTGTATTGAATGGCGCATCAAGCCTTTACATATCACTTTCTCTCTTCAAAGTTTTGAGCTAACACTGACTGAGTACAATAAGTATGCTCATAAATTTGTATTAAGTGAAGGAATAGCTTTTTCTGTCAAGAACTAGGAAGGAAAATTGTCATGGTAGTGTGAGCTTACGGGTCAAAGATGGAGGATCTAAGAAGAAGATGAAGTTGACTGTAGAGGAGGAAAGGAAAAAAATACAGACAAAACAGATTTTTAAAGAGAAAAAAAAAAAGAAAAAATAAGTATGAGAGTATTTTTAGCAAACAGGAGAAAAAATACTATTTAGACTTTCAATATTCCTGTTCATAACAAACGCTGCTAACATATCTGAGTCCATTAATCTCAATTCCCTCACTTTTTTTTACAATTCTAGCTAATAATGTGTGGTTTTTTTACTTTTCTTATTTTTATTTGGCACACTGAAAGTTATGGTTCTCATCAAAAAAATCTTCTATTACAGCTTTATTGCAGCTTCATATTGACAATCTCAAACATTCAAAAATAGAGAATGTGGCACAAAAATCACAAAATTTTCTTTAAATAGACAAGAAGTGACATAAATAGAGGTCTTTGTGTAGACTGCCATCTCATTTCTGAGTTGTTAAATTACACTTTGTTTATCATCAGGCTGTGATGTCAGTATCAGCAACTGGGGTTTGGTCAAAATTATTTAATTTATTTACAAATTAAAATTTTGAGTGTAGATAATATAGATTGCTGAAAGAATTATCTTTACTCCTGTGTATTGCTTTAAGATATTGAAACTTTTCAAAGATCAAGAAAATGTAAAGACTTCAGCTAACAGATGGACAATAATATTTGAAAGGACCAAAGTGAACATGTGCTGCTAAAAGTGTCTCATCCTGAAGTCACTGTACACCTATAAGTGATTACATCCAGGTTATTACTGAATATTATATACTGAAATTAATTATTCTAGAATGAAATGCTGAAATAATATCTATTATGTTGCACTTTCAAACTACCTCTTCCAGGATACAAAAGAATTGGAACAAGCTGTGCTAAGTGATTTGGTGATTTCCCCAGTGTCCCAAGTGTGTTTTGTTTACAGCTCGGCATTGCAACTATCAAAGCTTTTATTTCACTTCTTTTTTTTTTTTTCTTTTCCTTGTAGAAAACCACTACAAATATTCAGCATCAAGAGAAGATCAGAAGTCAACCTGCAGTATAGGTTATAAAATTCCTCCATCCATTTACATCTTACAGAGTTCAGTAAAATTGGTGACCAGTTGTAAAATGTAAGTCCTGAATCCTCCTCTTGTGATGGAAACTGCATGGTTAAGCAGTGCATAGCACTGATCCATGCTAAGCATCTGTCTCTCTGTTCAAGTATTTGTTTGTTGAAATAGCCATACACATGGATTCAGGTGACTAGTTATGCAGCCTGTGCTAGTTACAAAGTACTTAATAGAAATTGATCTGGAATCCCAGGCAAGTGCTTGCTGCAGCAACCTGGCAGAATTCTGAAGTTCATGAACAGCCTTTACCAGACAGTGGTTTCCTGAGTGTGGCTGAAATTTCTGAGTGTGTCCTGTAAATCCATAAGGGGCTGGCATTTGCCATTTCACAGCTTTCTCCTTTCTGCTGGTGAAAATGCCACAGACAGATTAAACAGTCAGAGGCAAGCTTGATTATACTTGCTAGAAAACCATGTTCTGTAAAAAGGGCTGGTTCATTTGGCATGTTTCTTAGCACAGTCTGACATTTTTTTCCAATCAAATTCAAAAATATCTTTTGAATTTCAGTGACTGTGCAAGCAACTAAATGTGAGGATTTCTGTTTATGAGCGGAACACAAATGCCAATTATAAACTATGCTCAAATTTTTGGAAGAAAGACCAGCAAAGGAAGGATTCTCATCTCTCTTTTGATGCACTCATTGCTTTTATGTTTTCCTGCTTTGGTTGAATATACCAAATGTTTCTGGTAGTACTGTGGCAGCACAGCTCGAACTTTATAAGCATCTTGAAAGTATTTTGAATTTAAATATTTACTTTTATAATTTTTACATAGCTTCTCATATATTTTAATTTATATTTAATGCATGATGATAAGCATATCTCAAATTCTGAAAAATATCACATTTATTTGCCCACAGTAAGACTTTAATTTTGATAGTAAATGCACTGGAACATTCCTCTACAATATATTTCTATTTTCAGCCATTCTTTGAAGTACTATATGGTTATTCAATTTAGCAGCACAGAAGGCAAGTACTGTAAACACCACAATCCATTTATGGAAAGTAAAAATAATTCATGGAGTTTCTAATCCAAGAAAGCAAGCTATGAGTGACCAAATGGAGCTGCAGACTAAGACATTTCTGCCATAGGTCAGGTTATGTTAAAGACTTACTGTAAAATAAAAAATAAAAAAAGGAAATTGAAAAAAGAAAGGTGGTTTTAAATATTAGTTACTGGTCTCCTCAAACAATTTTTCTGCCAGGAAATTTGTCTGGGGAAGTTGAACATTTTCCCAGTTAAGCTATATGGGCACAATTCCTATCTTTTGAAATAAATCATCTATACAAGTGTCTTTGCAGAAAAAATCTTTACCATGATTAAAATGTAATTGCTCACTGGGAACTTGTTGCATAATTCAGTATCTGTCTCTATAATGGGAACAAACTGTATGGCTTGAGCATGCTTTTAGATGCAGATTGAGCTCTTTTCTATCTCCAAGATGAAAAGAAGCCTTGGACTTCTCTGATAACTGCATTTGATTTTAGAATGAAAGAAGACAGACAAATTGGAAAAGCAAAATTTCAAGATCAAAGCTCCATCACAGAATCTTTTACCAGCCTGAAAAACAGAATACAATGGTTAGGGTGCTTTTATTCAAAGGTGTATCAAAAGTGGATGCTTGATTTTAGAGACAGTTTTTTTTTCATTCTTGGACTAGCACAAAGTGGATGCAACCTAGAAGTCAGAAAAACTAAATTAGGGGAGGAAAATAGCTGTGTTCAGGAAATCCTTTTGCTTGCCATTCCTGAGGTCACTGAAGCAAACTTCAAAGGAAGGTATTTGTTTTCCTTATATTTTAATATATTAGTCTTGTCTTTGTAATTTATGTGCCAAGGATTATGAATAGGCAAACCCCAGCAGTATTCAAAGTAATTTCATTAAAAAAAACCCAAAAACCCCCAAAACACCAAAACCCTAGCATTTTAATAGGCTTGGTCTCAGTCTATTCCAAAGCCTTAGAAAAGTGGAAAAAATGACGGTGGAAGGTAAGGGATCTCCAACAATCTTTTTTCATTTAGTTGATCCATATCATCATTAAATCAGTGTTTAGATCACCTTAACCACTCATTTTTCCTGCTATTATTTCCTTGTTAGGTAGTTCTTGTGAACTTGAGATAATTTATTTTGTTCATATAAAAATCAAATTGAGAAATAAAGTTTCAGAGAAAGAAATGGTAAAGATCCTCAGCATATACACACACCATATAAGTATGTAGATCACAGCTTCCTGGACCCAGTACTCTTGTAAAATTCCTAGCTTCTCAGAAATACTCTCAGACCACTAATAGACTAAATTATATAGACTAAAGCCCATAACTGTGCATCTACAAAGATGATGTTGTCACTTTGGCTTTATGCACAATCAGAGTGGGGTCTCAAAAAGCCAACTCACCAGGTGTGGTGTCTCTCCCAGAGCTCTGGGAGCTCCTGACTACATAACTCACCTCCATAGTATTTGAGTATTCTGAGAAAGCAAAGATACGTGAGAGAATTGGGAGTGTTTGCAGTTGCCGACTCATTTGGCATCAGGATGTGCCATAAATTGTGAAGCAGGTGGTGTTTCCTACAGGCTGATGGTTTGATGCCCAGGTATGTTGCATTGTCTTAGTCCAGATGGCAAAACACATACATCTGAGAGCAGGACATAGCCTGCTAGGCTTCAAGCAACTGGATATAATGCATTCTTATGACTGCTGATGTCCCTCAGAGAGCAATCGAGCAGCCCTCCCAACCTAATTAATCGTGGCCGTGAAACACCTGGCTGTAGCTGCAAGAACATCCAAGTATTTTCTGCACTTGTCACACCTGGCCTTTTTACCTTCAGGATCAGCTGTTTGACTTCATCTGGGAGCTGCTAACTCTTAAGGACTGGATTATTTTGATAGTGTTAGGGTTTTTTGTGAAAAACAGACAGAGTATCTATGGTGGGTGAGAGATGCTCACACTCTAGTCTGCAGTACTTCACAATGTAAATTAGTCAATGCATTAACTATACATGTTACTTGTCACATAGATCCAGTCACAGGGTCCAATGGTGCTGCCTCTGCTGTCATGGTGTGTGTGCTCATGTTTCTGAATACAAACCTATGAAGGTACAGTGATGCTTTATGAAGATGAAGAATATATACAGCGCTTGATGCCTTCTGAACAGAAAAGATTTCAATTTCAGTTTGCAAAGGGAAGTCACTGAAGCTGTGAAACAGGCCAGGAAGAAAGCAAGCAGGGAAAACAGTTCCCTTTACCACCTTGATCATAGATGGGGAAGTTTAGCAACAGAATATATATCCTCAGCATAGGAAACATGATTCAAGCAAGTCAGAGGGAAAGGAAAAAGATGAGAAATGTGGAACCGTAGTGATAGGTGTCTGTCCAGAGGATTTATTTTTTCTGCTACATGTTTTCAAGGCAATTGATGGCTAGTTGTTCAGGCCACCTACTGTCAATTTTTTACAGTTCTAAAAAAACATTCTGATGTAATTATTCTGTGACTTTTCAAATGTCAGTGTTGTAAAGGAAATGCTGGGGCTAGGAGAGCTTCAGAGAGAAAATCATAGTTTTTGGCTTAATAAAATGAACAATTTACTCAGTCAAACAGAATGTGTTTTGCCCAATGCAGTACGTGTGGCAAACAATATAAGAAATCAGAGGAGTTTTTTTGCTAAAACAAAACTTTCATTACTTTTTGACTAAATCTTAGTTTGAAGTGTACTGTTTATCCAAATGTCTCCTTTTTTCTTAGTTTTAATGCTTTCCAAGTAACAATAATGATTTGAGTCACAGCTGCTTCACTGGAATAACATCCTCCATTTCAATGCAAAGGAGTAAATCTGTTTAAAAAAGCTCCAGTGTTAAATTAAACTAATCTATTTCACTTTGCACAAAAATGGACTGGAAATTAACATGATCAGTTATGGTGTCTCAGCTGCAAGGCTGGTAAAAAGCAGTTGTGAAGGATATATTCATAAGCTGTTTCATCCAGAAGTGTAAAAGCATTTGTGTTTGTGCCCTGAGAAAGTGAGAAGTCCTGTAAACTCTTAGTGCATGGGCTAGTTATAGGGATTATGAGTTTGTTTATGGCTGCTTATAATTAACAAGCAAATCACCACAGACATTCTGTGAAAGTGGATTGCACCTTGCAAACAACTATGGATATTTGGATGCTTAAGAGCTTCTGTGCTAAACCGCACCTGGACTCAAATAAAGAAAAGTCAAGAAGGAAGAATATTAGTGGCAGAAAACAAGATTTTTATTTTTTTTTTGGTAAAAAATGCAAAAGCACTATCAACAAAGCAAAAACTGTCAGCATATGCAGAGTGGCAGTGTGAAGCAAGAAAAGCAAAACTCAGCGAGTGATTTTCTATCAGCTGTGGAAATCAGCATTTGACTGTTGTTCACCTTGCGGTAAAATGAAGACCTAAAAAGGCATGTCTCAGTTGTCGTGGGATAATTGATGTCTAACCACAAATATTTGATGCTTTGAGATGCCTTAAGATATCCATACTGGGTTTTCAGCTGCTCCTTTCAAAGGGTGCAAAATTCCTGTGACTCATGTAATTTTTGCCAGGCTTATGTAGATACCTTAGAAACCCTGCAACATCCCAAGTGCTGGCTGATATATCCATCTAAGTAAATGAATATAGGTATCCATTTAAGTAAAATTAATTTAGGTATCTGAACAGAATTCCACTCTTGGCAAGGGTATACTAGAATGAAACTAGTAGGGAGAAATGCAAAGTAAATACTTCTGGACTTCACATTCAAGTAAGGATTTCACTTTGGTAAAGATTTTTTTTGAGCGACAACTCAGCCCTCACCAAAATTACTTGAAACAGATTTTGTATTGCCTTTTCTGTGGAAACAGCTCAGGAATTCACAGTCTATTACTGTGAGCAAATACTGCAAAATGTGCAAAACTAAAATGAGTCCATGAATTTCCAGCTGTGTGACAAAACACTTGTTTTTTGCTTAATACATGCACAGAACAAGTGTTTCTGAAAGCTTAGTATATGCAGTTTTAAAAAATGCTAAAAAATTAAACTTTAAAACAAATAGGAAGTCTGCCATGATTACTGATAAAAAAAGAAGTAGTGGCATGCACATGGTCTCCTCTTAAAAGGCTACATTGTTTATATTAAGGTGATAATTCTACTTTTAACATAAAAAGTTGAGCTTACTGAGAGGATGACTAAAAGTTATGCTAGAATCAGAAAAAATTAGTAGGAAATGCAAGTACTCACATAGATAAAATTCTATCCATGTGCTACACTCAGCTATTTTTAAATCATTTTTCTGTGACACTTGCCTAATGATGAAGGCTATGCAACCTTCCCAGCCACCCTGTCTGGTGTTCTTACAATTCAGAGATGTGTTTGTTTTCCTAAGATATATTCTTTTCTCCATTATTTGCTATTTATATGAAAACAGAATATTCCATCCCTCTTAGCTTGTTCCCCATAAAATGACATAATAAATTTTTCCCAGTACTGTGGTATTTATAAAACAAACATGACTTTATCAAGCACAGGTTATCATTCACTTTGAAGAGAAGTACACTGATTCTATCTACTCAAATGCATTCTTCAGTGTAAACATTGAACACATTCCACCATTTCAGGTTATGAGACAAATAGTACAAATAAAGAGAAATTAGTAGTAATATTCTTTTAGATGAATGGCTAACAAGACCTATTAATGGTGTTCAAGAATTATTTTTTTCAGTAAGCAAATCAAAGCTTCAAACAATCTTGTATTCAATACTTGTACCAGTGGATCTCTACCTTAAGTGACCTCTAACACCCTTCAAATTTGATAAGAAAATTTTGAAAAAATACCTATACTTAGAGGATAGCCGTATTACTTTAGAAAATATTAGTCTTGAAACCGTATGATTTAATACATGTATTTTAAACCAGTTGAGACATACTGGATTAAAGCCTTGAGTGCCACATAATTATCAACTACTGTTGTCCAACATTTTACCTGGAGAACTGAAGGTTCAGATGTATTGAAATTTTGCTGTAACAGCAGGACACTGCATAGAAAAATCAGCATTATCCCAGAATATAAGGTACTATAAAAATCACAATAAAAACTATGTTTGAAGAGGGATAAGTCAACAAAGTTATCCAGAAGGAGGTCTTGCCTAAAAAATCATAAAAACAAATGTTAGCATCATACATTTTAAATTTCAGGGTATCCTAGAAAGGATAATAAAAACCCAAACAAAACAAAACAGAAAGCCAAACCAAACAGAAAACCTCTAATTATATCAGTCACAGCAGATAAAAAAATTTGGAAAAAAACCCAGGAAATAAGCAGTCTTTTTCCCAATAGTAGGCACTCAAATAAGATCCTTTTTTTCTCCTAGTATGTATGTATGGTCAGCATACTCTTTAATTATCTGAAAGACAAAGTAAATAGGGAGAATAAAATTTGCTGATAATTAATTTTAAATTATTCAGGATTACAAAAGTAAAAAAATACTGTAAAGACATGCAGAAGGGCGTCAAAATATTGACTGACTATGTAATAAAGTGGCAAATGAAATTCAGTGTTGATTAGTGCAAATTAGCACAGGTGGGAAAACAAACTGAACTATATACAACAACTGATTCTAACCAGCTACTGCCACAGAGGGCTGGGAACTATGATTTACCAAAAGTGGCTGTACAAACATTTTGATTTCACGTTCCTTGTTTAAAAAAAAGGAAATTTAAGAACTATTGGATAATAAACATAGAAACAGATAAAATACCCTTATAAAATAGTGTGTTGAATGTTGAATATATGGACTTCTGATTCCTCCTTGAGAAAAGAGTACAGTAGAACTAGTAGAGACAGAGAAAATAAACAAGTTTTATCTATAAAATGATTTCTGTGAAAAGAGAAATTAAATATACTAGAATTCATTGAAAGAGGGAACTGGAGAATAATGTGAAATGAAATCACCTACATGAGAGATTAAATTGGAAGTCCTTACTGAGCAGAGGAAATGGGGTCAACATGATTTTTGACATGATGGTGGACTTTTAAATATATACATATATTCCTAACTAAACCATTGCACCCATCATTACATCAAGAAGTAATTATTAAACTCATTAAAGAAAAGCACATTATCCACTATTGAATATTAAGAAACAACATTGTACTGCTTCAGATCATCAAAAGTGCAGACAGTTTAATGCAGGCAAACATCACTGTACATTCTGGTCCTTCACAGTTGGCTAAACTTTGCATAGGGGACCCTTTCAAGACATAGTTATTGGAGTAGATGGGCAAGGTTATGAATTGAGTGGTCCTCCTGTTGAAACTTTTGTATTCTCATTTCTGCATTCAGAAAAAAATTCAATGGTAGCCATGGTAGGATTGGACCAAAGCTCCACCCACCAGTTCGTTCTTTCTTTGTGGAAGAGGTTTCAGGGGAGGGACATGACACTGATGATAAAGAGACCACTTTTGGTTCATCTGTTTTGCCACAACTCTGGGCAAATCCAGCTCCCTGGAAGGCCTGAGAGGAGTGAAAGGTGGCTCTGTTCAGTGTCAATCTCAGCCTTGCTGTTTTATGCTTTTCCTTGCTTGATCATCATCCCTTTTTCATTTTTGGGCACAATTGATTTTAATCTGCATTCTCATCCCAGTTCCCGAGTCTGAAAGCATATCTAGCAGTTCTGAGGCCAGCTATAGAGCATTAGGACATCCTCCAACATCCATGCCAGTGCTGAGACTCCGAGTATTGCACAGCCTCACACTGCTGGCCACATGTAACAGGAGCCCTCAGTAAAAGGCTTTACTAGCCCTCTTTATGAGCACAAAGAAAAATACCAAAGTGCTTTGGCTGCAAAAGGTTCTCCTTTTCGGAAAGATACCAGGATGCATGGTAGAGATCGGATGTAATGACCTCTACTTTGGTGGATGACAGGATTTGCAGAGAGCAGACAATTAGAGCCTGCCCACTGGATGCCTCCCAAATTATAGCAGCAATGATGTTGTAGCAAGGACAACAGAAAGCAGACTGCAAACATAGAGAGAAGCTCCTTGTATTTTCAGTGCTGGTTATTTTAACAAAAAGCTGGTTTTTTTCAGAAAGAATGAGTCCTCTCACATTGTTAACCAGCAGGTGGTACATACAGGAGCACTGCAGTCCAGCAGTGGGGAGACAAATGTCATCTTTCTTGCTTTGTAAGAACAACTGATGGATCTTCCTTTATTCCTGAATTTAAACTGGAAAAACATCTTAATTCAAAATTGCTTTCACTGTACTTATTACAGGCAGAAACCAGAACAGGGAGCTTTACTTTTGCTTCTGTTTTAAATCTACCAACTTATTCCCCTATTTCACTGACTCAATTCTGTTATGTTTATAATACAAACACTGTTTTACTTCAACATTAATGATGCTCCATTTCCCCACTTTTCCATTTTAGGATTTTTTTCTATATATGTTTGATTCTATAAATAAATACATGGATATATAAAAAGAAACATATGCAAATGAAACTCCAGATAGTTAATCCATGCTTGTATTTTATAAATGTTTTATTTTGGAATACTTCTTCAACAGAACTGCACTAGAGAATTTGCCTTATATTTGATGAACTGATTTTAGAGACTAAATTTTATTATCTATTATCTACTTCACAGAAGAAAATTCCTAGGAAAGTACCTAAAAAACCCCCCTTATTTGGTAGAAAAAAAATTACAAAATATTCCCCTTTTGGACAAACAGTTCCTTAAGGACTAAACTTGCATCTAAGCTTACAGTAATTTTGCACTGAGGCTTGGTACAGTAGTTTCATGTGACATTTCAATTTGGACCAATCTGGTTACAGTCTTACTGGCAAAAGTAGAGGAAGACACCCTGGAGTGGGAATATAAAATCAAACTGTTGTTCTGTGGGCCAGTTTTCATTGAAATGTGAGCTATACATGCAACATACCCATTGACACGGCAGTAGGCTGGTGTGGTGCCCAGGGAATATTGTATTGTAAATTCAGTGTATTTACCAGGACGCAGCTACACCCTGGTACAGCCAGCACACGTGTAAGGCACTTACTGCTAAGTCTGCCCTGTAACACTGAGCCTAACAAATTCAGTCAGGTCTGTGTTAGCTCAGCTGCTCTTGCACTGCATTCTGCTATACAGTGTAAGCATGGATGATGTTTTTTTCCCAACAAACTAGAATTACTTGTTTTTAAAATAAAAGGTAATATACTTTCACGCTCTTGGGGTTTTGCACCATCCTGCATTTATGCTTATGTTCCAACTTTATGTACTACCATAAAACCTGTTTGTGTTATGAACCTTTTTTACACACCAAATTTCTTTTTCATACATCATTGATGATGCTCCTCTAATAGGAAAAGGTTTATTTTTTAAGCTCTTTTAAATGTTACAATATGAAGCTGTTTAAGATATTCTATAGTTAATATACTCTTGGTTCAGCTATGCATGCAATATTTCTGTAATTGAATCTCTTGTACTGATAGGGCACTAGCAAACCAAAAACACTATGTAAAGTATAAGACAAGAATAATATGTCTAACAAATTGTGTGAAGAAATGTTATCATTTGAAAAAAAAAAAAAAAAGAACTGAAGTATTAAGAAGAAAATCAATATATCTTCAACACCAAAACCCAATTATTTGAAGGTGATACTTTATGTAGTTAATCCTTTATCTTTCCTCTTCTATAATGTTACAACAGCTTGGGCAATATTGCACATTCATGACCAAAAATAATTGAGCTCAGGGGGGAGCATAAACTCCAATTTTTTTTGCCTCATATTTCACAAGTACTGTTATTGAGAACATGATCATATATAAAACCTCTTCTAGGGATAGCAGCTCTATGTCCAGACATAAAGAACTTGATATTTGCTATCTCCTTATTTCTCAAGGTTGTACAATCAGGACCATCTCACTTTTCATTACAATAAGTACCTAACTTGCATGTGACACAAAGTTCTTACATCAGAAGGATGTTTTAATGGGAATTATTTTCATGCTGAAGTTTGTGAGAACCTAATGCATGGTTATCATATACTATATTGTCAGGCTACTTTATGTTCCCTCTGTTGTCTATTTAGTTTTTTAGTTTGTCATTAGTCATTAGAAACCAAAGCTACTGCTGTATTTTAATTTGAATACAAGTGCCTGTGCTGATACAGTCTTTGGAAGCCAAACCGTGTCTCAAGAGAAATTTTACAGCTGAGTGGCTTGCAAAGCTCTCATTTATTTCTGAAGAAGTAGCATGGTACATGCATAACAAAACTTGGAATGACTAAAAGAAAAAGGATAATCTTGTCACACTAATAACTTAAATTAATAAAATGAAAACTCCTAGTCCATGAACTACTGTTTTCCCCAAAAGGCAAGATATTCCAGTTATTTGCAAGCTCCTGAATAATCAGATAATTATTAATTCAAATCTAGCAAAAAGAAAAAGTGTAACACACTCTTCATGTATATTCTCCATCAAAAAGACTAAAACTCAGACAATGAGTTGATGCTGTTTTTTAACATTATTTTGAATCAAATATGGAGTAGGCAGTTACATTTATGACTTGTAAAATTCTCTAGCAAAACTTTTAAAAATTTTGAGAAGAGCCATCTTTTTTTTCGCAGAATAATGATAGCTAGAAAGTAGAATTTTTAGACAATAATGCCTCAGAAGAATGGCAGATTCCTTGAGAAAGATGTAAATCTATATAGCTGTTCACTCTTTAAACACTTACCAGCATGCAGTGGTGCTCTATAGCTGACCAATAAAAGCAGTGGAATACAAATAAAAACACCAATAAACTTTGTGGCTAACCCTTCCTCAAAGTGGGCTCTACCTACTTTTAAAGCACAACTATTGAATTCCATATATGCATCTTCTTTGGTATTTTCAATGCTATTGATTTACAGGGAACATTAATTTTTTGAGAAAAACTGTCTGTGACTATCTTACTCTAGCTGACTGTGAACTATTAAAATGTGCTTATCAGAGTTTTATGGGGAATAGCACTGGAGGTTAACTTCATTTTATGCTGTGATAAGTCCTAAAATTTGGCTTCTCTTTCAACCAAGAATTAAGTAAGCTGACATTAAAAAACAGGATTTAAAAGCCCAAGTCTGATTCATCATTGACCTTACATATAAATGAGCAGTAGAGGGTGAGTAAACAGTACATACTCCTCTGTGTTTGCTTGCTTGTGCAGCAGACATTTCAAATTGCAGTGTCCTTGTGCAAGGTATTATTGCTTGTTTGCTGAAAGAAAAGAAGATTCTATAAAAGGAGGTAAAAGGAAAAGGCAATTGGATCATGATGCAATATTTTCCCTTAGTCCACAGGAGAGATACAAAAGGGTGTCAGCCTTCCTGGTGCTCAAGACATTCCAGCAGAGATCATGGCACACAGACCTGGAAGAACCTGCACTTATAAACCATATTCCTTAAATCACAGTGAGATGGCTGACTGTTTTATGTCCAATAAACTGTGACAAAATTTTCTGCCTTTATTTCCCAATGTGATAAAAAGTTTTTCATAATGCACCACATAGAGTTAGTGCAGTCTCTACCACTGTGTTCTGTATTTTGCATCCTGGAATGGACTCTGGAAAATGGAAGCAAAACAAACAAGCAAACAAAACCTCTTTTTATCCTCTGGTCTTCTTCCTTTAATAGAACATAAATGCCAGCTTTTATTCAAGCAAAAAAAAACAACACTGTCACTAAAAGATGCTGTCTGTCGTAAAGCTCATGGTGTTTTGAGCTGAGCAAAAGGACAATTAAACCCAATAAAGTAGTAAAGGAAACCATGGGGAAATTTAACATGAAAGTAAAATGTGATCCAGAATCCTGAATATCAGATTTATAATGTAGTTCACTCTCTTCAGGGGAATAAATTCAGTTATATAAAAAATTTTCACAATATTCTGAAGTTCCTATCTGTAAAGATACATGAATTGCAAGTACCTTACTCAGTACAGAAATATCTGACGCTATCAGAAGTCTCTAAAATTGTGCTGAGCTTTGGCAGCTTAATTTCAGAGTTATCATCTATTAACAAATGCAAAAATAGTCAATGAAAATTTATTATTGATTCCATGATCAGTGCAGCTTCCTCTAACAAGAACCCACATCTTCAGCAAAGATGGTCCTTGTTTGAAATGCCTACAGGAATCTGCTCTCAGGACTTCCAGGTATTGCACTTCTCATGAAGAATAAAACAACAACATACAGTGTTCCTGTTGAAATAACCTGTGGATGTGTTAATAGAAATATATACAAGTGAGGTGAAGTTGCAGACAGAGCAGAGTAAATCAAGGAAGCTTTAAAAGCTAAAGAAAAACATCTGAATTTGCAAGATGTGGCTCAAGTAGAAACTACATAGTGGCAGATTGCAGAGCAAACTCCAAGTTCATAGAGATAAATGAGCAAGAGGAGGTGCTGTACCAACAGATTCAATTGCTTTGCCTAACCAAAGGTGCCTAGAACTCTTTGGGCCCCCCTGGGCAATACTTCTAGACTCTTGTTTTCAACTGCAGGACACAGGTCACCCCTGTACCATATCTGCCACCCCTGTGTGGTGTCCAGGATGTCTCAAATAGCACCAGATTCCTCTGTGTGGCCAATACAACTTTCATTGTTCAGAGTACATTTCAATATGTGCAGTTTTAGTTTGTATTTCTTAGTCTTTATATGATACCATAGGAACATTGAATTTATTGCTTCTTGACCAGTTCTAAATTATTTACCAGACCCCCTCTTCCTTCCAACTGGTACTACATTAAGGAATATTAAATAATAAAGGAACAGAAGCTTGAAAACAGAACAAATCGCTCAGCAAAAAATATTAATTACATAGGTCAGACCAAAGTTCATGTAGTGTGTTACAGGATCCAAAGCTCATTATCATTCATCTGATAACAGTTTATAGATGATGTTTAGGAAAAAAAAAATTGAAAGTGTGATTTTTTTTTTTCAGTCTATTTTATTAGCTTTAAACAATCTGAACTATAGGGACTTCCTGAAGCATAAGTGATATCTTTGTGTTGATACTTTTGTCTTCCACAGCTATCAGAGGTCAACCAATCATTTATTCCAAGTGAGTAACTTAATTGTTTGCAAGGAATTCATTGACAAGAGAGTATTATGGTTGAGAATGAAGCAATTGGGCAATGCATGTGATTTAACCAGCTTTTGGATAGTTCCTTTAAAGAAAAAAAAAAAAAGATTTTCCTGTTTCTAATCATAATGAGCTTATACAATGTGACTTGGAATGTGAAATTTCAAATATCAAGATGCAATGGTAGCAAAATGTGCTTCATATTGGTTCCACAATGAAAAGCAGGATGAGTTGTGTTCTATCGAAAGGAAAACCAATGCCAGCAAGAAGAATGACAATATTTGTTCAAGTGAGATCCAGCAGAGAAAAAACTTGAAAAAATAATTTGAAGGTGTTATACATGGCAGTTGAAAGAAAAAATTGTAGTGAGACAGTGTCTTTTTTTCATTGTGTCAGAACAAAGTTGCCTGTTTATTAAGGAAAGGTGTGTCAAAAGAGGTTGTAAATCCAGGATCAGTTCTGCCCCACAGAATACATCAGTATCTTGAAACTCATACAGAGTGACAATATGTGATAAGCTTTTTGTTTTACACATAATCTACAGAATCGTCTAGCAAAACCACACCTTTTATTTTTTTTTTCCATATATTATGGGGTTTACTAATTACACACCTTTTTTACATCGAGAATCTTAAATCCTTAAGAACACATTATTAAAAGTTCATGACTTCCATGTAAGTCAGGGAAAAAAATTGTTAGTTCATTTTAGTTGAATCCCATTGTTCATGTGTAAAATCTCACTTTTCCACTTCCTTCCCCAAGGAGAAGCCTAATGTGTAGTTTTTACCAATCTAACTTCCTCAACATCATTAAAGCTTAAAGGAAGAATAAGAGGAAGAAAGTACACTGTGCTTTCCATAGTCATGAAGCAGTGTATTGTTTCCTCCATATGGTTTACAGCCCTATCTCAAGAACATCCACATTGGATTGACCTCTGGACAGCCTAAGATTAAACTGTTACAGGAAAAAATAATAAGTAACAAGGCTTAAAGCTAAGTAACAAGAAGCTTAAAGCTAAGCCAGCTCCAGGCAGGGGGATAGAGAGCCTGGCTGCACATGCAGTGGAAATAAGCTGGCTGTGAAAAAACCTTTCATGGAGCAAACTGGTGGCACCTTTCCCTCCCCTTGCAGCCAGCCACATAAACTCCCCATCACTCCTGTGGACACTGTGCTTGTAAGCAAATGAGCTCTTGAAATGTTTCAGGCTTTCTACCAACAGTAATTTCTTAGTACATTTATCCAGAGAATATACACTCTGTTTTAAATGCTCTCCTGCAACACAGCACAAAAGCCTCATGGGGTTCGCTCCAGACCATACTAGCTTGTTCCCACTGATGAGTGAGTAACAAGACAGGACAAGTCCTTGAAAGTCTCACCAGAGAGCAATGATTACATTTCAAGACCTCTGGGCTTGAAATATATGTCAGAGAAAGAAAATGAGAATGTTTTTACTGTTGGATTTTAGTTTAGAAAAATTTGTGTACCAACATGTTTTGGAGAACACAGAGTGGTGTCTGAGTGTCTAGATGACTCTCAGAGTTACAGTTTGAGACAAATATGAGACTATGTTTATGGTCTGGGTTTTTATTTTTCCTTTAAAAATGTAATTGTTTCAATGTCTGAATTATTTCTTTACATATCTCTTTATTTTGAATACTTTCACCATTTTTTTCCCCCCTAGATTCCTACTCTCCTTTTTCTTTATATCTTTTCTTTTTTGGGTGGGTTTTTTTTTTTTTTTTGTAAGCTATAGTCATGTTTCATTTTTCTTCTATCTCATATGGTGATATGGAATTTTTTTTGTGCTAGAATGTCTTTGGAGATAGATAAAGTTCTTTAGCCTACTTCAAAAACCTGAAGGTAAACAAGGATAATCTGAATATATGACCACAGCATGAAATATTATCTTGTGTCTACAGTAGTAGACAGTGAACTACAGTAGTTCAGGATCATCTTCCCCTTCTTTTATGAGAGCAGCAATCTCTGGGAGATGGGACAGAGAATAAAGGGAAAAGTTGAGCCAACACTCTCTGTCTGAAATAGAGTGGATGTTGAATCTGTAAATGATATGCTGGCACCATGTAAAAAAATGGCAAACTCTATCTGATTTCAGCAGAGTGGAATTTTACCAGCATTTTAATGAGACAATTAAGATAATTACATGAAACAGGTTTTTTGTTTTTTCTTTAACAAATGAAGGCTTCAGACTTGATTTTATATATCAATGTTTCACCTAACCTTGTTTTTTCATCTTAGAATATGTTTCACCGATGGCAGTACTGAAAAGGACCTTAAAATATTGCATAGGTTACAAAACATGAGAGAAAAGTGATATTTGAATTTGAAAAAAACACTAATTCTTTAATAAAGTTCTATTTCCAAACTTAACTTTTTTCCTTATATGCCTGATCATGATAGCAAACTGTGTTTATTTTGTGATAGCTTCCTAAGTGTCAGTAAGTAACTTTAAGGAATACTCTCCTATGCCGCTTGATTTCCATATTACAGCAGCAAAGGGATGCTGCCAACTCACACAATAGATTTTTCATTTTTTCTTTTTTTATAACAAACTTGCACAGTGCTGTCAGCCTTCATGCTACTGTTATAATTTTTTTTAATAGCTAATATTTTACATAAGTATATACGTCTTGAAAGTGATGATTATGCAAATAATTTCAGATTTCATTAAAAACCATGTCAAGTGTCTAATCTTTACATCTCTGAAGACCTAACTGGCCCTCACCTTACAAGGAAACATTAGAGCCTTTTGCTGACTTTCAAATTTCCTGATTTTTATACATTTGGGATCAGGAATGAACCTTTAGGCAGTCTTCCCCTAGATCATAAGTCTTCCCTCATTTCAGTCAGACTCTGACTTAATTCTTCTTTCCTGTATGCTTTTTTTTTTCTCTGCTTATTCATTCTTTTTCTTTTTTCTTTTCCCTACACCATTTTCCTTTAGTAACACTTCAAAAGCTTGACAAGGTGGCAGTATCTACCTCCACAGAATTATTCACCTTACATTCATACTGATGTTAGTAAGATATGGACCATGTCACATGAGATGACCATTCAGAGAGAATGGGAACATCCAAAAACTCCTTGCCTCTCTGTCTTATCAACACACAGGTACTCCAGCTCCAGTGCTCAAAGGGGATCTTTCTTCTAACTTTCAGGACGTCTTGTACTTCAAACATGATTAGAGCTTCTCTAACCAATAAGCTTGAAAGACAGTTGTTTTCTGTTCTTTCAAATTAGTGATCACAGAATTTATTCCCTATAGAAACATGCTTAAATTGTACATAGAAAATAAAGATTAATAGACAAGTCCTTAAAATTTAGGGTTTAAAAAAAATATAATAATGTCACCTAAAAAATTTAAAAAATCTGTTGTACTCTATTTTCAGTTGTCTATGTGTATAAATCAACTAAAAGAAAAAAGCAATTTAGTAGGAGGGAATTTGCAATACACAGTATTACACCAGAATCATCTTACTGTAGATTTTATTGGCAATAAAAAGGGAATAAAACTCAATAAAAAGGAAAATGTGTTAGAAAAATAAAACCTTATGGGTTTTTTCTGCGAACTATCTTATGCAGTAGCATAAGAATTTTCATTTCTAGAAAAGTAGAATGAGTAAAGAAAACTTAATTTTCTTTTGGGTCAACACTTTTCTTTGTCATTATGTTGTTCTGGTTTTATATGATATCTCCTAACCCTTTTACTAGGTGGAGTATCTAGACTACTATGGAGAAAGGGCTTCTGTTTTGTCAAATCATATACTTAAGCAAAGAAAGGAGCAATCTCTCATTCCCATTATAAGCATATACATATATACATGCATATATATATATATATATATATATATATATATATATAAAATGTGTATAAACACAGATGTTCTTTTGTTCAATGGCATTTCAAGGCATTGTTCTGGGAAGATTGTTTTCTTTACCCTTGACTTGTGTTAAATATTCCACTCAGGTTATGGAAGATGGTTGTCTGATTGCTTGCCCTATTTTTCTTTGCCAGAACAGATAGACTATGCTTATCTATTAAAAGCACTCCGGAGCTACATTAAGCTTGGATACCTGTGGAGCTTGTCAGCACAGGTTCTCACACAGGTCATTGGTTGCTGGGGCAGCCTCAAGAACAGAATAACAAGCACTATTTGATATGGGAAACACACATCTGTGTCTTTTTCTTATCAGCATACTGATGAGAAATCCTTTGGAAAATGAAATAGAAAATCTCTCTAGGTAATTTTGGTGCTCTTTTTTTATCACTTTTCTAACTCTTGTTGTCTCTGGTGCAACTATTTTTATTCTTGAATTACAGAAAGATTTAACACCTTTTTAGTGGCTGGGATACTTATGCATCACTTCCAGTTCTTGGAGAGATGTCTCGGTTCAGAAAAGACCTCATAAACACAGATAAGTAGTTGACCACGCGAAAAAACAGAAGGAGTGGAAATAAGATCCACCAGAGATGATCTGGCATAAAATTATACTATGAATATGATTTTAGGGACTGCATTCAGTTGTGCAGCCATAGGTGTCCACTAACTTGGGACATCTGAGGGAGCTGTTTACATATCTACTAATTCCCGAGCTGGAAGCCACAGGAGACCTACAGTTTTCTAGAGAGGGAAACTAGGTGGGAGAACTCTCAACATGTAAAAATGCACAAGATACTTATATTCAGAAAAATAACTTTCACTCCATTACGTTTTGCTTTTTCTTATTGTATTGCTATTTAATGTCTTAACCCTGGGCTCAATTCAGGAGCCCACATAGAGGTGGTGGTTAAAGGTGTGATTAACAGCAGTGGTGTGCCCAGCTTTAGATGATCCTCTCATAGGCAAGTTCTCATACAGATCCTTTGTCACAGCTGATAAACCTGTCTCACCTTCCCTGGAGCATCTCAGATTTTACCAGATATATATGGGCAGCTGCTTCAAATCTCTTTGAACTCCTATCTGTAAGTTTTCTATAGAGAAAACACACATTATGAAGATACTGGTAATTATTTTCAATATTGCACAAGAAGATACTCTCTACCATTCTGAACCATTCTTGCATAATAATAGGTAATGCACTCAATTTCCATGATTCTAGATGTTCAGATTCCTTTTTAACTGAATGCTTTTATTACACTTTTGTACAAAAATCCTACCTGGACAGAGAGAACTGCTGTATTATCATGTAACGACCAATGTACGTGATGTTTCTATTTTCAGGATATATGAAATGCCATAATGTTTTTGTTTCATATATGCCTGCTGTTTTAAACCCTTGACCTTTTGAAGCAAAAAAGCAGCTATAAATTCACTCATTAATGTACTTTCTGGCACTTTTCTTTTAACATAGAACTCTACTTCCACACAGTTCAAGTTTCAGCATGTACCAGAATTTACTGTAGATAAATATTTATCAATATAGATACAAACCATAGCAGATGTGCTATCAGTTTATGCTGCATAACCCTGGTCTTACATGATTGCCTAAAACAGATTCAGTAACTTGCTAGAATACATCATGCAATGCCTGGTTATTGTCTGAATGACAGTCCTTCATTTTATGAGTCTGTTTGATTCATTAAAAAATCTTAAGGAAGCATTTCACAAATCAGAGTTCCATTAAGAAGACAATGAAAAAATTATCATAAAATAGAAGTGAAATTTCATTATCATAATTTTGTATTACTTCATTTTTTGTTTTTCTATAACTTTTTTTTTTTTATGTTTTAAAGGGCTATCCAATTTGACTCTTTTCCTCTCTCCCTTGCAGAGGAATCTTCTCTGAAGCTCAAGCCCTACCTCTAAATTTTGAGTATAAATACATTTTGGAATTAATTTTTTTCCATCTTGTTTTAAACACTAAACTAGAGATAGACATCTTTTGACCATAGATCTGTCTTCAGGCAAGATTCCTCAGTAAGTTCTGTTTGTGAGATGAATGACTGGGATCACCCAGCCTTCAGACTGATTTTCTCAAGACACAGCTGTGCTTAGGAATCTGGACAGATTCTGTTTGTCCCACTAAATAGAAAAGGAGGCAGATATGAGTTTTTAAGCTTGGAGTCAAGCACAACAGACTTGACACATCTGTACTACTACCTCTACCTAAACTACTTAGACCTAATATCTTCTAAACCAAATATATTTTTCTGAAATCTAGGTCAGAGTGGTCCAAACTAAATCTAGAGGAAGCTATCAGTTAAACAGCAAGTTCAATTGAGCATGCAATCCTCAATTTCACTCCCTGGGTCTCTTTTACCTAACAGCATAAGTGAATGCATCCATGAGGAAACTGAAGGTACCATAGATTTGTGTCAATGCTTTAAGTGGAGAAAAAAAAAAAAAAAACAAATCTAAGAAAAAATTATTTCTTTACATATACCTCCTCTATTCGGGAATAGATGATCTTTGAGCTTTTTGTGGAAGTGATGATTTAGGGAACCTCTTGATTTCTTCCCTAGTCATAACTTGTTTGAAGATATTATTTTAAATTTCAGGATCACAAGAGTGTTTCACTATTTTGTATTCAGCAAATGATATTTGCTGGACAAGGTATCTGGAAATGCAAAGGAAGAACTCTATCACACTCTATCAGAAGTTGATATTTACAATCAACTTTTTAATAAACTTATTTAGAATTAACAGAGAGATAGAAACTAGTAGGAAAAAAGCTTCAGAGCAAGAGTAATGTCTAGAATGACACAGAGAGAACACAAATGTTAATGGGACAGTTCTACTTTCTCCTGGACTAAAGATTCTTGCTGCACTTCATAAAGTTGTTGCTGTATCCTTCTACTTCTCTATAATTTTTCCTCCTAGCTGGCAGACTCATAGGCCAGCTGGAGGTTAGTCACTTTCTAAACAGTATGTAAGGCAGCTTCTGTGGAATAGTGTTTACTGCGGTGAATTGAGGACAAATTGATGCTTTTCCTATACACTAATTCTATGCATCAACTAATATAAGTTAAAAAAATGTTTAAGAAAGCAAGTTTCATAATCTTATTTTGGATAGGAAATTTCAAATTTCAGGTCATCAGCCCACCATAGGTTTTTCAGGTCATCAAGTCATGGTATTTTTAAATTCCACTTTTCACACAGTAATTGGATTTTCACAGCATTCTGTTGCTGTGTCTTTTCTTTCTCTCTTTTGTGCTGTGGTTGTTTTTTTTAATTTTTCTTCTATTTTTTTTTTTTTAACTTTTCCTTCCTTTTTAACTTTCCTTCATTCTAAATGATCGGTCCAGAAAGTAAGATTTATGAGACCCGAGTTTATTTGGATAAGCAAAGGAGCTTCTGAATTGTTCAGTATGAAATGTGGAAGCTTATAGAGAAATCACATGACAATAATGTTTTATCCAAATAGCACCTTCATTAATTGACACCAAACATTTAACTCTGGGGAAATATAGCTACTGTAAGAATGCACAGATATAAAAATCAGCAGCCCAACTCACCATTCTCCCGCAACATATGTACCTTCAGCAGAGGCAAAGTCCTACCAAACCAGGGCAGTAGGAACAATTGCCCTAGGAATACCTCCAGAAGCAAGAGGTTAGTCTACTAATGGGCATATGGCAAACAGGCTCTGTACCTTAACTGAAAACACAAAAGGAGAAACTGTTGGGATAGTGCAGAAACATATATTAAGAGATTTTGGACATTATTTTTGAGAATCCTAATCCCATGTGAGTGGATTTGATCTGAAACATTAAGCAAATACATATATGACACTATAAACAAAGTTATTATCTTTAGTCCTAAGTTTGGCTTTTTCTCCTGAAGTATATATTCTTGATTCTTTGGGACCTGTATTTTATAAAGGTCAGGGCAGTTTCTGGTATTCTGTTATCAGGAAAATGTTCACCTTTTATGATATTATTCAAAAGTGCTTAACACTCAGCTAGAACAGTGTACATATTGAATTGAAGGTGATGAATAATTCATACAATCTGATTTATTTTTTTTTTCCTTGACATTAGATGATAATTTAGCATAGGGTGCAATTAATGATTTCTAAGATACTGACATTCAAGGTTGTGCTTGGTAACACCTAGAAAATGTACAAAAACATGCTTTCAAAATTAATTTAACGCAGTAGCTACACTTTCTCACTCTTATGATATACAAAATTGTATCACATGTGTTTATGGATTCCCTGGATACTTAGAATGCACTCACTAATGCTAGCATGGAAATATAAGATGAAAGATTTCTAAATATCTCATCATCAGGTTTTGACAACCTTGGCATTTCCATATTGGCTTTGGGAAGATTTCCAGACCTGTAATTCACTTTATGTCTATGTATACTGCCTCTTCCTTTTTGCATAATGATTTTAGATACTTTGTCATACATAGTCTTGAACCAAGACCCAAGACTGAAGTGAGGAGATCTATTATAAAATACTAATAGTAATGTTATTAAAGATGATTGATCATTGTCACTGCTTAAAAATATGTCAAGACTTCAATCCTTTTTTTCTTGATTCTGACATAGATTTTATACCCAACTTTGGGAAAGCAGCTTGAGGTCAGTATTTCCACACTGGATCTGTAGGCATGTGCCTATTGTGTCTATTTATCTTGAGTAAAATGTTTATAATTCCTTGTACCCCAGAACAAGAGAGACCTTGGATGTTTAACATTTGTTGGCATCTGACTGAACTGGGAAATCAGAAAGTATGACGGCTTGTGATGGTACCTTTTCTTTCTGGGAAGTAGAAAAGCCTGTAGGAGGGACCAAACCTGGTGCAAGTATGTGTAGGCTGCTGTGAGATTGCATTTCCATCTGCAGGTTGGCTGTCTCTGCCACAAGGGCATAGGAAGTGCATGTCTATGAGCAGCTTGGATGGCAAGTCCTTCAGATGGCCCAGGGTTTTTTTGTTTTGTTTTATTTTTGGGTTTTGTTGTTGTTGTTGGGGAGGTGGTTTTGGTTTTATTTTTGTTTTTTCCATATTGCTTAGAACAGACTTTTCAGTAGCTACTTGGAAATAATGAAGTTCTCGCAGAATTCTTATCATCAGCAAGTTCCAACAACCTTGAGATTCAATGCTAGCTTTTCTCCCACAGTTTTAAACTCATTGCAATTATCTGATTTTCATGTTACTGCTAACGAATCCCACTGGCAGAGCTAAGAATTTTGCCCTAAAATACACTTCATTATAATTTCCTGATGCTTTCTGCTATGGGAAGTGGCAGTGGACATTAAATTTGAAGAACGGTACCTGTTGTGTTGAATAGGTCAGACAACCAGGTTGGTTTAGGGAGTGTCACTGATGCTCATTTTTTCCCCTTTTGAAGACTCATTTATCTTGTAGAAGTCAACAAGTTTCTGAGCTAGAATCAACCCATTAGTGATTGTCACCAGAATGCTGCTGAGCTAGCACAGGTTGGATAATTTTCTGTTTTACAAAATATGATGAATGAAATGTCCTTCACTACAGTAAGTCTAATGATTTAGAGCTGGAACTGCTTTGGAGGTCTCCAAAAGATTTTCTTTGTAAGTTTACCTACACTATTATAAACTATGAAATCTGGGAATTTATTTTGTGACAAATCCTGTAGGCTTTATTCTACTCGAAAGCAAAATAGTTAAATACTACACTTCTTACTTCTCTGGTTGGGCTAATTAGAATAAAATAATTTATATTAGAATGGATTCTAAGAAGACAACAGCTTAAAAATATTGTTGCAGTTTAGATAATAAATGAAATTATGTTATCTTGGGAATCATAACTTTTAGCACTAAGCTTGATATAGAACCAGTTTCATTCAACATTTTCTTTTCTAAAGAAAAACAGAAATGCTGACAATAGAAAGAGGTTAGGTTAGATTTTACATTTTTCATTAATGTTTCCTTTTCCTTCATTTTAAGAAAGTCCTTATCCTACCTTACTGTTTAGAGTAAGAATATATTTAAAATGTTGCATGAGTCTTTATTTTTATTTTTTTTTTCTTTTTAATCAAACCAACATGAGGCTGGGTGGGAAACAACAAAATTTATCTTGAAAGATGGACAGTGCATTTTTTTACTTTTTTTTTGTGTAGAAGATACTATTTGTATCGTAATATAGGAGCAAGGTGCTTTTGGTGCTAAAAACTCGGTTTTGAGAAACCTTGCCTGGGTAGGCCTGAGAATCAGTTTCAGTAGTCAAAGTACTCATCTCCTAAATTTCCTATTTTTATAAAGATCACAATATGCCTAATTTATGACTTTATTTGCCTTAGCATTCTCTCTTCTGCCACAGTAGAGATGCATGCATTTTGAGTGATTTAGAACTTATTTGGATTATTTCTCTCCATTGGCTGCAGGATGAAATGTTATTATATCAAGTGAAAAGCTTAGTGCTGTAGGTAGTGCTTTTATGCACTTTTCAGCTACACTAACACACAGAGAACTATTTGGTGTAGCCAAATACATCTTTAGGTTGGTATAGATACAAAGAAAGACAATTTGGACGATCTAGAAGACTGTATGTATGGATGAGAACTAAAATAATTTAGTTTATTTAGACTAACAAAAGATCCCATGAGTTATATTTACTGTCTATATCTATTTCCAAATTCAAAAGAAAAAAAAAATCAGATAAGATCTACTTTAGTTGAGGAACATAAGGAAAACTGGACTATGCATAAGAAATATTCAAAGGGGAAACCAGGAAAAGCTTTATAACCACTGGAGTATTGTGATTGTGTTACAACTTTCCAGTAAACCTTCTATTGTCTTTCAGATGAGAAATACAGGCAGATCTTCCTGTAACTGTTTTTGAATCTCATATGCATTATTGTGGCACAGTTTCAGTACTATCTAATCCATCCAGCTCTATAATCCAAAAATCTATAACTTTGTGCTATGCTGGGTATTTAAAAAAACTAATCAATGTTTTTCCACTGGCAAATTGATTTGTGATTCAAAATGTAGTCATTAGACAATGTAACTGTATCTTTTATCACCTGCAGTTTACATTATGTGTATGATACATAATGAATTAAAAATTTTAATATTAAAATGTACTTTTAATATAGTATATATACTTTTTCTTTAAAAAGGTTAGAAAATATATTTTCTGGATTCTTTTGAGAGTACGCACACATATAGATATATAAACTTATTTTTCAAACAATCCTTCAACCTTCCTGATTTTAGTCTCCATAATTTTAGGTCACCAGCACAAGTAAAATTATTATAGCTTCTTTCCCTGCTGTTCCTTCTCTTATGCTACCTAACAATCTATTCAAGAACCACTGGAAAAACAGAAAAGAAAACTGATTATTGGAGTGCAGAAGAGACTTAAGAAGGAAGACCCAGATTAACTAGCCAGGAATTTTGAAGAAATTCTACATTTTTTTCTTTTTTAAATCCATAGGAATTTGTTTAAAATGTAGATAACAAGTTAAAATGGAGTGATAAAATGAATTATGTCAAAAGAAATGGAAATAACTAAAATATTAACCAAACAAAATAATCTTAGAAATTATTGAGCACTCTCTACTATTATGCATTTCCAATGACTGCCTAGAATTTCAGACAGATTTATAAACATCGGTTTTGGCCCAGCTCAAGTTTGCTCCCATTTAACTTTTGAGGAGTTACAGTGTCGAAGCCTTCTAAGTGCAAGATAGAAATTACTTGGGGTTAATTAATATTAATAAACTTGACTTGAGTTCGCGTTGGGATTCATTATGTTAAATCACATCGAGTGAAACTAAGTTGACTTACACAAGTGAACAGAGAAGATAGTTGCTCTTTCTTTAAATGACTTACAAAGCATGTAGTCATGCCCCTCCTAAACTGCAGGTCAGAAATTCAGTCAGAGATAAACTTTTAAATCAGTGAGGTTTTGATCATATCATCCTCATTTACTTTAATAGGATTTGGACTGTCAACCCAATAGACACCGCAGACAGTGGTAAGAGATGGGCTGCACAGAGAATTTCTTTCTTTGCACCCTGCCTGCTTCCTGTATTTCAGCTGAAAGTTAAAAGAGTGTAACTAAAATAGCTCAATGGGTATCATGAAGAATATTTCACATGCTGGTGAGCTTCGTATATTCCAGAGCCTAATGGAAGGTGTAAGAGAGGCGAAAATGTATTATAGATAAGAAAGTCTGATCAAAATAGAAGCTATGGGTTCATTTTTGTGAGGCATTCTCTGTGCCCACTGCAGAGAATATTTTGAGTTACTGTATACATTTAAAATTACAAAATACTTCTTACTGCTTTTTTTTTTTTTTTCATTCAGCAGAGGTTTCAAAATACGCTCCTACTCAGGAGGCTGGCTATTCTTGCTGTCCTTGAAACTTCCCAGTATAGATGCTCTTTTTCCTACTGGATGGGAAAAAAATATGTGGGTACAAATACTGTAAGACTTCTTGAAGGCACATCTCATAGCAATATGGATTGACAGTGAGAATGGCAAATGACTGAAAAGAATTCCCCAGCCGATTAGAAATCTTTCTAAGCAACATGCTCTATCTGAATACAGCTTGTGAATGAAGTCTGCCAAAAATTAATTCTGATGTAACAACAGGAGAAGTGAATTGTAGAAATCTAAGGCTTTGCTCTAAGAGGAATGTGTCACCTGCCCCATGACATTTAAACTAAATGTAGAGGCTGTCACTTTAAATGTCTCAGTTGATCCCCACTACTGATATAAAGCAAAGAGACAGAGCAGGTCTTTAAGATACTTAGGAGTCAAAAGGTAAAAGGTTTTATGAGTAAAACACCGTACCTTGAACTATACTTAGAAAAAAAATCACAAGGCACAGAAAATGTCACCAGACTGGTGCAATAGCTCTTTGCACATAAAACACTACCAGTAGCTGAACAAGAGCATTCTTTCATAAATACACTTGCTGAGTGGTTTTCAGATGCAGATTTCACTTCAGTTGTACACATCTGTAAGTGGTCCACTTGTGACTCTGGCAGCATTTGTAAATGAAAAAATCTCCAACACACACTTGCAGAATGCTTAAGACCATAAGCATTCTGATAGTAGGTGATTCTGATTGGAAGTGCTTCAAGTCTTAAGGGACACTGAGAAGAATCATTCTTTTGGATTCTTTTCTACTTAGATATATAGCTTCTCTTTGTTGCTGGGACAAGACCAAGGTATTTTTATTACGTCTATGTAAATCTCATGTCTGTTTCATTTGTATTACTGCAGACATGTTATCGTGTTGTAACAAGGGACCAGATGCATAAAAAGCTCTGATGTCCAAATATTTAGATGACAGTGTATTCATTCACCCCTCTAAAAATCCATGACAAATGTCACACATAAAAAAACCCAAAGCATTTTAAATCCCATAAAACTATTTATTTAAGAAAACAAGCAAAGCAAAGAAAAATATATAACTTGTCCTTCAGAAGCTTTTACATCCTAAATATATTTATAGCTTACTGCTGATTAGCTGTAGAAATACCTTCTTTTTAATTGAGCATTTTAAATATCCACTTTACTGCTTAGTATATATTCATCTGTTACAATTATTTTTTTTCTGCAGACACATTTTAACAAAATGTCCCAATCTTAGGAAAAAAAAAAAATCTAAATAAAACTAGCTCTTATTTTGGTGTTCAAATGCTGGTATAAACTAGTGCACTGGAAAGAATAGTCTTGGAGTTTCTGAATATCCTTCAAGTGCATATCTTAAAAATTAAACTATTTCCTTTAGAATCCCTTAGCAAGATAAATAGTGTTCATTTTTCCATATACCACGTATTTCATTAGTATGTACTTTAAAAACCTGCCAATGAGTGAACATCCTAATTTCTCAGATGAGAAACTTAAAGCACAGAAAAGCTCTCATCAAGTGTCCCATTTCATTGGCAGAAAAAGTAAAATAAAATTCTCACATATATCTTGAATTCTGTTCTCTTAGCCCAAATAAAAACATTTTTTTTTCCTTTGCAAGTACCTTGGTGAATAATAAATGATAACCAAAATTAATTTTGTTTTTGATTTTTTTTCAAACTTTGCTACACTGAAGATGCAACTTTAAAAGAAATTCATAATAATTGTTTTAAAGGTTTGTTTTTTTAATTTCCTGATCTCTTAATGAGGGAGTCCAGGTTGTTGATTATCTCTGCTCATTTTACTTAGGTGACTAGAGGTCAGTGCAATGTATCTTTCTCCAAAAAATAATGTTGTCCCCATAGAGTAATTCATGTTAATTCATGGTCATGTGTCCTTTTCATTCCATTAATTAAGTTAATGAAACTTCACTCCTTTCACCCATGGACCCTTAATTAAAAAAAAACTGAGAATGAGAAACACAAAAAAAGTAACATATGGTGTTATCAGTGTTGTGCCCGAGATAGGCGTTATCAGTGTTGTGCCCGAGATAACTATTTAATAACAGCTCAAGATAATCTATTGTTAATAAAACCTTATCATTCTCTCAAAATGCAGATGATAATTTGTAAAATCTGTGAATATTCTGACTTACAGAATCTATTCACTTTTCCCTCTGATTTAGTCATCAGTCTTGATGACTAATGCTTCATACTTCCAGTAGCAGCAAGGTGGAATATTCAACTGCAAATCTGAATTTGATTGTATCAGAACATATTTGATGAGAAGTTGTAACTGCTCTTCTGCTGATGAGTTTTTTGGGTAGCTAAAACTCTGTGTCAGAGGAGTTTAGTATGTTTTCTTGACAGACCTGCCTGAAGTCTATTGAACAAAATATTTACTCAGCATATGATTTACTTTGTTTTTTACTGAATCATTTTCTGAGGGTGTTGATGGAGCCTAGATGAAATACTAAATCTTAGAGGCCAAAGGAAAGAGCTAAAGGGAAAAATAGACACTTTTCATTGCCATGCAAACAAGGAATGCAAATCTCCAGGCAAATGGTGCCTGGAGATTCCAATAAGGTGAAATTACTGACTTCTCCTAAGTTAATGGCTTAGTACATGCCAATTTTCATAGTCTTAAGAGAAATTAATTAGGGTTCTGCACAAGCTGTACTTTCTAATGTGCACGTCACCATCCCGAATAACTCCTGCTGGGAATTTACCAGGCAGCTGGCACTGAACCCCTGCCTGAGGTACACTTCAAGGTGCCTTGAGCACAGCAGCAGGGAAAATTCAGAAGAGGAGCAGCCCTGAAGGTACTCAGATAACCAAAGGAATAGAAACAGGAAAAGAGCAGATAGAAATGGCAAGTCTTTTGCTTACAAACATCTAAACTATCTGAGTTTGCCAGTGGTTCCCTGCATGCAACTGCAACTAAAGACATATTCAAATTTTAGTCCCAAGAAAAACTCTTTAATTCTTGCCATCTCAAAGATGTATAATAGAGCTGTAAGTCCTTCCTTTCAAGGACAGCACAATCAATCATTTCTCAGTTGCCCTCATTCACACAGAATCATCTGACTCCCTCTTGGTAGGAGTTCCCAGGTTTCCCCGTTAGTAACTAAATTAATGCTTTGCAGATGGATTTTAGTGGCTGAATTCCAAGCTCTTTGTGTTCATTGGCAATCCATTATATCAGTATATATCCAGAATAACTAAATTCAACTCCATGACTAGTTTTCACTGAATGCTTTAAATACTCAATGCTGTATTACATTTCTACTAGTAAGAAATGGAGGCAACCTGTTCACATAACATAAATATGTTAATGCACAGAACTGAGAAGACTTATTTTTATTAAACAAACTCTCTAAATGAAAAAATAATAGCAGTTATAATAATTAATAATCAAAGCAATGGTCTTTGTAGTGTAAGTTGCTTTGTAAGTTTTTCCCTCAGTGTTTTATTTAAAAAAATGTCTTTATTAATAATATAAAAAATTATGGTTAATGACAGTTTTAGAACTGAATGATTCTTCCTAATTTCAATTCCTCCACCAATTTTCTAGTGGTGGGGAATATCTAAATCTTGCTTACAATTTTTTCATCTTTTCTATAAAGAAAAGTTAATAAAATGGTGAAAAAACATGTTTTGGTTTTTTTTTAACGACCATGAGGGATTTTTCTCCACCTCATGTTTACAGTTGCTCTTTAAAGTTTAATGTATTCTGGATGACAAGCTTTCCTAAAGACAATATGTGTCAGTAATTAATCTTGGGTATTTCATTAAAGCTAAACTATAATTTAATTCATTAGGTTATTCTAAGATGATCTTCCTCCTTTCCATATCATTCTGGCCTTTCTCAGTGTGTTCTTTTGCCACACAGAGATTGGCTTTCTTCTGGATTAGTTCTCTGAAATAACCACAACTAAGGAGAAAAGAGTGTCCAAGACTGCAAAGCAGAGTCAGAAACGTAGGAAAAAATACAGGAGGAGAGAAGCAATTGCAGCACTACCACTTTAAACCATCTTAAACTTTTCTAGAACTGTACTTTCAATTGTTACAGATAACTGTATTTTATTTATGTACTGTATATTTATTTATGTATATTAAAAGCATTTTGAATTGGCATCTGGAGAAGCTAGACACATGAAGCCATTTTATTTCTTTCTTCTGCATTTGTTTCTTTCAAGTCCTTAACCAAGTCATGGCTCTTCTTTTTCCTTTTTTCATTTTTCTTTTTTTCAGCCATCACTTCTTCCATTAGACAAATTCACAACTAGGGAATTTCCTGCACAGAAACCTACTAATATATATCCAACCCCTGGCTAATTTGCACAACATTCAAGAGAGGTCTCCTCATCTCTTGTGTGTTTAAGGTAAATTCTTTGAAAAATATTAAGAAAGCAAATGGAAGAATGAGAACATTAGTTGAATTTGGTCTCCATCACTTTGGATCCAAAAAGAGAGTCATATTATGCCTATATTACTCCTGATTTTTTATCTGATCACTTTCCTGACTAAAATGATTTTAGTTACACACTTCCAACATTTTAATGTGGATTATTTTTTTACCACCCCTATTCAAACATCTGTTTTGGAATAATATTTATTACTTAATGCAAAACAAAATTAGTGAGAGCCCACAGTCGAAAGTTTGGTGACACCATCAGGTTGGGAGACCTAGGACAAATGTTTTTGGAAAGAACTCATGCTGCACTGTGGAAAACCAGAATAATCTTTCTGACAAATATACAAGGCTCACACTATGCATTATATAGGTAAGACAGCAGCCATTTCCAGCAAACACCTTGAGCAAATCAATTGGACAGTATCAGATTTACCTCATGCCTTGCCATGGAAGCAAGCCAGGGTCCTGCTACTTGGACACCTCCCTTTCCTCTCTCATAAAACATATGCACACACAGAGCCAGCTGCTCTCTGTCACCCCAACTTCCACTAGCATGTTATTTGCCAAATAAAATGGAAGATTCCACCCAAATTCTGGTATCTTGAAACTCTGTCTTGGCTTATTTGGCTGGACATAAGCTTGGTTTCATGCAGTATGCATGGGAAAAAAAACCAAAACAACAGTCAGAGAAAGAGATTTTAATGTTTCACTGGCAAAGAGCCAAAATACAGGGAGCCACAAGGAAAATAAAATAAAATAAAATAAAATAAAATAAAATAAAATAAAATAAAATAAAATAAAATAAAATAAAATAAAATAAAATAAAATAAAATAAAATANAAATAAAATAAAATAAAATAAAATAAAATAAAATAAAATAAAATAAAATAAAATAAAATAAAATAAAATAAAATAAAATAAAATAAAATAAAATATGTGTTAAATACCAAAAGTGTTCTCTTTTTTACTGAGCTATGAGAAATGCTTGTTGTCTACATGACAAGTAAGCAATAGTATTTCAAACCAGTTTTCAGCATCTGCTTCAATTCTTGTGTTCAACTGGCCTGAGTAGTTGAGGTCACTAAAGACAGGTCTCTAAGATGTTTTATCAGGTATTAAAGAGGCATAATCCATGTGTCCTAGGAGGATAAGAAGCAAAGTATGGTCATGTTGAGAGCTGATCTACAAGTGGCAAAACCTGTGCTCCAGGTGTCTCTTCTCTTAAGCAGGTTCAAGTATTCTATTCTTTGGTATGATGAAGATTCAAATGGGACTATTTTTAAGTCTCTTCAGCTGAAAGACTGCACAAAAATAAATGCCATATACACAAATACAGGGATATAATAAATAAGTGCAGATTTGTCTTTACATCCCAGTTGAAAAAAATCTGTTTTCTGTTCTATGTTCCAAAAGCTCTGTTTTATTTCTTAAAGAATAATAAATGCATAGAAAACATTTTCAACCATGTAAATAATAAAAATATATTGTAAAGACAGATCAAATTTTAATGATGTCAATAAATAATTTTTCCACTGTCTGTTTTCTGAAATTTTGAGTAAGACCCCACAAAAGGATTCAGATTTCATTAATTTTTTGATCTCAGATGTTGAAAGTGTTCATATCAAAATATACTTCCGTACAGATAGATTAATTGACAATTTTGGTGCTTAAATATATAGAAGTTATTTTATATCCAGTTTCCTCATGTTGTTCTTAAATTGACTCATTTATGTAGTCATTCATTTATCTTTTCTAAGGAACTCTGGTTTTCAGACAATTCAGGTGTTAATTTTGCAACTAAAAGATAATTATGATACTATGAATCCCTGATGCATTATTTTCCCTTACCTGATGATCATAAAAAGGGGACAGTGGGGGGACTGCAGAACTTAATTTTTTTTTAATTAAAAACTTAGCAGGTCACCTTCTAATAGATTTACCTATGCAAAGGGATTTATATATAGTCAGTAAAGACATAAAAGTATAGATGGCAATTAAGAACTGTCCTATGGGATATTATCATATGCAGCCTTCTTTTCCCATCTGAATAAAGCTAAGTGTTTCCTATCAGATGTCAAACACCCTAAGAACCACAGCAAAAAAACCCTGAAGGAAAGGTGAGTTTTTAAGACATGCACAGATCCATGAAGGATTGAATCCCAGATATGATGAATCATCTTAGATTTCAAATTATAATTGTCATCACACAAAGAAAGCAAATATGTAGATAATTTTATTGTTCCTCTACATGTGGTCAAAAGCTAGAACTGCTGGTAAGCCCATGAGAACTCAGCCCTGGAGCATTCCCATCCAGGGAGTTGAATAGAAGGAGAGAACTGTTAAAAATGTACCTGATCAAGCTAGCTTAGGATAAGTGATTCAGCAAATGAAGATGCTCAAAACCCCAAATTATTTTGTTTCTTTAAATGAAGAATAATAACTGTAAAGTATTAAATATGATGTCTAGGGTAGAGCACGGGAATCCCATATCTTGTTAGGACTGTTGGTCACCTTTCAAACATGTGCTAGGGGAGGCAAAATCTTCCTCAGAACGAGGCAGAATAAAAATCCACTTCTATTGTATATTTAGCTTTTTTGAAGAAGTTCTTTAATTTGCCCTTTGCAAGCATTTTGCAAAGAGAGGGAGAGACAAAGCAGTGACTTTTCGAACAATGGTTGTTTCAAAAAAACATAAATGAAGGTATCCAGTAAAGCAGTACTCTTAGGCAGAGAATTAGTCTGACCTTTATGAAAATTGCCATGGCCAAGCCTTCATTCTTGTAATTACAGGAACAGTTGAAGAATTAGCCCTTATGACAAACGTCATCATTCCTTTAATCACCGGTCTTTAAAATCAACACTGTTCTTTAGAATTAGGAAGGAAAACAATAATTATTGAAATAAAGGTTTAATATTAAAATGATAATGAACTCAAAGTTGGGACTATCACATGTAATAAAAGTGATTTTGCAATATTATTTATCTTAATTTCCTAGTTTTAGAAGTTGTATTCATTATTAATTTAGGAATAATTAAATACTTGATTTGAATTATATTCATAACAATATGTTTGATATTTTGGTTACCTCACTACCTTTCTTTAAAGTGCCTTACATACATGACAACCTTCTATGAGGTTTTTTTTTCCTCTTTTCACTAGAGCCAGGATACTTTTATTCAGAAAAGCACCTAAAGTAATTCTAAACAGTAAATAGTTGTACAGGGAGCTAATAAAGAACTGTGAAATGGAGCACAGATATAATAAAAGATTATATCACAATAGATAAAAGGTACAATAGTGCTTTTCTCACAGGGATTTTGAAAAGGACTTGAGTTCAATTACAGTGTTAAGTACTTTAATCTTAATTTTCTATTTGCTATAAATAAATCAGAACAAAATTTATCGAGTGAACTGATGAATAGCATTCATTATTTTACACTACATTAACCCCCAAAGTTCTTCAGGGTAGCAATGATTCACCTCAATAAGTCATGCCAACTGAGGCCATTTCTAAGAATTTCAGAGCATCATAAAGAGGCATCCACGTGCTTGCACTTGGAATATTCTCTGTTTATTCCTATAAACAGAGAATAAAGGACCCTTTCTTCCATATTTCTTTTTTCTAAAAATTAAATTTTTCTACTGTAACTACAAAATATTTTTTTGTTCATATCTTTTCAGATTCACCCTCATTACTTTCAGTACTTAGCTAAGGGAATGATGTTTGGGGTCTAAAGTTGTCTTAGAGTACTCTTGTGGTTGCTGAGAGAGGTACCAACCTCTAGAATGTCACTTTGAGTGTCCTCTTGCACTTTCCTGAGGAGATGCAGATACAAAAATGTCAGTGTTTAATATGTAAAATAAAGTGAAAAGAGTTCTGGGCTCCACAACACAAGAGAGACATGGAGTTCCTGGAACGGGTCCAGCAGAGGGCTAAGTTGGTCTGGAGAATGTCTCTTACAAAGAAAGGCTGAGGGAGCTGAGGATGTTTAGCCTGGTGAAGAGGCAACTCAGAGAGTTCCTTTCTCTAAATATCTAAAGCATGGGTGCAGAGAGGATGGAGCCAGGCCCTTCTCAGTGGAGCCAAACAACAGGACAAAAGACAACAGGCAGAAACTGACGCACAGGATGTTCCACCTGAAGATGAGGAAGAACATCTTTACTGTGTGAATGGCCATGCTCTGGAACAGACTGTCCAGAGAGGTTGTGGAGTCTCCCTCATCAGAGTTATTCAAGTATTGCCTGAATGCAATCCTGTGATATGTGTTCTAGGATGACCCTCCTTGAGCAGAGATGTTGGATCATTTTTCTCAAGGTGCTCACTTCCAACCTGACCCATTTTGAGTTTCTGTGAGTCCATCTGACAATGGCTTGCATGAAAATTTGTTTTGATTCTTCAAACACACTTTGCCTCCCCTCCAGCCCCTTAGGTCTTGAAGTGGTGGATTCCACAGGTTCTTATTGCTCACAACCACGTCACGCTACTTATGAGGGAAAAGCTGGTTTAACTCTTTCTTTAAGACCAGTGAGAGAAGAGCACTTCTCCAGCACTTCTCCAGAATGTCCATCAGAATGTTGATTCTCCAACATCAGTGACCTGGCCTGAGCAGTAGCTGCAACTTTGATCAGTGGCCAGTTGTTTAAATATTTTGAATAACAGACTGCTGAGTATATGCAATCAGTGCAATGCATCCAGAACACGTAAAGCATACTGTATGTGTTCTGGCCATCTGTGCAGCTCCCAGGCAAGTGAATCCCAATGTGTCAGGCTAACTGTGCGTGCCTCATACATAACACACTCCCAGGTTTCCTGGAAGCAACACTCAAAAAGCAGAAATGGAAGAGATGCATGTTATAGAACACCTGAGTTACAATCCCCTTGCCTCAGTTAGATTGCTCCTTACCAGCTATTGTTTTACCACCAGGAGAAAGGGGCAAACACCAAAGAATGCCATATGACCCAAAATATGCCTCCTGTGTAAAACTTCTGGCTATCCAGTTTTTTTACTTCTCCTAAATTAAATAGTCAAAATTACTTAATATTTTCTCCCTCAGAATCCTTTGTATCTTTTTAAGTCTTTTTATAGATTCTTTCTGAAAGCTCACACTCCAAAGACCTGCAGGAATGTGAACTGTGGAATGAGATCCTGTTTTTCAGAACAGGCTATGGTCTTGTTCTCAGCAGGGTCATTTGGCTGCACACTCTGACTACTGGGGCAACCCTTTTGGTGGTGCATTTGTGAAAAGCATGAGAATAAGAAGACAATACATCATTAATGTACCTAGGGGGTTATGTTAGTTTCTGGATCGATTCAGAATGAAGCCTTTGGGTGTGATTTGAGTTGATTTGTGTACCAATTCTTCTCCCCTCAGAGAGATTCCCAGCTAGATTTTCATCCAGAACAGGGCTGTAAATGTAATACATACATATGGCTACCATAAGGCATGGGGGAGACAGGTAAATATTCTCTTGAGACCAAGATGTGGGTACCCACTGGAGACACTGCAATCAGTGGTAAGATGTTGGATGCACATACGCAAATGAAAAAAGCTTATTTACTGGCAGATACCTGAAAACAAGCTCTTTAAAACATTATGGCATACTTGAAAGAGGACTCATTTCTTATGTCACAACTCTTCCCTCCTCTGTGACTGAAATATTTTTTTTCAGCTATGAACTTTGCTGGTCCACATAATTTTATTAGGTAAGAAGGCTTTACCCACAACTACTGTATAAGAAATGAATGTAAAATTTTGCAGAATAAAATTACTAAAATTCCATGCTGCTTGCTTACCAGAACCTTACTAAAATTCCATGCTGCTTGCTTACCAGAACCTTACTAAAATTCCATGCTGCTTGCTTACCAGAACCTTACTGTCTTCAAGCTGTTTGTGGTTTTCACCCTAAAGCATTGGTTCCGGTATTGCAGAAATGAGAAATAAGAAATGAGAAAAGAGTAACATATGAGGCACTCATGTATCCGTGCTGTTCACTTCCTTCTATTTTTAAAAAGAAAAAGAAAAAAGGAGACTACCTATCCATGCCTTTAGTTTTTTGCTGTTGCTCCTCATTGTCCGTGATTCCTCAGAAATAAATTCGTAAACCTACAGAATAGCTTTCTCTCTGAAGAGACCTTGGAAAACCATCTGGTCCAGCCCTCCATGGAAAAGGGGGCTTAGCTGGGATTATCTAGCATCCTCTCTAGTCATGTATTGAAAATCTCCAGTGATGAGGACTTCACCACACCCTTAGGGAAGTTGTTCCAGTGATCGATTGTTGTTAGTGTAAAAAATTTCCATATTATATCAAGAAAAATCTCTCTTGTACCCGTGCTCCTTGCCTACTCCCTAGGGCTTCTGGTGAAGTCATCTTTGTAGCTGCCCTTTAAGTACTTGAAACTGTGATGAGACCTTCTTCTTCTCTAGGCTGAAAAGACAACTGGTGTTGCATTTAGTGACCATAGCAAAGCATGCAGTCACGAGGCTCTTGACTGTCACTTGACTTGCAGAGAGTAGGACACCATTTGTCCTTCACAGCTTTGAAAATCTCTTCCACCTCTTAAACAGAAATGTTAACATTTTGGGCAGCACAGCATCTCAGCTGACTGATTTGCACATGTTCAATATCACCTTTACAGGAAATTTTTCCTTGCTAATTACTCATATTTCTTCTTTTCTGAAGCAAATTTTTTGAATAAAAATAACATGGCAGCAAATTTTACCTTTTTTTTTAATTGCCTGCACTACTTTATACTTTTAATAGATCTCCTTTCTCCTCAGTAATTCTTTCACCACTGATGTATTTGTACAATGTCTCTTTCCCATTGACCTTTATGGTTAGCCTCAACATACTTTGATTTTTTGCTGCCTTTATCTCATCCTCAATAACAATAATATGCATATTATTACTCATACATCCAGATAGCATTATTACCATTACAAGTCAATGAATGCTTTCACCTTAGTAATAGTTTTTGCTGGGGAGTAAATTCAAAGTTAAGTGTGTTAAGAATGCATAAATTATTTTGCTTGAAGCCTCAGCAGGTACTGAGTCACAACCCATTAATCTTTTCATATACTTCTCAGCACGAACAATTACTATCTCAATATAATGAGTACATAAAATAAGTCTAGTGATGTGAAATATTAAAATTTAAAACAAGCAGATAATCAGAATTTTAAAGAATATTCAGAGACTGTTAAGTATTGTTAGATATAACTAAAATCAGTTCAATACATATACACAGCATCTTACCATTAATAGGGAAGAATGTATTTTCAACTATGAATACTATCCCAAAGATCTAAATTAAAAATGCAAACATAATTCATGCTTGTGATAAACTAGATTTATACTGATATAACTTCATTTACAGAACCAAGAATATGTCTGCATAAACTTAGAATAATGTACTTTTTGTTGTTCCTTTTACTAGAAATGGATGTAGATCGGTATATAGCCACTGTAGGTTCACTATGGAAAACAGAACAATGGAAAAATCATATCCAAAAAAATGTTTTGATGTTAAAAAGCATAATGACTACCTTGTAAAACCTCATGAGAGCCATTGCTGCACTTTTCATAAAAATCAAAGTCCGTTGTGGGTCAACAGACCCTATTCTATATAATATTGCTGGATAATTTAGGTTAGCTACTGTTGACAAAATAAATTTATATACTGTGAAGTGTCTATGAATTTACAAACCTTAGTGAACACTTTCTTTAATTATGTTTATAAAAAATCAACCTCTGTCTCTATATGAAATTGGAACATAAATCTATCTACAGTTGGTGTGCAGCAGCAGAACCTTTGGAAAACATGTTTTGGAATTAAAGGTTGCCAGTTACCCTTACAGTATTGAAATACATTAAACTTTTGAAAAACAGGAAATTGGATCTCGTCTTCCCTAATTTAGTCTCTTAATTGAACTCACAGTAAATAGATACTGTACCAACAGACAAGAGCAAGGAGTTCCAATTGCTTGGATGCTGATTTGCCCCAATTCGAAGATCAGGGTTATTTCAACAACTGTAAGAAACTCAGCAGTTACAGCACTCACAAAAGTGAGTTACAAAGACAGAGATGCTCAAAGAAAAGCTCCATTCCTTTTCTATGAGAAAATGAGTCAATCACTTAAATTAATTTCTCAATGTTCATTAGTTTTTCAATTATAGTAGAAAAGGCTATAACAAATAAAATGAGGACTAAACACTAATAAGGGAAAACAATGCTTTTAGTTAAGATAAATTTCTACTTGAAGCCTTTCATCTTCTTTGTAAGCTCTTGCTGTGCAGGAAAATAGAAGCTGAGTTCCAGTTCAATGAGTTTTCTTCAATTATGTCTGGATTGTCATTAAGCTCATATTAAAAGATTCAATAGCATCATAAGGCTTTAGATCAAGCCTACATTAAGGAATGAAAGACTGCTTTTTTCCTCTCACATAATTTGCTGAAGTTCTCTCCCTCCTATGATTTAGGGATGAATATATGTAGCCTTTTGGAACATACATCTGTCCTCCCACGTGGCACTCCTGAATGACCCAGCTTCTCTATAAGCTTTATGAAAGCCATACTTATGTATTGGAGGAGTATGAAAACTGAACATATATTTGAATGTAGACGAACTACCCTAGAAAAGTGCACAAGGAAAATAAGTTTATCTTATCCATTGTGGGTTTTGGAAAAGAAAATCAGAGTCAAACACAGCATGGACATTATCCTACTCTTGCAGCCTCAAACAACCAGCTTTTTGCAGAAAAAAGCAAGAAGCCTCTTTGCAGAACAGTGGGGGGAAAATTCTTTAATTAATTTCGCAGGAATGCACTTATACTGCATCTATATATCAAAATGAATTGAAGTGTAGAGAAAAGTACATGGAAATCCAGATCATCTTGAGAAGCACCCATAAGAGAAGTAAAATACCTTGGATGTTTTGGAATTGCCCTTTCAGTTAGCTGTAAAGCTTAGGCAATCTAGACATCTAAAGTTAGGTGAAATGAATCATACAAAAATCAACAATCTCTGGAAAATTGTAACATTTGGCTCTTGAAAGCAAGATGCACTTACAGAAAAAAAAAATAACAACACATTGTATTAAAAATGTATGATTTGCTAAGTTTCTTTTCCCTAACAATTAAATTCTTGATTTAACAGTCTGTGAACACATGACTAATCAAATGGCATATTAAGTTAGCACAGATGAGTAACTCACAAAACATACTCAGCAAGTATCACCATTTTGCTATATGAATCATTTGCAACTTTTTAAAGATATAAATTATCAGAAATCATTACACAGAATACAATTAGAATATGATTCTTTCTATCATTTGTGGGAATTTCAGCAAGTTTATGAGTTATTTTGTATAGATTAGGTAGGTCTCATGGAATATTCCTGTTCTCTGATGAGATGAATCATGATGAGATCTGATGTGTTAACATATCTGAATATGAATTGGAAATGCACTTGCTTGATTTATATGAAAGAGGTAATTGAGAGAAACATGTCTGAAAGCATTTGTTAAAATAAACATAAAAGTCAAAGCGCTCCTGCTTTTGAATTTGTTTTAACGAGCTGAGCTCATGCTATTTTTCCTTACATACTTCACAAAAAAAAGTAGAAAAATAGAAATAAGCTTTGGTCTAGAACAGATATAGTATCATAGGAAGACACACAGCTTGGCCTATAAGTGCTGCTGAGTAAATACTGTCTGACCACTGATCTAAGTGTCCATTTTAAATACTTTACTGTCCACAGCTAGCTGCTGACCAGTTAGTGGTTGCAGCATCCCTCCGGGAAATTCAAGCACCCAGCCTCCTCTTCCCAAATCAATGCTGTCACCACATCAGTTTGGCATTAGGAGAGGTTTGTGGCTTCTGTCTCCATCAGAGAAGCTGAAGCCTTGTCTCCAGCTCCATAGATGGACGTCTGCAGGTGTGGTGAAGAGCCTGGCACAGCCCTGTGTCAGATGTGCTCCTGTTCTTACTCTGCTCTTGGTAGACCCATGGCAGCCATACATAAGTGAACCACATTTTGGAAATGCCTATTTCTCTGTGTTGATCACTTGACAAGGCAGCTTTACATTACTGTGCTCTGCTGGATCCTCCTATTTATGGAGATTTTGGTTCTTAACAAGTCAGTCCAGGAATGTGACTACATAATCATAATAACAGATTGTGATTATGACAGCTTCAGTGCTGAATTTTTTATTTCAGTTCTACAATGCAATACCCTCCTGAGAAGTCGCATCCAAAGAATCTTCAATTAAGAAAAAAAAAAGATGAGAGATAGTCATAAACCAGCAAGACACAGAGAACAGAGGTACAATACCAAGAATTTGGATCCTCTTCAGCAAACCTCTCTCTGCCTGGCATGATCTTTCCCTCACTTATCAAAAATAAGAAAGCCAAACCTCCTTATCTGTGGCAGTCAACCAAAATTAAACTCAATGGAATATTTTGTTTACATTAGAGGTGAAACTATGAGTCATGCACTTTTATTCTCTTATAGCTTTTTCTTTGGCCGACAAATCTTAATTAATTTTAAAGTGGAATTCAATTTTGAGATTAAAAAAACTCAAAGATTTTATGGTAATGCAAAATGGTTCATACCAAATTAAGATGGACTGTAATGAATCAATTCTGTATACCACATGATTAGATTTTATAAGTTTATTAAACACAGAAACTGATGAAAACAGTGTATTTATTTTAAGAAGTTTTTTTATACTCATTTAGCTCCTGCCTATTCATCTATGTTTTAGCTATATTTTCAACATTTTCTGCATGATTTCTTTCATCTTCAGGAAAAATCAAAATCAATATTAGGAGATAATGAATGACTGTATATATAGCATAAGGCTCATGAAATAATATAAGGAGAGAATATAAAAATCATTTAACACAAAAAAACCCCTTTTCTGTATTAAATCATGCATTTCAGAAATATTTCCCTTGAAGATTGGATAGACAGCTACTTTTAAATATCTACCAACAAAAATACCTTTATTGTTCTGTCATTTTAAATTCTCTTATGAGTTGTAACTCACAGCAAGGGTACACAAATAAAGATCATGACACACCACTGAGCACAATTTGAATTGGCCTTTGAAAAAAACTAAAATAAAACTTACAGTTGGTGAACATGCTTGTTTCAACATTTCTATATTTTTACCTGTCATTCAGCTGGTAGTTGAGTTGAAGTAATTTGATTTTCTAAGTGAGCCTCACTTTAAAGGAAATGAGCACTAAGATGCAAAAGTTAAGTTTTGCATTATACATAGTAATTTCTGTCAAGACATATTAAGAGCAAGAACGTATTACACTTCAATTTATGGTCTCCAGGAAAGCCCTTTGCCCAGCAAAAAAAGGAAATGTGGGAATTGGTGGTGTTTTTTGTGATTTTTTTCACATATTTTTTCTAGTTTTTTCTATAAGTCATGTCACATTGTTTTCTCATGCAAAAATATGCATGAGATCCATAGGCAGAAAGCTTTATGCAAATGCTAAAAGTGCACAGCTGTTACAGATGATACAGTCCCCACCAATGCTCTGTTGAGAATGTTGACAATGCTATGTGGAGCAGAGATCATTACTGAACTTCTAGAAAGCAGGCAAAGGCACAAGCTGAAAGAAAATTAGCAGGCCTGTCTGATGCTGTTCAAAACATTTGTAGAGAATCAGCAGAGAAACCTGCCTCCATGCTCAGGCCAGATGGCAGAAGAAGGTGTGGGAGAAAGCTTGATGCTCCACCAGAATCAGATGGTCCTGGGGAAAAGAGAGGCAAAAATACATACAGAAAGCCCAGGCACCTGAATGAACTCACTGTGCAAAATGGCTGTGATTAGTTGAGGTCATAAGGAGAGGTTGGAAAATGGTTAAGAAAATGGAAAGCTGTGTCAGTCATACTCACTTGGCTGGTTACAACAGAACTGAAACTTTCTGTTCATCATCTCAGAATCCCCTGGATTTCTTCAAGACTACAAGCTGTCCTCCCAAACACTTTGCTTTCTCAGGTATTGGCATAACATTTCTAGCAATGCATCCATATTTCCCAAGCTCCTCATGTGCAGGATCAAGTCACAGATGCTCTTTTTTTACTGTGTTGGTTTACCTTTTAGTCTATTTACATAGATCTTCCTTCAATTCTGAGTGGCATCAAAAAATCAGTATTTTTTCCTTGCCTGGGTCTCTATAGCAGCAATACAAGACTTTTCAATCAGCTGGTTCTGCTCTGGATGCTGCTGACCCAGATCTAAAATAGGTAAATGGATTAATCCTGTGCAGGAAACCTACATAAAGAGTAGCACAGTGGTAGGGAATTGAAGAAACAAGCAAGAAAAAGGGTTGTGGGCAAAATGTTTAACTAGAAATATCTACTGCTAACTTCAGAATGAGGATTCATAGCTCACATGGACCTTTTTTTTTTTTTTTTGTATAAGCTCAAATCACTTTGGAAAAAAGGAGAGGAAATGCAAAGAGCTTAATTACTATGTCCCAGCACCATAGGTAGAAATGTTGGGCCAATGTTTAGGTCTTCTGAATTGCTGGTCACTGGTCACAGTGGATTGCACTAACAATGACAAAGAAAAGAGATACATACTAACTGGTGCTTTAAAGGAATTTATCCCCAGGAGCTAATTTCACTACCTTTAAACTAAGGGCAATAATAACTGCTGCTCAGTTCTGACATATGTAGCAGCATTACACTTAAGAGAGATTCATTTGGCTGGTATTATCATGTTAAATGGTGTGTGGTCATTGGTAAACAGATGTAAAATTTCCAGGCTTTCAGTTGTAAAATGAAAATGGAGAAATAAAGATGAAGTTAAGTGAATAGGATATTTAACTCCAGTGCCCTTATTTCTGAAGTGATGTAAATGCAAGGTATATTTAAACTTTTCAAATCAGGACATTCCATTAACTAGAAAAAAAACAATGACTGTGAGGAATACATTATATAGTGATATAAAAGTTAGTACCAGACAGCACTTACAGCACAAAAGAAAGTAAAAAAAAAACTCACTTAACATATGTTCTCAATGTAAGCTGTGGGACTAAAGGGGGAAAAAAATGGGGACATATGTTAACTTCCTTTTGAATATAGAAAAAGCAAGTTGAAATAACTCAGGACTGAGAGGGTGAGAAGTCCCATGAGAAGCCAGGAGTTTTAATTCCTTGTTTCATCCCTTTTCTCTTGCCACTGCTTTTAGCTCAAGTGCACCATATATGTGAGTTTCTTTAGTAGAGGTATAATTTAATATAATGACTCTAAAGGATATTTTATACTGTCAAAATAAGTCCAAAAGAGGGAAAAGCTGAAAACCTGAGGCTTCCACTGGAAGGAGGCTGCAATTTATAAATGCCTTTGTTGAAAGAAGTATCCTGTTAATTCAATAAACAAATTTCCCCAGAAATGTTCTTTGTGGCATCTTTTTTTCCCCAACAGACATATCCTCAGCAAAGAAGAAACAACTACATCCAGCACATGGACTTCAGATGCTGGAATTTATCTATAGACAATATCAGCTTGTTTTCATGACAGAAAATGAAAGCAGAACAAGCCATTGTATGTGGTACTGGAAGGCTTCTGTGGGGGCTTAGTAGGTGAAACCAGCTGTACCTGCTTTCTAGTTTTGCAAGAAACATATGTTTCTTATGTTTCAGCATATGCAGGGGCATCCAAAGCATACTCTACTGCATATAGACCAACACAAGAGGAAGAGCAAATAGCCTTTGCCTTGTATGGAACTTTTATTCCCTCTTCTTCACCCCTTGGATGAACAGACATATTTTTAGATCATAATGCAAACTGCTTCCACTGAGCAAAGAAAATGCTTACATGAAAAAACAGACAGCTTATCTGTACTCAGCATTCTTTCTGTGTTAAAAAATACAGAAGCACTCTACCTTGAAGGCAATATGGAAATACTGCATTCCTCATTATTCCCTTAAAAAGGTTTTGTGAGAAAAGTGAAAATAAGCTGTAGGAAAACAAATCCAGGTTTGTCCAAAGAAACTGAACTGATGTCTTCTACAGAAAGTATACTTTTCTAACTTCTCTAATCAATAAAAAACCCAAACCCTCCTAATATTTTCTAATCATGTGGTAGTAGAAAAAAATGTCTAAGGTATCTGAAGAGTCCATGTCCCAAAGACCTTCCAAATCATAATGGCTCGTGATCTCATGAAACAAATACTAGGATAAATGTGTTCTCTGCTGTTGGCTTACACTTTAAGCAGCTGCTCTTGAGTCTGTGGACTGCACAGACTGTAATAAAGATATGACATACATAGCTTATCCACAAAAAACCCACAACTTTTTACTAGTCTCCATTAATACGATATAAATAGAATCTGTAGTGAAAAAGCTGAGTGTTCACCCCCATGTTTAAAAAACACAGTGTATTAGTGAGGCCACTGAATACTTTTTCCTCTGTGTTTATGTTGATATTTTTAGAAAACAAGATTGCCTGTATAGTTTGCTGCAAAATTTCCTTATAACCAGATGCTCTTTTGAGACCAGAGTCCTGCTGACTGGCACAAGAAGCATCTGGCCAGCTGTCAGGATTGATTTGGCTCAGTAGAAACTGGCAGCAATAGCAGAATGGAGGAAGGCAGCAATTACACTAGACAGTAACCCCTCCGATTCCAATAGTTGGGAGCATAACCAAGTACACTTGACATCTGGTAAAAAAGAGCTGAAATAATGTTTGGTTCCTGCATTAGTGAAAAAAGATTTCATACATTTGCACCAGCGCTGCCTTGTCAGCACCCTAAAAAAATCATACAGGAGTTAAAAGTGGAAACCTGAAAAGAAAGATATTGAGAGAGAAAGAAAAACAACTTGTGCTTCCTCTCTAATCCTTTTCACTCTCTCCTTCATGCATAAGCCTTCACATATTTTATTCCGTGTGCATTAATGACTTAGATTTGCAGTGTCTTTGTAAAAGATTATTTTGGAACTTTTTGGACTTTGCTTAAAGCTGAATCCTCACAGGACAGAAACCCCATACTTTAAGGAGAAATAGGCTGGAAGGATTCTTTCTTCTGCCTTCAGTGAGAGCTGGCACCAGCTCCAGTCAGCTGGCACGTGCTGACTGCATGGCAGCAGGTATGTGTCACTTGTTTCTTGTCAGCTCACACAGATATTAACCAGGCTGCAAGGTGAGAAGATGCAAGGGGAGAGGGGAAAGAAGAATATATCCGCAGAACCTTTTTCTGCCATCTTATTCAGCTTCTTCTGTTCGTACTTGAAGGCCATTCTATTCTCAAGTATTGAGAACACGTGTATAAATATATGGTTATTTCATCTGTAAAACTGCAAGAAGTTGAGAGGATTTTAAATAACAGAGCTCCTGAAGACAGCAGGAATGTAAAATACCACCATATTGTCTGTCAGAAATCTAGTTCCACCACACAAGCTAAAGTAAACCATTTCGTACTTAACCAGGTTTCAATCTGTTGGAGAGCCAATAGCAGCATAATAACCTCATTGAGAGCATGTACTAAAGTGCAAGAGACTGCAAACTTCCTCTTGTCTTACAGGAAGGCAGTACTACTCTTTCAGTGGAAATAGTCTGGGGGTTTTTTTGGGTTTTTTTGTGTAATGTAACCTGGAGGTTGTTAAACTCCTTTTAGAGCAAGCAAAATTTTAAAACTCACAGAAAACTTAGATAAATACGAAACTTGGGTAAAGAACAAGATTTTTGCCTCCAAAGAGAAAATTTACATATTAAAAAAAAATAATAAAAAAGATAGCTTTCAAATTGTAGATATTTTATGGTAACACTATTTCCCTACTGCTGGTGGTGTGGACTGTTTTGCTTTAATAGCTCTATCTCTGTTATGAAAATAAGCACACATCCCATACATCTCCACTAAATGTGTAAGTAGCACACCACTATTTTTCTTGGCTTTTAATTGAATATTACTTTTTATTAGAATAGCCTGAACTGTTCTAAACACTCTTTCTTCACACATATAGATGCCTCATTCTTTGACAGTCATGCTGTAAAGAACTGCTTAAAAAGTCATCAAGAAAGGTGGTGAACCAGCCTGCATCCCTGAGGTCTTGTTAATGGAGACAGTGTGCTTTTCTAGTTCTAGTGCCATTGTCATAAAGACTTGGTGTTTTCCATGGCTAAGCATGGAAGGGGTTAGATAGTATTCAAAACCTCATTACTGTTATTTATTGGTAATAAAATGTCAAAGAAAAATTACACCTGTCTTGCTTAATGTCATCTCTTACTATGATTGTTTACTTTAGCTGCTAAAATGCTCATGGCAGGAAGCTATCTTAGCATTTCTTTCCAGGACAGAGCACACTAAACATTTGGATTGACTCTGCTACATATCATAACTCACGTGGAAACCACAAAGGCTTCAGACTGATGTAGTATTATCTTGAATGAATGGGATCTCTGAGAACGCTCAAAAAAAAAAAATTTGCATGTTTAGATTGCATGACTGAATTTTCATTAACTCTTTCACAGAATTAAAAAAAAGGTTAAGGTTGGAGGGGACCTCTGTGGGTCATCTGGACCAATCATATTCTCAGGTTGGGCCACTAAGAGATGGTTGCCCAAGACCATGTCCAGGATGCTTCTGAAGATCTCCAAAAATGGAGAATGCACAACCTATGTAGGCATGTTGTGCAAGTGATTGATCAATCACTCTCAGGATCAAAATTGTTTCCTGGTGTTCAGAGGGAATCTCCTGTGTTTCTGTTTCTGCCCAGGACTCTGGTCCTGCCACTGGGCACCACTGAAGAAAGCCTGTCTCTGTTTTTCACACCCTCCCTTTTTGTAAGCATTGATGACATTTTCCCTAAGCCTTCTCTTCTCCAGGGTGATCAGTCCAGCTGTCTCCGACTTTCCTCACAAATGAGATGCTCCCGACCTTTAATCACCTTTGTAGCCCTTCCCTGCAGTCTCCCCATTATGCCCATGTCTTGTGTAACATATAGCCTGTATGAAAAGTTCAGCAGGTTTTTAGTATATAGTCATATTTAGAATGTTAATATTATTACAAAAAATGTTATATATAAATTGTAAAAATCTGAATAAATTACTTGGAGATTAACAGACAGAAAAACAAATGTCAACCAAAATACATAGCAGCTTGATATTCTGTAATCTGCTTTTGGTCTCATTTTTTACAGAAAAAAAATAAAAATGTGTAGAAGAGGACAGAATACTATGTCCTATTTTTTCTAGAATGGATTCTATTAAGCAAAGAATAAAAGTGTCCGTTCGCACCCTCTTAATGGATTTAAACCATTGGATCAATAGTAAGGGATAAACTAAACCACTTAAGAAGGTATTGCATTAATAAAATCCTTTGCACCTGTCTCTGTAAAAGAGGATAAACAGAGCAGAGTTTCAGGGGGTGATTAAGAGAGCATCAGGTTGCAGTGAAAGGCTTAAAGGGGACAAATTAGCCTTTGCTGTACATGGAGATAAGGCACAGGGCTGCAAAACTGAGCTACACATTACAAGCTTTTACAGGCAGATTAAAAGGTTTCAGGTTTTTTAAAGATGCCAGGGGGATATCACATGACAAAATATCTTGAGGCTGTTTATATAACTAATAAAAAAGATGGTAAACTACTGTGCTGGAGTTATCCTTAGGGCTGCTTGTTGATCTTATTTATTACAGCCAGAATTATACTTGATTCATAGCTGTTCTTGTATTCATTCTGTGAAAGCCTTCTGGGACATGTGGAGAAAATGTGAGGATTCAGTATGATTTTATTGCGTTTTAATATTAAAATGCACTAGTTGCAATACTTTTATGAGCTTGTTAGTTTATAAATACAATGTAGCCACAGTCACAGAATCCCCCATGTTCATGCTCTTCACATTCATTCTCAGACGGCTGCTGTCTTCAGAATTTCACAGAGGTGTGGGCCAAGGAAGGTATTTTATCACCTAGTCTCACTTCTTAGAGGTGGAAATACCTCTAAGAGAGTTTTGCCCCTGTGTTGTCACAACAAACTTTCTGGGGTTATAACAAGCAAGTGCTGAAGGAGATCCAGCTCACTATGTGTATCAGAAAAATTTATTTGTCAAACTGACAAGTCTTGGTTAATAGCTAAAGATGGTTCTAAAACCAGAGAAAATGGCTCTAAATGGCCAGTTTGCACTGGGTGGAGAACGTCAATGATATTGCATAAGACTTTGTATTGGGTACCAAGATATGCACAGATGACCTAGAAAACAGGTGAATAGTGAAGTGAAAATATTGCTAATTAATACTAAGCCAATTGAGATAAAGAAGGCCAGGGTCAACTAGGAAGGACTCAACAAAACATCTTAGCGGTTTAGGGAAGAAAATGGGTAGCAAAACACAGCCAGTGTAGGTAAATATAAGGTGATGCTCACGGCAACAAATCATTTTCCCTTTTGAATTTTGAGTCAATTTCTATCAGTCAAAGAAATTATCTTGAAGTTATACCAGAGAAAATCATTAAGCTCTTAGGTGAATCTCAGTAACAATAACTACTGAGTTTTTAGAAATGAATCATAGAATAAAACGGACAGTCTTATTATAAAGCTGCATAAAGCATTTTGCTTACTGTCTGTACTCTAAGTACCCAGAAAACAAAATGATAGAGAGGAACTGGATAAGGTTAAGAAAAGGACAACAAAGAATATGAGAAGTATGAAACAGTGTCTTTAAAAGGAATAAATAAATAGTCTTGAAGAAGAAATGACTGAGGGGGAAATGATAGAGTATGTAGAGAACTGATCTATTGTTCTCTGCCCCTTGACAGCAAAGGCACTAGTAGGCATCAAATGAAGCTGTCAGCTGTCAGGTTCAAAACATGGTTACAGATAGAGTGTGTATCACCTTGACACAGAGTATTGTAGATGATAAAAATGTAAATGGGTTTGTAGGAAGACTAGACAAATTCATGTCAGAAAAATCCATACAAACCTTTTCTGCCTCAGGAAATCTTGTAGGCTTGAAGAAGTACTACCATATGCTCTTGGGTTTTTTCTCTGGGCATCTACTTTTAGTACATGTCAGAAAAAATTCTTGTGCCAACTTAATCTTTGGTTAACATTTTCGATGTCCTAGTATAAATTGCCACTGTGATGCTAAAATCTACAAAACTTAACAAGACAGCTATGAACAAAGAATGAAGACAATGGAGGCATTTGTTGAAAACAAAAGGATAAAACTCATTTTCCTTTCCCTTTTGGACTGTCTTGAGTGAACTGCTTCACCTAGAGTTATCTTCAAATCACTTTATACATGTAGGATTGTTTCAGGGATAAAATTTTGTAGCCTAATATAGGTAATCACTCTTACCCAGCCACATCTTCAGTCAAATACATTGTATTGTAGGTGTTTGAGAAATTAGTGACAACCTCGTATTCATGGGACAAAGAAATCAAACATCTGGCTTCAACTCTAGGTGACATGAAAGAGTACAATCATAGAAGAATGACTCAGTGATAAGCAGTGGGCATGAGGTTCAACCTGCCCTGCTATTAAGGGCAGATGTTTACACATGAGATATACGTGTCTAAATTACCACCTCATTCGACAGAGACTCAAGGAGTACCTCCACAAGGAGTAAGGGAATGATTGAATGAGTGGGATATTCAGATACATAAGCCAAAGAATATCATGCCATTTTAAATACCCAGAAGCATTTTCTCAGATATGACAGATATTATGCTAGACCTACAACAGAACTGTATTCTTCTGGGCTCACAGCTGGAGGCTTGGCAGCATGTATGAAAACATCCCAAATGTTTAAGCAACTTAAACACATCCTGTGTGTTTCCCTGATGATGATGTAGTCAGTCTTTACACTTCATCAGCAGTATCAACTATATTTTCATTCATTTAAAATGCATAACATAACAGAATAAATGGAATAGTTCCAATTTGAAAGGGAGCTACAACAACCCTTTAGTTCAACTACCTGACCATTTCAGGGCTGACCAAGTTAAAGAATACTACTAAGGGCATTGGCCAAATGTCTCTTAAACACTGTGTAGGATGTCTGTACCAGTGTTTGACTATTCCCAGACATCTTATCGTCACATCTCAAGGAGAGATCAGCTCCTCCCTCTCCACTGCACCTCCCCAAGAAGCTGTAGAGAGCAAAGAGGTGGCTCCTCAGCCTCCTTTTCTCCAAACTAGACAAGCCCAAAGTCCTCAGCCTCTCCTCACAGAACACAACCTTCAGTCCTTTCAGCAGACCTGTTGCCCTTCTCTTGATACACTGAAGGACTTCAACATCCTTCTTAAACTGTGGGGCGCAGCACTGTACACAGCACTCTGCGTGGGGCTGCACCAGTGCTGAATACATTGAGAGGCATAATCCCCTCTCTTGACAGGCTGGTGATGCTGCCTTTGATGCACCCCAGGATGGGATTTGCCCTCCTGGCTGCCAGGACACCCAGCTGGCTCATGCTTGACCCTGGTGCTGACCAGCACCCCCAGATCACTTTCTGCAGGGCTGCTCTCCAGCCACTCCTCTCCCAGTTCATACTTGTTCCCAGCATTACTCTGTCCTAGGTACAGAATCCAACATATGGACTTGTTAAATTTCATCCCAATGCTCCAATGTATGCAGATCATTCTGCAACACCTTTTGGCCCTCAAGAGTGACAACATCAGATCCCAGTTTGGTACTGTCAGAAAACTTCCTATTGGCATGTTCAAGCCTGTCCCGCATACAGATTGTTGATTAAGGAGGACTGGCACCAGGATTCAGCTCTGAGGAACGCTATTGGTGACAGGTCACCGGCCAGATGTAACCCCACTCACTACAACCCTTTGGACTCTGCCCTTCACCCAGTCCTTCACACTTCAGTTACAGTATCAGTAACATATATATATTTTCAAATGGATTACATTTTCAAATAGATATAAAAATAGACAAACACATAAAAACGATAATTCTGAACATCTAGAGGGCACCTATGGTTGACACAAAATCCCAATGTGATAACATAAAATTTATTTTCATATTTCAAAATTCATTGTAAGTACTCTAAATATACTTAAAAGCAACGTGTAATGAAAACAACATTTTCTGAAAGTGAAGTACAGATAGTTGTGGTAGTTTCTGGCAGGTTACAATAAACCTTAACACATTCAAAATGAAATAAAGAGATATAAAAGCCAACCCATAATTCAGTAAGACACTTATAATGAAACATGTATATTTTAAATAAAGATAATGTATTAGCAGCAATTAATACGTTAAAATTATTCCTTTATCTAAACCTGTTGTAAGTTATGCATGCTTATAAATGTATTAACTTTTCCTAAGTCGTTGACAGACAAGCCTTTATTACACTTTGAGATATTTCTGATTTAAGCCTTTTATCTTCTGCAGTTAAATCAAGACAGTTTCTTGTATAACATTTAAAAATGGCAAAAATAGTTTGAAATTAATACTCCTTATTTTAAAAATATTAAATGTGAAAATTAGAACACATTTTTTCATTATTTGTAACGAGGAAGATAGTGCGGTTCTACTTTGAAAACAAATAATTTTTGTCGTCATTTTCATAGTGTGAGTCCAATTTCCCATTCCTGAAGGATGCGTATAATGCGGCTAAATTTTGAGATTCTGATGTTTGTAAGATGCTTTGGCATACTTCCTTCTGATTCCTTATAAAAACACATAATGTTTGCAATGTTCTTTATTTGAACATACAGTCTTCACTTGCCAAAGTAATAAAACCACAACATTTATAAAGCTGCCTTGGGAACCTTGGAAAGTTATATAGAAATCTGGAATATGTCACTTTTTATTAGGTGACTTTGCTGAATATACCCACAAGTTCATGTCTCTTTTTATGGCACATTATAATTTATGGCTTTTACACTTTGCTATAGATATTGTATATTAGTTGGACTGGAAAAGTCTTTTGTGGATTAAGGTGGATGCCAAATTTCAGGGACTGGATGCTGTGAAAATGCTTCAGGTCTATATTTCTGTGACAGGATTGCCTGTCATAGATAGATAGATAGATAGATAGATAGATAGATCTTTGTTCTGCCCAAGCCCTTGGAAGTGTTGAGACACTGTTTGTGAGGCCCCACTTACCACTCACAAAGCTCTGCAGAGACGCTTGTCTGACAGGACAGCTTTTGCCACTGCTCGACAAGAGCATGTCAGAATTAAGAGCAAGGAACTTTCAGGAGTGCAGAGAGTGGAATATGCTACTATGTTTGTTGTATGCAAGACATCATTGAGTTGGGTTTTCATGTTATTTTCCATCTTCTACTTCCTGTCTAGAGGCTGTTTTATGCATGTCTCTGGTACTGTCAAATAAAGGGCACAACAAGGCAATGAAAAAATGGAAGGCTTCATTGCTTTACATATAATTTGAGAAAAGTGCTGCTGTTTTATAGAATAAAAATCACAGTTTTATTTATAAAAAAGAGGTATTGCAAAAAATATAATATGTATTCTTTTTTATAGTGGTGATATTTTCAGCCTTATTACTTGTTAAACTGTCCTAGACCTGACATATTACTGGTTTCATATATTTAAGTAATTTTTAATAGCAGGAATTGCATATAGAAGGAGCACCCTTTGTGTTCTTCACTTCTAGTTTCCTTTTATAAATTGCACCTCTGATTTTGCTCATCATATATTAAGTCAAAATTATGTCTTCCTGATTTCATTCTTCCTGCCTCAAAGGCCACTGAAGAAAATTCAGAGATTTCATAGCTTTCCTGTTCCTGAAAAGTGCACAGGGGCTGACATTAGTATTTATCTTCTGTAATATATTGAATAATCAGGGAAGTAACTTTCCTCTCAGCCTTTGCTCAGTAGAAGACCTAAAATTAAATGACAGCAGAGGGATATCCAAACAATTTTGTTACCAGTTTCACCAGTACAAGATTTGCATAAGGACTTAGAATTTATTTTCACTATGACAGCAATTTGGGAAAATAATTCTACAATTTTTTATCTCTTTAGACAGCTTGGACCGGCTATGTATCGCTAAGTTATGAATAATGGGGTTTTTACCTACATTGCTCTTTCCAACAGAAAGATACAATAAATGCCAAAAATGCACATTTGTCTTGTCTAGGTCTGTAGGTACTTGAATCTCACATGAGGAAGGGAATTCAACACTTGTTATTTTGCGTGGTCTTAATTATGGCATAATTTCATGCTGAACTGCCATAAAGTCAGCACCTCTGTGACAATGTTGCAGTTCTTTTGTGGTATCTGTGTGGTGAAAGGTGGCAAAAAAGATCAGATACTTCTTTTTATTTCAAGTGACGGTTTTTTAGGGAGGAAAAATTTGAGAAATACAGGTTAACTGAATAGCTCTAGAATGCAGATGATCAAGAATTCTTTTAAGGATGAAGAGTGTTCATCTCTAACAACTATATATATCATAATGAGACTAAAAGTATAAAAGAAGAATTTAGGAAAACAGGGAAGGGTGAGACTAGTCTTATGCACCCTCAAAATACATATTATGTCATTGACATCTACATATAAATTGTTTTGATTCCACCTATATTCTTTGAAAAAAGGACTTCTGGTTACTGTTCAGTTATGCTAAGACAATAAAGTTATTTGGCATCTCAGGCTAGATAATGTGAGTCTCATCCAATCATCTCATTAAAAATTTTAGTGGTCAGTACATCTAATTGAAGAGGAACAAAAATGAATATTGGTAATAAGTACATAAAGCTGTAAATAAACAAATAATCTAAATTACTCTCAGGGTCATTCTCTACATGTTTTTCCACAGCATGTGCTGGAGTGTTTAAACCTGAGACAAACCTGATGAGGAGCAGGAAAATAATTAGGATATATGGACAATCAGTGGACAGTGTTTGAGCCGCTTCAGAGGCCCTGATTTATATAGAGTACAGACATATCTAAAGATCCCTCCAGACTAGAGCTAGACTCCACAGTGTGCCCAACTACATGGACAAAAAAAGAGATTTTGAAGTTAGAACACTGAAAAAGTCTGTAACAAACCACACCTAATACTGATGTGGAGTAACCTGTGCCCTATTTTCAGGTTACGAGTGGTTCCCTTAAGACAGTGCAAAAATTCTTTCATAACATTCCATTACTTGAATTTTGTTATGAAGGATGAGAGTATAATAGGCTTCTATACATTTCTGTTGCAGATTAATTCTTCTTGATAATCTCAGGTACAGATCAGTGTGATCATAAACCAACACAGAGGAAAAACAGAATTGCAACATAGAGATAGGTCTGGTCAGGTCCTGTCTGACCTGTCCTGAAGGGACTCACAGCAGATAACAACCTGGGGAAATGTCATCTTTTTGCTTGACTCAGCAAAGCACACTGAATGGCTCTGCACAACCTGGCTCAATATGTGCTAGAGAGAAAAAACAAGTCTTTCATTTTATAGTGTATGTATGTCAATCACTCCTTTTGTTAGTTAGGTCTCTTAGTGAAGAGGTCTTGCCTTTTAGAAATGGACTCAGGCTAAATCTAGATATTTGAATAACAAGGTCTTTAGTCATTATTTTGGATGCCTCTTATTCAAAGATATTCCATTCCATTTCATTGACCTTATTTTGCAATTAGCTTTCTTTACATATGCACTCTCATTAAAAAGAAACCAGTTACATATTTGGAAAAAATAACTAAATGATGTTTCTATTTGCTCAATTCTGAAAAGCAGATAAGGAAGAAATAGAGTCAGAGATAATTACCAAATTTCAATATTTATAAAAACCAGGCACTTGTATAGATAATAAGACAATTCTCAATGTGCTTTGATGATGATGAAGTGCCAGTTTTCTGTAAATATTGAAATAAGGTAATTATCACTTGAACTATTCATTATTTATCAGGTTTCAAATCACAATGAAAATAGTCAAATTGCCACTTTTTCCTAGGAATGTGAAGCTAAAAATTAGTATTGTGTTAACCATTTATATACTTTCTTTTTGAAGCTAGATTGAAAAGTGTTTTACAAGACGAATTAGAGAGAATCCCTACATATATAAGGAAGGACAAATGTTTTAATTTAGCTAAGTTTAGAGAGCAGGCTTCCCAAAGATCAACTATCCAACAAGTATTAAATCTGTGATCCCACAAACACTGACAAAGATAAATCCATTTACCATATATGTGCACAAGTCTAGGAAATAAGAGCAAAGGACATGTCCTGAGTGGTTGAGTTCTGTAGTTTATATGCCTGCAATTACATCAGTCAATCTGGAAAGCATTTAGACTCTTTTTAAACCAACTGCTTTTGTCATTTCTGCTGGTTTTATGAGAAGGTTGTTTCAGACTCTACTTTTTCAGAAAGAAAAATTTTAATTTATCCTTAAATATAATCCAGAGTACTTGATAAACGTTTATTCTCATGCAAGTATTACTAAACACATATGAAGACATTTGAAAGAATAAGTCTTGGTTTGGACTGCACAAAGACTATATATTAGCTTTCTTCTTTATACAGCTTTAATTACAAAAATAAATAAATTAAGTGTGGTTTTCATAGACAGCAAGACGCTACAGCACTTTCTAAAGGTATTTATTTTCAGGATTTCTTATTTGGGTGACACACAGAACCACCTGCAGATTAATAATAATTTGGAAACCTAGTAACAAGAGAATCATTGAAATGCAAATTATCACACCAAACAAAAATTTCACCTATGATAAAATGATGTCTACAAAATATTAACCTTTGTGTTATTTTAGTGTCTGAGCATACTACACATATTGTGTAAGAATCAGAATCATATCCTATTAAGGCCATACAGAGTACATTTATTTAGGTCCAGATCCAAAAATTTTGCCCAAAGTTTAGAGGAAACTAAATATCAACCCCTGTCTTCAAGAAGGGCAGAAGGAGGACTCAAGGAACTCAGACTGGTAAGCCTCACCTTGTTCCCAGGGAAGATGATGGAGTAGCTAATTCTGGAAACAATTTCCAGGCACATTAAAAAAAGGAAAATAGGAGTAGTCAGCATGGATTCACCAAGCTGAAGTCATGCTTGACCAACTTAATAAACTTGTATGATGAAGTGACAGGGGAGAGTGAGGTGGGAGTGGTGGATACTACCTGGGCTTCAGTTAGATCTTTGACACTGGCTACCACGAGATGTGCGTAAAGAGGCTGTTCTTGTACTGGCTGGACAAAGCAGCCTGTGAGACAGACTTGAAATACTTTTCCTCTCTGTTTTCCATGAAAGCCACAAACTTTATAAGATAATCTTTCAGAAATAGAGAAAGATTAATTTGGCAGGCATAATCTTTCAAGTCAATAAGATATATCATTGAAGAGCACTTGAAAGTAAATAAAATATGCCTACAAGCTCGGAGTCGTAAGATCAATTCCTTGTGAAGAAAAACTGTGCTTTTCTCCAAATTAGTAAATTAGTAGACTCTATAGCTGGCTCCTATGAGGTTCTTTGTACACAGGCATTCTTCGTTTCTGGCTAAACAGGGCAAGAGTTTTGATGACACAGGTGGGATTCATGCATCTAAACATACGTGGGTAACACCAAAGCACCCAAAATATCTGCCCAAAGCTGGTTTTATGACAGGGACACACTCTGCTGGCTCTAAAAAAATGAATGAGTTTCAACAATATACAGGAGACAGAAATAAAATTCTATGCTTATTATATGCAAATGGTGGCAGCTTCCTTGAAAAAAAAAACATGCCAAACAAAACAAGAATCAGATTATCACATCTTCAGCATTTAAAAAAAGGAGAGCTTCAAGTTATTTGTCCTAAGCATTTCTATAATATTTTTATAATAATTATCAGATTTTTAATATATACTGAAAAGTAAAAATTATTAGTTAAGCAATCTGTGGGATGGTGTGAAAAATCACATCTACAAAACAGCTTACATTTTTTTTTTATCTCTGGTATTACACAACAATTTTTCTAAGGTGATGTGGATTCTTAATGGCTTTTCCATTTCTGTCTTGTAAATGCATGTGCCATGGCTCATAGGCACGTGTTGGTGTGCATGATACTATGTACAGCTATTTCAGCTATTTAAATTTTCACAGGGGAAAAAATGGTATAAATATGTGTATATTCAGGTGAGGGTAGCATAACAATGCTGCAAGGATGTGCACTTCAATTCCAGAAAAAAACAACAGAAGGGGAGTGACTCAATATTGATGAAGATGTGAGCATACTTGTGTAACAGGCAATTGTATTTTAACATTATCTCTGCAATGCTACAAATAGACTAGGAAAAAATTCTTACTCCTGTTTAAATGGTTAAAATCTTGATTCCACATGGGCTGCCTACAGATGGTATTTGTGTCAGACCTTATCAACTTCAGGCATGGATCATAACTGTTCACAGCATGTTCGTAGCACTATAGCTTACTACAGCATGTATTTTATTAAAGCACACATAGAGCATCCCATACATCAACCAGAATCAGAGTTATTACTTTTACAGCATGTTGCTTTTATGTACAGTAAGACAAAAAGGATAGGTATGAATAACGACGTTAAAGCAGGTAGGTAGTGTTCTTTGTTCTTATGTATGCTTCATTGCTAGAATTTTGATTTAATACCTCTGCAATTATTTTCTAGCCTTACAGGTGTCTATCTGCTTTTCTAAGTTAGAAAATGCAAAGCGTAAGAGTCCGTAGAATAGTACCACACTGTGACTTGGGAGTTTGCATAACACTGAGGAGAAAGGATATTTTTTTAACAAAGTATCCCCAAGTTACATATTATTTAGATGGATCCAAGCTGCTAGATTTATATTACTTCCATTTGCCAGATGTATACTTGACCTTTTGTGTTTGTTCATGTGCATATGTTACATCCAAAAATATTAATTTTTCTAAGCATGCACATGAGGCAAGAGTAATAGGCAATATTTCTCTGGGTTCACTCATAGGCACAAGAAAAATTTTCCAGCTCAGTTCCCTCCTTTCTACATTAGTAAATGTAGACACCACCATGCATATTGGCCTGGGGAGTGAAAGGGCCCCTCTCCTTCCCCTGCTTGTAGGTTAGGAAGCAGGCAGGATAAGGCAGATTCAATGTGCACCATCTGATGGAGCCGACTGTAGTCATGTAGTCTTGCTACAGGCAGACTTCAGAAGAGATATGTATATTATCTACAAATTAAATTGCTTTCAAAGAGTGGTTGTGTCTCTATAGCAACATCAATCTCTGAAAATTAAAGCAGAAATAGCTATTGATAAGAAAATCTTACATCAAAATTTTCTGCATCTAATTTATTGCTACAGAACAGCAGGTATTATATCCTATATTTTTAATATAAAATAAATTATACTTATTGATTTTTCAAGGTTATGTTATAATTGTGTGGGGTTGTTTTCTTTAAGAATAAATGTATGGTAAGGAATCAGAAATTTTCTCATTGCTTTCTTCATGGAAGACATATGAATTTGAATTACATATGCCTTGGCTTTGTATTTTTTCTGCAAAATTCAGTGAATCAACAGATCTATGTATCTTTACTGAGAATTGAAAAAATTCAGGCCCACTGAATCAGATGATCTATTCCCTGCAACCTTCTCTTTAGCCTATGCACACCTTGACAGTTAGAGGTCACACTACCAATTTATCTATTCAGACCATGCTGTCTAAAATGGGAGCAATCCCTTCAAAGGGGAGTATAATTATTTCCGAAAGAGCCACACATATATTCCAGAACTTTAGTACCAAAACTTTGAGCTGACTTTTAAAAACAGTTAGTAAAAACAGAAGTACTCAAACACTTACCAAACAACAAAAATGCAGTTGTTGAGAAAGCTGAAGGAGGTAATAATAATAAGAATAAACTAAGTAAATTAGGGAACAGAATGGTACAGTAAAGAATTTAGGGAGCAAAAACTAAAAAAGCTATTCCTCTTACACCCCTTCTAGGGGACCTTCATGCTTCATTATCTGTCTGAAATGCCTGTACACAAATGCATGCTGCATGGGGAATAAGTAAGAATTAGAAATCTATGTGAGGTCACAGGGCCATAATCTCACAGTGATTGCAGAGACATGGTGGGATAGCTCACGTGACTGGAATACTGTCATGGATGGCCATGTACTTTCTAAAAAGGACATGTCAGAGTGGTGAGATGGCTCTTTATAGGAGGGAACAGCTGGAATGTATCAAGCTCTACCCAGACATAGACAAAGTAGATAACAGCTTATGGGTAGGAATTAAGGGATATTCTAATATATAGGTGACACTGTTGTGGGTTTTCACTGTAGTCCACCTGATCAGGAAGTTGATAAGGCTTTCTGTGGACAGCTGGAAATAGATTCATGTTCATGGGCCCTGGTTCTCCTGAGGGATTTCAACCACTCCCATATTTGTTGGCAGAACAAAAAGGCTTGTCACAGAGGAATATTCTGCAGATAATTAAAGAAAACTTTTTGGTGCAAATGGTGAAGGCACCAATGAGGTGTGCTGCTGGATCTTATACACTAACAAGCCAGGACTGGTTGAAGATATGAAGGCTGAGACAGTTCTGGCTGTTGTGTCCATGAGATGGTGGAACTTAGGATCCTGATTGGAGGAAGCAAAGCGGTAAGCAGGACTAGAAACCTAAATTTACAGAGACATGACTTTGGTCTCTTCAAGGACCTACTTAGAGGAATCCCCTGTGTTAGGGCTGTAGAAGAGAAAAGAATCCAAGAGAGCTGGTCATTATTTAGGCACCATTTCCTCCAAGCTCAGGACAAGTGTATCAAGTCTATCAAGAAATCAAGCAAAGGAGTCGGGAAACCTGCATGGATGAATAGGGAGCTTCTAGTAAATTTCAAACAGAAGAAAAAAATTTATGAGATGTGGGAAAAGGGAGAGGCCGTGTGGGAGGACTATAGGAACACTGTCAGAATATGCAGGGGTATGATGAAGGCCAAGGCCCACTTGGAATAAAGTCTGGCAGACGACATCAAGGAAAACAAGAAGGATTTCTACAAGAACATCAGCAGTAAAAGGAAGATGGAGGAAAATGCAGGCCCACTGCTGAATCATATGTATGTCCTAGTAACAGAGGATACAAGAGGGCAGAATTACCGAGTACCTTCTTTGCCTCAGACTTGACTCTGAGCTCAGCCCTCAGGAGTCCCAGATGTCAGACGTAGGAGGCTGGAGAAAGGAAGATTTCCCCTTGGTCATAAGGAATTGGGTAACAGGTTAGCTGGGAATCCATACCAAACATCCATAAATCCATGGGCTCTGATGGGATGCATCCACGGCTGCTGGTAGATTCTTTTTCTCTGCAGCTCTCTCTCCATTATCTTTGAAAAACCATAGAGAATGGGAGAAGTGCCTGATGAATGGAGGAAGGCCCATGTTACTCTCATCTCCAAAAAGGGCAAGAAGGAGGATAAAGAAAACTATTGAGCAGTCAGTGTCACCCCCATCCCTGAAAATGTGATTGAACAGGTCATTCTGGAGATCATCACCATGCATGTAGAAGAAAAGAAGTTCATCAGGAGTAGCCAGCATGGATTCATCAAGGGGAAATCAGGCTGACCAATCGTAGAGCTTTTTATGGTGGAACGGCAGGATGGGGCAGTGATGAGGACAGAGCAGTGGATGTTGTCTGCTTTGATTTCAGCAAGGCTTTTGACACTCTCCCATAACATCCTCATAGGTAAGCTCAGGTGTGGGTTAGATGGATGGACAGTGAGGTGGACTGAGATGTGGCTAAGTGGCAGAGCTCAGAGGGTTGTGATCAGTGGAGTAGGATCCAGTTGAAGTTTTGTAGTCATTTGCATTCTCCAGGGATAAATACTGGGCAAGGGTAGGGTCCTGCACCTGGGGAAGAACAACCCCAAGTGCATATACAGGTTGGGGGCTGGCCTCCTAGAGAACAGTGCTGCCGAGAAGGACCTGAGAGTCTTGGAGGATGACAAGTTGGCAATTATTTGGCAGTGTGGTCTTCTAGCCAGGAAGGCCAGTGGTGTTCTGGGGTAAATTGGTTAGGAGTGTGGCCAGCAAGTCCAGGGAGATGATGCTGCTCATATACTCAGCCCAGCCCTAGTGAGGCCACCTCTGAAGTGCTGTGTCCAGTTCTGGGCTCCTCAGTACAGGAGAGGGTCCATTGGGGGCCCAAAAGATGATGAGGGATCCAGAGCATCTTTCTTATGAGGAGAGACTGAGGGAGCTGGCCTGTTTAGTCTAGAGAAGAGAAAACTGAGACAGGATCTCATCTATGTTCATAAACATCTCAAAGGTGCATGCCAGGAGGATGGTGCCAGACTCTTTTCAGTGGTGCCCAGCAACAGGATGAGGAGCAACGGCCATGAATTAAAACACAAGAAGTCTCACCTCAAATGAGGAAAAAAATTCTTTAGATTGAGGGTGGAAGAGCACTGGAACAAGCTGCCAAGCCTCTGTGGCTCACCAAGTCTCCCTCTCTGGAGATATTCAAAACCCACCTGGATGCATTACTGTGTCTCCTGCTCCAGGTGACCATGCCTTGGCAGAGGTTTTGGACTGGATGATCTACAGAGGCCTCTTCCAGTCCTAACAATTATGTGATTCTGTTTTAATATATTAAAATGAAAAACATTAGAGTTCTGTGTCACTCGACAGCTTTAATTTTATTCTATGTGCAAAGGCAGCCAAAATCTCATTTGAAAATTTACATATATGGCCAGGAGGTTGTAACCAAAACATTTCTCTTGGATAACTTATGTATGTGGAGGAAGATCAAAGGAGATGTATAGCTCATTTTCTGAGCTGGTGCTTGCTGTGGTCTGTTTGGCATCTCCAATAAAATTCTAATTGTAAATCAAATTAATCCAATAGTGAGTTCAGTTGCCTAACAATAGGTTTTGAGTGCAATTTTAGAGATTCTAGGGTGTCCACATGACTTCCAGCTGTGTCTCTGGAAGAATATGAAAGAAAGTTCATAGTCACTACAGGGGGAAATTGAAATGGAAACTGGCTATTTTCAAGCCTTTTTATCCCTATTTAATGTTTATGAAAAAGAAATCAAATACCAGGAGCTTCTTAGATATACACAGACATCTCTCACATTGCATGAAGTATATTCTCTTTCTACATGCTTCACTTTGATTTACTTAAATTTCTGGAATTGTCATGTCCAAACTCATGACCATGTCTAGTAACTTGGGCATCTCCTAGTCAGAATTGTTCCAGGCATCATGGTTGTATTGACAATATAGATAAGGGGTTTGAAACATGGTATAAAAATAAACAGCTTTCTTGAAATTTAGCCTGCTAGTTGCAACAGTTGAATTAGCCAAAAATGTAAATATGGTCTTGCTTCCCTCGAGGTAAAACAGAGTATATTATAAGATCTACTTATTCCCATCTGATTTTTTTGAAAAATTTAAATTAATTTTGTCAATATCAAAATGTTTTTTACATTTATAATTTACATACATCTTGAGGACACTTCACAGAGGTGGAAAATTATATGCAAATACTATTCCTTACATTCAAGGAAGAAAGTCAGACAATTCTAGAGACTCAGAATAGAACACTGTTGCAAAAGTTATTAACTCTTTCTTCATTAATCAAAAGGGGAGCCTGAAGGATCAGCTGAGATTAGCCCCAGCTCCTTTAGTCATGCCTGTAGTCATATAAAAAAGAGGAAGGAGGAACATCGAGCAGGGACTCTGTCAAAGTTCCTGGCTTAGTCCTGGTCCTTCTGCTCATGCTTCTGGGCAATGTTCAGGCACAGTTCAAGGGAACCTATCTGGCAGAAATTACCATCTATGGTCGGTTTTGGTCAAAACTGGTATCCTGTCACCATTGCCAGTCTTCCAACACTATTATAGCAGTCTTCAGCTGTTCCAATGTCTCATGCCATGTTCAGAACATCCTTCACATGTCTACTCTGCCCTCAGTTTCATGTTGTGAAAAATCTCATTGTGGTGAGCTACAAGAGAGTATTCACATAACCTTACTAAAAAACAGTGCACAAAGAAGTTAATCGTAATTTTTGGCATCAGAGGCAGTCCAGAGCTAGATGCTCTGAATGGAAAACACAACAAAGACATTTTTCCTCTATCTTCAAGGCCATTAAAAAAGCTCATGTGCTTTATCCATCAGCAGTATGCTCAAATGCTGCTAATCCCTTCCTTTAGCTTCCAGGCTACTCTAATCTTGATAAAGCAGACCACTTATATCATGCTTGTTTTCTTTGTTTATAATGCAAATTAAAACACTTGTGCTGCACTGATTTCAAACCTTGTGAAGGTGTTTGTAGGGCAATGTCCAAAAATTCTGCTATCAGTTCTTCCCAAAAAGTTCATTTGAAGCTACCTTCTCCAGAAGGTTTGTTTTGGTCCCTGAGTGATTTCACTGAAGAATGTGTGTATTCATAATATCTCAGGTTTTTATTTGGAGAATAAATGTATACAGGTAGCTATTAAAAATTAGTAACAGTAATATTATATCTTATCATCAAAACTATTTTTAAAACATAAAAGGCATGCACTTCTTCCCCTTTTGATGTCATAATATCTCTTTTCCTATTAGCATATTTATTTCTTTAAAACACAGAACTTTTCCTGAAGTGTCGTACATTTACTGCCAAAATATATCTTTGAGGGGACAACATTTTCAACCTTCCTTATTGTTCTTTTTATCAAAGAATAAACATACTACACTGAAAGAGACGAGCCATACATTGTGTCCTGAAGTTCTTCCAACACCTACTTTATTCCTTATTTCCCTCTGAAATCTTCTCTTCAGAACATGAGCATATCAATATCAGTAATCCCGTTAAACTGAATACAGTTCATGCATGACAATCTCTTCATTGTCTCTCTTCCACTTGGGATTTCTTAGTGGGGATTACTCTGAAATTCAATTTCAGTTTGTAATTTAAAATAACATCCCTACTTTAATACTCTTCTAATATCAAACACTACTTTTGTCTTTGATTTTTTTCCCCCCCTAAAAAAAGTTTGAATAAACAAAAAATAGAGATTTTGGTTTGTTTGGTTTTTTCTTTTTACATGAAAAGGTTGGAGTTTGCTAAATTTTAAAGAAAGAATTTTAAGTGCTTTATTCACACACAGGATTGACTGGCAAAACTTTATTTGAAACAATGTCTTAGTAGAATGAAATTATTATTATTGGAGATGCAAATGAAGATGGGATGAAGAGGTATGCCGAGCACTTTATTTTGTTGATTAAAAATCAGAGAACTACATATTTTGTTCTTTGGAATGTTTGTGCACTTTGAAGTGTTGGAGTTGTTGCTATGTTCTTTTATTGTCACAATGTTGCAGTTTTACAAAACTTTACCGAGTGAGATACAACTGCTCATTTGTTTTGCAAGACTTTCTGATAAGAGAATGGTTCTGCAGGGTAAATAACAGCAGGAACTGTATTTTTACTATTTGTGAAGTACCACTTCCTTGCCAGAACAGATTGAACTTCAAAGCCCTGACTAAAAACACCATACACAGTTTATTTGTTTGGAAGATATGAAAAAATAAAAAGTCAGAGCTAGGGTTGCTACAGTGGTATTTCAAATAAATGATAGTGACAGCCAAGTATTTGTCAAAGGCTGAATATGCTTTTTATCAGCCAAACAATTTCTCTGTTCCTGAAGTTAGTAATTGATCGCTAACTTAACTGCTTTATTGATGCTCAAACTGTCACATTGTATCCAGAGCCCAAAAAAATAATTCATATTTATGGAACTGTTCCATCTCTTATTTTTTTTAATACTCAGTGTTTTTAATGGTTGCTTAATCATAAATTCTAGTCAGACTATTTTAATTGGTTTTTGACCTACATTCTATTATGGGCCTGATTAACAATTCCCTAATCAAAGTTGCAAAACATTCTTCTTTGTGTTCAATAATTTAGATATCCATGTGGGAGTTCTATAGTTGCTCTTAGTCTCACTGTGAATTTAGTTCATTCTGTGCATGTAGTCTTGAAATTCACTTGAGCAAAAATAATTTCAAACTCAAAAAAACCCCTAATACATTCAAGAATTCAATGAGTCTCTAAACTGTACTTTTTCATTGTTAAAGACACCTACAAATTTAATCACTGTGGATTTTGCTAATTAGCAAAATGGCATATTTGTTCTACCAGAAGCTCCCAGGACCAAGTCTTAAGATGATTACTTCTAACCACGTGGCCAGAGTGCTTTTGGAGCTATCAAGATGTTAACAGGCAGGTTTAGGAAGGTTGTTCCCCCTCATGAGCAAGGCAGAGAAGATGACATATAATGCCTCCCTTTAGCACCCCCCTTCTTTAGGACCAGGAAAACAGGAGCTAGATGTGGAAATATTTGCTGGCCACAAAATACAGCAGCATTGTGATTAAAGGTTTTTAAGGACAAAGGTCTGCCCCAAAACCATTGGCCTGTAAATTACATCATTCCTGCAGCCTCCAGAAAACAAGAGAGTGATGTGGGCATCTTCAACACCAGTCTTCTCCCAGAGGAACAAATGCTCTCTCAGAGAGGTATAGCTTTAACTACAGGTGAGGACAAAAGAGGAAGTGTGAAAACCAGCTCATTGGTCTTAACAGGTGTCAGTGACTTCTGCCCTATTGTGTACTTCTTGGTCATCCTAGTCCTCCTAAATCAGGGAGCCTACCGTGGCAAGATTCCCCTGCTTACCCTCCAGCCTTTTTCCTTTGTCTCTAATCCACACAGATAATTGCTGGCTGGTTTCAGAAGTGTTTTATGTTTAGGGAACTATTTCAAAACACATCTCAGTTGAGTTGCAGCTTATTCCCTGTTCAAATTAAACACAGACAAGAATTATATATCTGATCACCATTCTCTTGATAATTCATTCAAACAGTTGGACAAAGACTTTCACAACTTAATGGGGAAAAAAAACCCAACCCAAAACCCATTGTGGTGGCCTAGACTATCCCTAAGTATATTGAAAAAGAGAGTGTGACCAAACGTTTTCTCAAAAGGTGCACAAGGTTAAACCCAATGTATTTCAACTAATTTGCTGGTGAGCTTAGTCAGCAGCCTGGTGAATTAAAATAATACTAAAACCTTAGAATTATCTAAATGAATGTTCTAAGACTAAAGATGAGGGAACAAGCTGTCTTGTTGATAAACCTGTGACATATTCTTCACAGCCAGGGAATTTTATGTATCAGAGTAGATTTTTTAAGGAATAGAAAATCTACCTTACATGTATATTTAGTCTGATGCATGATACTTTGCCAGGCAGTTTTTCCTCAGGGAACTGTATTGAAATCCATCATAAATATTCAGTGTCTGACATATCTGAAGATAAATTAATATAATCCAGTAGGTAATACCTTTTTTGCAAGAATCAGACAAACTATTTTCATCAGCAAGAAGACAAGTGTTTTTAAAATATATACCCCCTGAATGGTGCGTGAGCAGCAGCACAATGGGATTGAATTTCTTTTAAACAGATCATAGAGAAGAACATGAAAGTTGAAGAGATTTTGTGTCTTAAATTGTTTTATAGTCTTAATTTTCTGCAAAGTTTTAAAGTGTAATGGACAAAAAAAGTAAGCATTGTGTACTTTTGTACTCAGACATACCCATCTACTATTATGAAAATGCATTTGGTCCTTAATTTTATTTCTCTACATGATGAGAAAAATAAAATCTATCATATTTTTAACAAAACTAAAATTCACATCTTACATGGTTCCAGGGGTTCTAAGTTATTTATAGAATCAACAGGGATAGAAAATAAACAGAATGTGAAATTTAGGGTCAATCCTAAACTCAACAGAAGGATTACACTAATAAAATTTAGACCCTATCAGGTAGGCATTATCAACACAAAGTTTAACAGGAAGTTGTTTGAATGTTTATACTAAAATCCTCAAATTGCATGCAAATGATAGAAACTGTTAGAGAAGACAAGTGAAAAACCCAGCATGACATGTACTTTTATTTTAAGGTTATAAAATCTGCCTGTTTACATACCATATTCACAGAGTCTACAATAAATTAGATGCCATACAATTTAAACTAAAGCACACATTATGATTTCTGAAGCTAATGAAGGATCTGGGGAAGAAACTTCAGAAAGCACACACAAAAATTGCCAAAAAATCACTGGGCATCTTAAACTACAGATGGAAGTGAACTGTAATTGCTTAAAATCTTTATCTAAATGTTTAGCTAAGATAAATGATACAGACTACATGCTCAAAGGACAGTGTCAAAAGACATTCCTGCCTGTTGGGTTTAAAGGGAGTTTTAGATTCCAACAGAGCAGGGCATGATCGCTTTGGAATAGCAACAGTAATGATACATTCTATGAAATTACATACTGAGAAAACACTTATTCCAGTATGTGTCAAGTTCCAGTTTTGCACATGAATGTTATTGAGTTCTTCACAGTGTAACCTTGCATGGAAGAACATTTCAAAATTTTCAGACCCTAGAAACATAAAAAAGGAACAAAAAATATTTACCAACAAGAAATATAAGCATCTGAATTACACCATGGAATGTGACATTATGAAGTTAAATGCTGAGTATTTTGGGAAAAAAAACCCAACTCCAAAAATCAAAACATCAGAAAAAGTTACTTATTTTCTCATGCTTGTGCTGAAATAATCATTCTCCCATTTTCCTTATGTATTATTTTATGAGGAACTAAATGATAAAACATTCTGAGTTTTAAAAGATTTGTTGCTCTTTGAACGAATACAGGGAATACATATCTTCATCTGTATTACAATATATTCTTTATTCTTCCTGAATATTCTAAATTTCCAGCAAATATTGTAACAAAGTGATGGTAAATTTTTACAGATGCAATCTGTTTTCATCTATTTCTGATTCTGCTTTGGAAGTATCCTACTGTTTTTTATAGATGGACAGAAGAAAAAAGATAAGGTAGGTATAATATAGCACAGATCATCCTATCTTGAGGCATGATTGCCACTTGTGGCATTACCTTTGTGAGGACAGAGGGTATCAGTACTGATCAATGTTGAAATTATAGAGATATTTCACTGGGTTCTCCAAAAGCTCAATATCTAACATTATTTCTCTGTTTTACCTGAAAAATGGTGGACTTTGTGGGTAATGGCATCCTTGATAGTATTTATGTCAGAAATGGTTCAAACACATTTAAAGTTCAGACATGCTTCCAAACCAGAGACATCAGCCCCAGAGCTTCTGAAAAATGATAGCTGAGAATTCACCTCTTGTAACTTAGCCAGTGCTGCCTGATATCCCTGTTTGAAACTGTAAGAGACAGTCTAAACTGCCATGTTACATCTGCTTCCAAGGTGTGGGCCATTTTACAATGGAAGTATGTCAAGATCACAAAACCATAGAATTATTTGGGCTGGAAGGGACCTTAAAGATCATCTAGTTTCAACCCTCCTGGCACAGGCAGGGAAATTTTCCACTAGCTCAGGTTAATCACGTGCAACCTGATCCCAAACACTTCCAATGATAGAGCATTTGCCTGTTCCAGTGTCCCACCATCCTTATTGTAAAATAATGTCTTCCTTTTGTCCATTTTAAACATGCCCTCATTCAGGTCAAAATCATTGCCCATTCTCCTATCACTATGGTCCATGCCAGAATCCCTCTCCCTCTTACTCATAAATGTCCTCAATGTACTGGAAGGCTGTGATCAGGTCTCCTCAGCACTGTCTCTCCTCTAGGCTGAATGAACATAAATCCTGCAGTCTGTCTTCATAGGTGCTCCAACCCCTGATCACTTCTCCTATCTTCCTCTAGACCCAGTTGAGCAGGTCCTTGTGTTTCTTATCCTGATGGACCTAGAGCTGGATGCAGTACTTCAGGTGGATCATCAGAAGAGCAGAGTAGGAGAAGAGAATCCCCTCCCTTGACCTGATGGCTACTTTTCTTTTGATGTGGCCCAGGATAGGATTTGCCTTTTGGGCTGTGAGCACACCTTTCTGGCTCATACTCAGTTTTCAATGCATCAATACCCTCAAGTCCTTCTCTTTAGGGTAGCTGGCAATTCCAGCGTCACTCAGCTTTTATTCATGTTTGTGAATCTCTAAGCCAGGAGCAGGACCTTGCACTTGGCCTTATTGAACCCCATGAGGTTTAAAGAGGCCCACCTCTCAAGTCTGGTCACATCAAGTATGTTCAGGTCATCCTCAATGGCTTTTATTTTATGTATGTCTACTATTGTGATAAAACTTTTACCTTTATTATTTTTTTTTTATTTTATATTATAGGCTAAGAATATTCATTACTTTTCCCTTCCACTTATCTTCAGGCATTCAGAACCTGTTTGGTAGATTCACTCTTTAAAAAAGTAATGTTGAAGTCTATTCTAATTGGGAGAAATCTAGGTTTATGCATTCGGGAAATAAAAGTTCATTTAGTATTTCTATTAAAACATAGGAGACTGTTCTCTGAAAATCAGTCTGTGAATAGAAATAACATTGAAATGTATTAAAACTAGTGTTTGGGGAAGAAAAAATGCTTTGTTATTGTTTTGTTTTTAGAATCAGTAATTGGACTTTCACAAAAACTGAAGGAATAAAATATTTACTGCTCAGTCCAGCTATCTCACTTTTGCCCTGGTATTGCAATTCCCATTGATTTAGCAAGAAAAGCTGTCAAATTTTATATAAGTACAGAAATGAAGAACAAAATTCTTCTAGCTTTCAGGAAGATTAAATCATAACTCTGCTTGGACTGGTTTTTAGTTCCACCTATTTCACGCTAATGGCTATGATTTCTGAACTCCCAATAGTCCAGATGGGATACCTCATACCACTGGGATGAAATAGAACATTAAGTCTATTTGCAGAAATTTTTTCTGCTTGGGATTGATAGGCACTCCATTTTTCACAATTCACACACAGACCATACTGATTTTTTTTTTCCCCAAACTTCAAATATTTTTCCATAAAATTTGCATCTCTTGAACTCTAAAAAGAAGACACCAGCATAATGTGTTTAAGTGAGATTAAAAAAAAAGAGATAGCATTAAAATTTTGAACTAATCATCTAAAAGTCTGTTTATATTTGATAAAAATGCTACTGGGTTTATAAAATGGCACAAAAAACATTTCCCACTGAAGTGTCACAGTTTATATAATAAAACAGTATCAGAGAGTGCAAATGGGAAAAAATTGTGAGACATTTACAGTATCAAATTAATGCTTCGTTTTTTCTATTGCAAATTCAACAGTTGTGCAAAAACCATATGAAAAGAATTTGAGTTCCCTGCATAACTAAATTTAATTCCTTGTGATTAAAAGAGAATGTATTAGATAACTGCTGTTCAGAATTAGCAGATTACTAATACTACCTCTGTGAGCAATTTTATATTCCAAATCTAATATGTATGAGTTTACATCACTGCACTCTTCTTAATTTTGACAATTAAGTCACTGAGAAAGATATGCTGTCTTATACCATTTCATAAAAATGTTATACTTTTTAATGTTAGTGTACACCAACTTTTTGACACAAAGGTATGAGTCCTCCATGCTAGATGTGCTATGCAGGTAAGTGGAAAAATGTCCAAAGCAATGTCTTGCATAATAAAAGTCTAGTAAGAAGTACATTTCAAGTGTTTTCGAACTAGTGAAGAAGCATGGGTTGTAAAGCTTAATTTTTTAAACACTAAAAGTTGTTCAATTTAAAATTTTATTGAAATTTGATCATAAAGTATTTTAACAGCTGTACTGTTATATAACTGGGAACATGTCTCACTGCAATATGCAGTGGTATCTTCAGTAATACTTTCCAAAATAGAAAGACTTCTGAATGTCAGAAGAATGTCAAAAATCCAGTGATTTTTTAATGGACAGATATATTTTACAGAATCTTTCCATTTATTGAGAGAACTGTCTATGTGTTGTGGGCAGAAGACAGAGTGGGAATACAACTCATGGAAAGAAATAAACATATTTGCTTCAGAAAAAGAAAAGGTCTTACAAATTTTTCATACGAAAACAATCTCTCTTCCTTTCCACCAAGGTAGCTTTCATTATTTTAGTCTAGTTAACCTAACTAGGAGCATAAAGCAGTGAACCAACTCTTTTATGTAGTGGAAGTAAGCAAAATATAACAATCCATCTGTTCCAAACAACAGAGTATTTGCCTTGTGAGTTCAACTAGATAGATAGCCAAACTATAAAAGCAACCATCATGTTGGTGGAGTGTCCAGATGTTTTCTAGAGTGTCCAGAACAAGTAGACAACAGTGACAGCAAACTGGGAAAAGAATGCAATTTAATCAGACTACTGATCAATGACATATTTTCTACCCAGCCCTACAAATAAGGACACTGGAGAATACTCATAGAAGCCAGAGGAAGAGATTCCAGCTGGGACACAGAAAAAGGAAATCCTGTGACACTCTGATGGGAATGCATGACCCTGAAGCACCATTTGGGAGGATGACTGCAGCACCTCGGACCTTGTGGCCCAGCCCCAGAAATGCACATCCCATGGCTTTAAAGGATTGCTGCACTAACCTGCATGACTTCACAGCTGCATTGTCTCTCCCATGGAACATGGGCATTGTTTAATTAATAAAGTTGCATATATCTATGATTAAATTATTTTGGTATCCACAGCGCTTTAGTATTCACATTGTGATTTGGTCTTTAACCACAAGAATCAGGTTTCTGTTGCTTTTGGTTGTTTTTTTTTCACACTAATAAAAAAATTGGATGGGAGCTTTAATAAGTGATGGCTCAAGATTTCCTGCTTATGAATTTTATGCATTATAAAAAATATACTTTAAGTTCTAGAGAGCTGCTGCTCTTAAGACTTTCTTAGAGGTTGAAGAAGTAAGACTGAATAGGATCACAGTATGCAGAGCCACTCACTAGAGCATTCTGAATGGTTACAGCTTCTGCACATCTTCTATGCTACAAGTAGACAGTACATAACCTTAACCCTGGAGAAAGTCTCTTAGCATCCTTCTTAGGACTAGGTACTTCTCTATTACCCAGCACTTCTCCTAGGTATTTTGCAGGCTTCAAATATAATAATAATAATATTTCTGTGCACTCTCCAAGTGTTGTGTTGCTCTGGGAGGAGCGTGATGAAGCTAGTTAGGTTTTACTGTGTGAAACAGGGCATGAAGGAAAAACTGGAGATATGGTATGAGGACATACTATGTAGTTTGCAGGCCTAGAGATATTTTTTTAAAGCCAGAGGACATCAGTCAGTGCTGTCTCAATCCTTCTTACTGTAAGAGATTCTCAGGAACAAAATATCCTAAAAGTGTTTTGGTGCTTTGAATCTGTCAGAAAATTAGCAGTTCTATGCCAAAGATTTTTCTAGGAACCTAGTTATGCAACACATCCAATTTTGCCAGAACAGTCTAGAATTGAGCAGTCATAATGACAGTTTATGTTAATCATAAATCCTAGAGATTGTGTCTCTGCAGGCATAGCACATAATTTTACTCTGCTAAAAAGCATGGCCAATCTCATTCCCACAGAACCATGTCCTAAACACATCTAATACCATTAAAATCTGGTATGCATGGTGTGCTCAGACTATATCTTACAGCAGTCCTGCATGACTACAGAATTAACATGCTAAATAATTCTCTTTCATTTTGAGAGCAGTGTTAGGCATTCAAGGCCACAACTAAACTTTCACCATCCACAGTGTTTTGTAGTGTATAGATTATAACTCCCTTCTTCAGATAAAAGAGATAAGTCATATCCTACCTCATTGACAAATACTTGTGTCCTTTTACAACAGGCTAATTTTTTTTAAAGTCCTCTAAAAGTCCAGGAAAACAGATCCAAACCAAAAAAAAAAAATAAAAAAAAAAACAAAAAAAAACAACCAACCAAAACCAAAACAAAACCTGCACCAAAAATCTCCCCCTTATATTAGCAGTTTGGTCATACTGAAAAATAAATGCCATTCAGTGAATTGAGGGGTCACAAACACCCAAGTATATTGGGAATGCAAACATGAAGGTAACAACAATTTCTCCAACAGCTATGACATTTTAAAATATTATTTAAATTATATAAATATCCACAGAAAAGTAATTTGATATGCCAGAATTATCCCTACTGCATTTAGCACACACTGAAGGAGCCAAAGTTAGGAGTCAAAGTGATTATAGAACCAGCTATAATCAAATTTCTATAAGAAACTTTTAATAAATAGATTGTATATAAAGAGGAAGTAATGAGTTTGGAATTATATTCCATATATATATATATTGCATCGACTCATGACCACATCATTGTTAAGCAGAAAATAAAACACTCACATTTACCTTAGTTGTAACTTCACTGACATATGTAGTGTTATGCCTAGGAATTTTGATTGATAGCTACAAAATATCAAGGCTAAAACACAATTATTTAGGATGCTCTAAATTTTTCTACTTAAACCATCAAACAAGACAAAAAAATAAATCACATTTATGAAAATACATAAGACACAGAAGATTTCTATTCCATGGTCTTATCTACATTCAATTGCAAAATTATCCTAAAATTAAAGTCTCCATTCTTTAAAGGTGAAAATTAAAACTGTATATATCTGTGAAACACCTGTTTCTTTTTCCTGATTTCTTAAACAAGGTATAAAACTTGTGTAAAATAGAAAACTTCAGCCTGAAGAAACTGCCTTCTCTAAGAACAGAGTTAAAAATCTTTTAACCAGAGTATTTTGACCTGATTAAACAGGTTGAAAAGCCATTTAAATTTATCTATTTAAATTTATTATTTAAATACTAATGTATTTATTTAAATTATAGTTTATTTAAATTTGCAAGGAATGCACTCACTAGCAGTGAAGGTGACTTGATTACTTATTTTTCTATCCCACTCACACTTCTTTCCATCTACATAGCCAACGAAGAAAGACATTCTTGTTTACAGAACAGTGACACTGTACCGTGGCCCGATAAAAATGCAAACAAAAGCCTGTAGAAACAGTGCAAAGACAGCATCCTGACCTTTGAAGCACGTTGCCAACTTGTTATCAGACTCAGCTGTGTGAATTTGAGCTTGGTACCAGGTGTCTCTTGTTGTGATGTCAAGTTTAAGCATGGGATAATAGCAAGTGCCTTGAAAATGTATTGGAAAACAGAGGACCTAGAGCTGCAAACAATCCCCAGATGGTCAATTAATTACTGGTCACTGAAGAAGTATAACACTGATGATGGGGAAAAGACTCCTTTCAGCATACTAGAGAAAAGAAGCAGTAAGCAAAAAATTTTAGCTGAGCAACAGGATAAGGCACCTGCCTGTGAGAGTAACACCCTCAGTGCACGTTGTAGTTTTGTCAGCAGAGGCTAAAGGCTGAAACTGCCAAGAAGCCCAAACATTGTGTAAAATGACAGGATTTTGAATGGGGGTATGGAGGAAGAAGTATTTATGACAGGAATTGTTTCAGCAGAATTGGTGGGATCACTGAAGTAGTGAGGGAGCTGTATTTTGCTGCCTGCTCCAAGAGAAACATCTCTCCCTCTGTCTGCCTGTTGCAGAAGACCTTTTTTCTTTTAACCTGCAGTTGTCCAGGATTGCATATGGAAGGGTGTGCATGTGCATTCATATGTGTGTGTCTTTCCTTGCAATTTCTATGTATTTTTTCCCTGTAACACTCTAACTTGCTAGTTAAGCCTTATTACACATAAACAGTTCTATTGCTTTCTCAGCTGCCCTTTACCTTACTTGGTGCTCTTCAGGTAGCCTCACATAATATTGTTTGACAGTGCCTAGACTATTTTACAACCCAGAATATATATTTTTTTGAATCCAAGCACTTGTCAAAATATTCTGCATGCTGTGTGCCAGGAACACATTAGGAATGTATGTGTATCTTTCAGTCATTTTGGTATTTTCTAGCCAGTGGCCTAGTAATGTAACTATTATCCTCATCCTTGCCCTGATCTATTAATTTGAAAAATAACAACTTGTTCTCTTGCTTATGGAAGTTTGTTCCCTTGTTGGGGATAAGGAAGATAATGCCTCAGAAAGTTGATGACATCTTGATATTCTTATTTGTCTTACATCCATTTTCACTGTTTTTAGTAAATCTGACTTAAAGAAATTTGGTAATTATGTGGCTATTTCAGCACTTCATTTTCAAGGGCAAGACAATCTTGCAACTACAAATAAGAAATGCAAAATGAGAGCTAACTGGTAGCCAAAGGGAACAGGTAGGATTTGTCTTTACCTTAAGAAAATGTGATTAAAAATGCAACAGCAGGTTTCATATCACAAGAAATCAAAATAGCATAATAGAAAGAATGAGATTTTTTAGAGATGTAAGGTTTTTAGGGAGCCCTATTGCTAGCTTCTAGCCAATAAATATTTTTGCTTTTGCTATGTTTTTCTTCTTTCCCATTTCAGAGAAGGTGAAATATTTTACTGCGATTGAATAGGGTAAAGAATCCCAGTAGTGAAATCTATTACATGGTGACACAGTCTCCAAAGGAAAGTAGTAGAAGCTTTATTGCTCAGTACACTTAAGTCTAGATGAGACAGAGCACTGGAAAATATTCTTTAGGGAACAATCTGGTGACAACATGAAATATAAAACCAAATAGCTATTTTCAGCTCTAATTTCTACCATTAACATCCATGTTATAGTATGAATTAAAGGTTATTCAAAGATTTATGTGTTACAGAGCTGCTAGATGAGATTAATAATGTAAAAAATCTGCATTTCATAACATTTTGCTCATTATTGTAGATTCCAGGGGTAGTAATTTAACCACACTTAAAAGAAAGCATACAATAACAAGAAGTGAGCTGTAGCCAAAAATAGCCATCTGATTTTAAGTGGTTGCTTTTCACACAGCAACTAGAAAAATTTCACCTCTGATCTGGCTTTTCTTCAAAATGATAGGTGTTGCCCAGGAATAACAATTTAAATAGCATGTCAATCAATAGACCTACTAGTGTCCAATAGGAAATTAGCAGCCAAGACAGATATAAAATGCTTTTTAATAAAACATGATGATTTATCAAGATAGTCCTTTACTGGCATAACTGTAATGCTAGTCTGTATTAACTTCAAGGGTGGTGGTAAAAGGATCTGGAAAGTCGTCTCAGAAAAATACATAAATCTTATTCAGAGGAAAAAATGTTGACAATTTACCTTACAATGGAAACTTTAACATTCTTATTGTTGTCCATTTTACCCTCTTTTTTTTTTTTTTTTTTTTTATTTTGGTGATTTCCACTTGTCTGGAACGGAGATAGTAAAATGAGTCATCAGTACTTATAAACTATACTATCTGAATGTAATAAATGGAAATGTGTGGAAGAAAAAGGCATTGGAAGTTTGCTAGCTTTAATATTCTGATACATAGAAACATGTCATACACTACACCACATACAACAGATGCTCCCTCACTCCCTTGTCCTCAACAAGACAGGGGGAGAATATAGTCTGTAAGATAAACAAATGAATATCACTTACAAATGAGCAAAATAGGCTTGAGGAAGAGTCCATGAAAATTGTCAGAAGGCTGGAACACTTCTGCTTTGGAGGAAGACTGGGAGAATTGGTGTTGTTTAGGCTGGAGAAGAGAAGGCTCCATGGTGACCTTATAGCAACCCTCCAGCACTTAAAAGAGGGCTTATAAGAAAGATAAAGAGAGATTTTATACCAGAGCCTGTAGTGACAGGACAAGGCTCAGTGATTTTTAAAAGAGAGCAAACTTAGATTGGACACAAAGAAGATATTTTTTGCAGTTAGAGTGGTGGAAGACTGGAAAAGCTGGGTGCCCTATCAATGGATGTGTTCACAGTCAGGTTGGATGAGGATTTGACTAACATGGACTTGTAGAAGTTCTCCCTGCCCATGGCAGATGAGTCAGACATGATCTCTAAAGGTCCTTTCCAACCCAAATCATTCTATGATCTAGGCACACTTGCTTTGTGCCAACTCTCTGGAAAAAGATTGAGCACAGCAATTCAAGATGTCATATTACAGTCTCCAACAGGCCTTGAGTTAAGTGGGATTTGCTATATTACCAAAGGTGAATTCTCACCTTATTTTTGAAATTAATGAAATTTATTAGAAAATAGATTTCAGTAGGGAGAAGTAAAGGCAAATTTTAAAGACCTTTCCCCCCATCTATTTCCTAGATCCAGCTGCACTTGTTCAGTCCCAACTCCTATATCTACCCCCATTTCATGTGGCACAGGGAGATAGGAAATGGGGCACTGTGATCCGTCAGCAGCACATCTCTGCACGTCCTTCTTCCTCACACCTTTCCCCTGCTTGTAAGGGGTATTTCCAGGGGCTTCAGGAAATGTCCATATGTTCTGGCATATGCTTGCCCATTAGTCACTCTGTGGACATCTGCTCCAGCACAGTTCTTCATGGGTTGAAGTAGGACAGCCTGCATCATTGTGCTCTCCCTCATTGTCTGTGGGGGAATCTCTTTGGTGCCTGGAGCACTCCTCCTCAGTTCCTTCTCTGACCTTGACATTTTCACTGTTTCTCTGTTTCTTTACCCCCATCACACTGCTCTTTGTCTCACATTTTTTCCCTTTCTTAAATGAGGAGGCACCACACACTTGGCTGATGGGCTCAACTGTGTCCTGCAGTGGGTGTTTTGTGGAGCCAGCTGGAAACAACTGAGTCTGGTACAGGATAGCCCCTGGCCTCAGAGATCACTCTGCAGCCCACCTACTGCTAAAACCTTGCCACCCACACCCAATACAAAGCTGTACAACATAGTACCCAGTCCAAACTAATGACCAAGCATCTGTTTTAAAGTCCTCTTTAAACCAGTTTTATAGTCTTTAGAGTACTCCCTACAGGTCAGAGAAGTCACCTTGTGAAGTCCATTGCTTTAAAAGGATACCAGAGTGTTTCAAGGCCTATTGACTTCTCAGAGCTGTTTCCCAGAATACAGAATCCTGATCCTGCCTTACACATGGACAGATGGAGGTGCAAGGAAAGCAAACACTGACATTTGGGGTGTTGCCAGCAATATTTGTTTAAACACTGGAAATGCACATGTATGTGCCTTTTCCTGAAAATGAAGGACTGGAATGCTGAAAGACACCTATAGATAGAACTTTACTCCATATTTCCCAATGGCATAATGCACCAGGACCTAAAAATATTCCTGAACTCTTTATGATTCAAATCCTCAACTTGAGATACCAGAGAGTCTCTCTATTCAATACTCCTACTAGGGATTTTGTATCCTATTGGTTATTATTATGAAGGAAAACCAGCATGAATATAATTCGGCCCGAAGCTTGTAAAATTCTTCAACATCTGATTGTGAAAAGAAAGTTAATGCAAGTTTTGTCTCTTCCCTGCTTAAATAATTTTTCTCTTTTTATATATTTAAGCTCTCTTGAATTCAGAAAATATGTTACCTCCCAAGATATTTACAAACATAATGTCACAAAAAAAAAAAAAAAAAAAAAGCTGACTTTTAACTCCCAAGGACAATGTAGGAAAAGAAGTAAAATTCATCATACAAAAATTCAAAAATTCATAGGTTTATATCTGCATACATTACAGACATTTTCCATAAAGGGAAGACAAACCCAGAAAATTTGGGTGTGGTTTTGTTTTATTTTTGTTGTTGTTACTTTTAAGAAAGCCGTTCATCTAAATTTATGCTGGAAGGAATATTTATAAGGAATCTGGATAAAAACCCATTATTACCCTTAACATTATTCCTCCAGAAACACTTTTTAAATAAATTTATATTACTAAATGATAACTCATAGGACAGGAATAATATGTGTTGTCTATTTTGGCACTAAGTATTTGACAGTCCTTGCAATATTTGCAAATATACCTTTAAATCTTTCTAGGAATGATTGAAACTCTATGCTACAAATTCCTCTAATATTAGAACTATGAATATTACCTAATTAAATATTCTTCTGCCTGTGTTTTATAGCTTGACCTGATTTAGCTCTCCTATTAGAGAGTTCAGATAATACTCGTGAAAGGCATTAGGCATTTCCTTCCTAAACTCATGTATTCAGAGACATTCCAGACACACCAAAAAAGTCTATTAATAAAAACCATTCAAACATGAGATCAGTAATTGTTGAAACAGAGCTCTTTTAAATTAAAAACAAATAAAAAAAACAAGAAACACACAGAAACCCCAAACCAAACCAGAATCAGAAATTAATGAGAAAAACTTCCTACAGTAAGGAAAAAAAAAAACAACAAAAAAAAGAGTTGCACCAGAAAAATATTATGTGGAAATCCCAGATTGGATATTTTCAAAGTAAATTATTTCTCAGATTCTGGGCTACCTAAAATTATAAGATGAAATGTATATACCATCATACAGATATTACCATAGGTGCAGGAAGAGTAAAGTACAGCACCAATAATTGCAGGCCATAACTTATATGTACGGAAGAACATAAGACAGAATGTGCACAGGGCTCACCTTGTTCTTTCCTCTTCCAGAAAACTACAGCATGTGCCTTTTACAGCTGGAACATCTATCTGAAATGTGATGTCTGATGGCTACAGACAAACCACTTCTCCATGAACTCATTGAAACAATTTTTGACATTCTAGAAAGTCTTGTAATGAGTATAAAAACTATTGCAGTTGTTTATTTTAAACCTGTTACCTGAAAAGTTTTTTAGATCCTTGCACATTCTCATATTGTATGATATAGTCCTTATTCACCTCCATGATTTATAAGACTTGTAAGAGTTTAATACACCACCCAGGGTCATTCAATGGTTTCTAAAGTATATAAAGAAGAGAAATACAGTATAATAGTTGCAAAAGAGAGGCTTTAAACTCAATCAGATGAAGAAGCTTCACTCTATGCCTTTTGTAGATTTACTATTTAAAGTTGCAGCAAGCAATTCCTTGCCAACATTCTTTACCATTTTGTAATTTTGTGGTTGTAGAAAAGTCCCTTTAAGAAAGAAACCATCCCAACCAACAAACCAACCAAAAAACCCAACCAAGCCAAAACCAAAGAGCTATTTAGCATACAATCTCTACAAGTACTTTTAAATTCTTACTCTTTTTGCTTGGTATCTCTCTGTGAACTTTCATCTCCTGTGTCCATTTGCTGTCTCCTACTCTCTTCAGTGTTAGATAATGCACTTTGTGCTTAGAAATCACTGCATTTTTCTGACTTATTTTTTTTCCTAGAATCTTTCCCTCATCCTCCAATATTTTCTCATCCATTTCTTATCAGCTTGATAAGGGTATATTGCTATCCACCTGCATTTGTCATCACTGCAGTCACTCTCAAATTTTCATCATTATTCCCATGCATCTCAAATACATTCAGAGATCTGTGATTTTCCTCTTGGAACCTTTTCTTGATTTCCCATCAATTTCTTAATTTCTAGTTCCTGGAATTTCCATGTCTTCTGACCTCATCATGTCACATGATACCATCTCTCCTTAGTCAAAGTACTTTGTTTATTTTCTTTAAGTGGAGAGTACTAATACACTCAGATATTTTGAAAATATAATTCATATTTTATTCTCAGGCTTCAGCTAGAGAGGGTGTAAATATTATCCTGCAGTTCATCCTTTTAAAAGGCATGTCAAGAGTCTAAACAAAAGAAATGAACAAAAGTATCTTATTTTTTATGGCAGGTTTCAGAGTCACCCTTCAATTTCTAAAATAATGAGTCACTTAATTTTATATATTCAATTTGTTATCATTTTATGTTGTGAGATGGAGTCAATGTAACAAAGCAACATATTATTATTCCCTTGTTACAAAAGTTAATTTAAAGTACTGAAGGAAAGCATTACAGTTGAAAAATACAATAATAAATACTAAACCAGAGATTTAGGTTTAGTGGTGTGCCATACTTTGGGGCTTGCTTTGGAAGAATGTTTGAGACATGCTAGTAAAACAGCCACAAAAAGCTTCTTAAAGTGATTTTTCTTTTCAAGCACGTCTCAATTCTTTGGAAGTGTAGGTACAGCATATTGCAAAGGCACTTTTTCTCTTCTTTACAGCTCTGCACAGAGTGACAGTGTTTCATTTGATTGGTTTGGTTTTGTTTCTTTCCCTAAAGAAAAATAGAATAAAAGAGTTCTTGTTTTGCATATTAACAGTTCTTTGAAATGCTTCCATAACACACAACAGTGCAAAATATTCCTTCCCCATCCTTCCCCTTCTTAGCTATCTACTCAGTCTCAGGTCACCATTTTGCAAACAAGAGTTATTTCAAGTTTAATTCTGTCTTGACTGTTTTTTTTTCTAGACTGACAGTAAACTTCTCTCCTGGTTATGAAGAGCATGGGGTGTATTATCATATAATTCAACAACGTGAAAAAAAAAAATCCTCTGTCTTGCATCTAATAATGGCAAAAAAAATAGTCACTTGTACAATTTACTGAATAAAAGAGCCAATCCTGCCATTTCCATTCTCACTGAAAGGTTCCTAGCAGTGCTGCTTGCACATCTTACAGCAACAGCACTGAACTACATCCTCCTTCTCTAACTCAGCCATGAAGGCCACCTTTTTGTCACCACAGGAAAGGAACATGATGCCTGCTCCTAAGAACTGAGAATCTGAAATAGAACATAGGAAAGAGCAAGGCTTGCTCTGCACTGACTTCTTTATTTCCTTTTCCACGGTTATTCTTCTGAACAATAAAGCATTTGTTCAGTCTGATGGGGACATCAAAGTTTTCCAATGTACTGAAATACTCAATGTATCAGAGGATTCTCAGCAACATGGATCCACTTAATTAATATTGGAATTAATACTGAATTTCTCTGGAAATCTTATTGAAGCATTTAAAACAATTGCAGCAATAAGAAATTAACTCATCCTGAGCAATGTTATCACAAGACACACTAAATCAATTAATGACTGGTTGAACACATTTTCTACAGATGTTGGACCCACTGTAGGATATTTCAGCTGAATCAGAAAATTGAAATATTCATTTAACTTACAGGGGCACCAACCCCCATCTTCAGTTATCACCTATGGAAAAGCATATAAATTAAAACTTGTAAAACCTGTGTGGCAAACTGCATGCATATTTCTCTAAGATAATGAAAGAATAGAGTGCTTTCTGAGACATTGTGAATGGTGGAGAGAAAAAATGAGTTATAAGCATCACCTTGGAATATTCCTCAAATGAGAAGTGTTTGAGAAAATAAGAATTTCTAATTAATCTACTTTTACTCTTTATATGTGTGGCCCTAAGAAGAGTGGCTGGAGCCTTGTGGGTAAAAAATGCCATGCTTTTCAGCTGTATTTTGAAGTTGGAGACATATAAACTACTTTTGGTCTGTAGAGAAAAATTTGTGTAGGTCATTAACGTGCAGGTGAAACACAGTAGAAGACAACAGTAATTACAGAGCCCAGAAAAAAATATCCTTCATGCACCACCACAAGAAGATAAAATGTTAAGTCTTCTAAGAAGATATTTGTTGTACTTCACCAACAAGCACAAGTATTTTTGACAATTCAGATCTTATCTGCAATTGTCAGTATATAAAATTCTTTAATTACTGAAGGCAGGCATGCTATCCTATATCAACTTTCCATAAGGAATTTTTGCCAGACATTTATTGCTCTCTATCCCCACCCCATATTAATAAGAAAGTATTTAGCAGAGAAGTTGTCTATGATGGAAGAGGATAATTGTTCAAGAGATTGTAGGCAAAAACATGATCTTTAGAACCTTCCATCAGCCAGGGACTAAATTACAGTCAAGCTGTGTATTGTAATGTGTGTATTGTACAACATTTATGGTAGGGATAGAAAAGAATGTGTGGGTGTTTAACATGTCTCCCTCAAGAAGATTGGTGTGAACAAGGAATAAGAAGCATTCTAAATAGCCTTGAAAACAAGCAAAAATCTCATTAGATGCCTCAGAGGAGCTGTTTCTAACACTGTTTAGCATAGAGATTGTATGTTTTAATTGATCAGTAAAGTAAAGAGTGAAGAAAATAAAAGCCTAAAGACTGGAAATTAGATCTAAAAAAAAAAATTAAAAAATCAATCAGTACCCAGATAACACAAGCCTGTTATGAAATTTTAGAGAAAATAGTCCTTAACTATTTAATGTTATGGGCTAATATGTAATGTTTAATGTAATGGGCTAACTGAAGCCCACTGTAGCATCATGTGCTATGTATATAATAAGCCTATGTTACATTAAAAAAATAAGAATTTTCTTAGGTACCTAGATGTAAATTACTTGCCTAAACACGAATGACTCATTAATATAATTTATTCTAAGAAGAATACATTTATTTAAAAAATAATATTTCTACTGTTTTAAGATCTCACAGTGACTTGATGAATACTGTCAAGAAAGCTGCATTCAATGTACAAGCTGAATGTTTTTACCACCAAAATAGAAAAGACCTTTTAAGCAAATTTACATTTTCCTATTTATTTTTTACTACTACAATTACCCCTAAAATATGAGTCAAATAAGAGAGATTAAGCATATAAAGGAACCTCTTTCTGAATAGGAGTATCACAAAAAGTATTACAAAAGTATTATGAAAATTTCAAACCTATACCAAGTTGATTAAACATCCACCACACACTATCAATTTATCAAGCTGTTTCAATGCCCAATAATTCCAAGCATATCATAGCACTTTTTGTCATGGGAACTGCTACTTATCTTTCAGTTTGACATAATTTAATAAAATTATATTTTCTTCTAAATTGTCTGAAACAGATAACTAAATACAAATAAGCCATTGCCAATTAAATAGGTAATGCTAGACCAAAACACCAGGTATTTCTTGATAATGAGGACACCCAAGAATTCTCCAGGTCATTTGTGGCACAAAGTAATTTTCTTATTGAACAAGCAGGGAGTCTGTTTCACTCAAATTGATTGACACTGCTCACAGGGAAGATATTGACTTTTATTAGCCCCTTTTTAGCTTTTTCTTTGACTCTCAATATCTTCAAATAAATTGTTTCAATTGACACACAGACACAAAGAAAAAAAACTCCTCTGTTTTGTGATAGAGCCTGGGCTACAAAGAGCAACATTCACTGCAGTCCTCATGCGGAAACTCCAACAGAGGAATAATTCAAACTGAATTATTCTTTACAAAGTGCCCTGAAAATTAAAATTACAAATGAAAAATATAGAAAGAAACAGAGAGAAAAGATAGAGTGGCCAAATGAAGCCTTACTGGATATCTATGGAATTTTCAATACAATTTCCACTTTCTTCCTAACACAGAAACAAAACAAATTACTTTTTCCCCCTAAAGCATGCAGTTTAGTGGAAGAGTGCATAAGGGCTGAAGAAGTAAAGAAGTGACTTTCAAGTAGCTGCCTTTCTTAATCTGCAGCTGGCTCATGTTTCTGTTGTTTTTATGATGCAGTGTGCATGTGATTGGCAACAACAACCATTCTGACCATTTAGAGTTACTTTCTTAAAAATGAAAAGTCTACAAAACAAGGTTAAAGTTTAATCTTTTTTTTTTTTTTTTTTTTTGGTGCTAATTAAGGATACCAAGTAGTTTAAGAACAAGTGACAGATGTGTAAAGACCACATTTTTATACTTACAGATAATGAAAGCCATCTTTTTTTCACTGACACTGTTTACCAAGGGCAATGCTACTCAGTACTGAAAAGTGTTAAAAGTTGCTCCAATGAGTCTGTAAATGTGTGCAAATACCTTTTTTTTATGAAATATACACAATTATGAAGGATATTTGGAAGAACTTTTTCTTGGTTTGTTTCAAGTACATCAGTTTTCTTCCTATGCACACTAAACCCTATGCCCTATGGTTTAATAGCAATGAAACAAAACACAGGTCTGGTTATCTTTTGTTAATTAAAGCAAACCAAAAAGATCAGAATGTGACAGGATGATGCCTTGGGTAGACATGTAAGAGGACCAGTATTTCTTGCTGGATTTTTTTATCAGTTTGAATGTTTTCCCTGCTGCTATAAGAATCTCTGATAAAATTCAGAGAATATGAATGGAGGCAGAAGAAGTGGCCCAGTGCAGTGAAGAGTCCTGGATAGAAAGCCTACATTCAGCTCTAGCTAACGTTTTTCCTAGCTTCTCCTTCAATAAAAAGGTCCCAAATGAAATCTGAAAAAATGTATTTCAGAGCATAGTAACTTGTTAGTCTAAAACTTGGGTAAAATCCCTTCTTTCATCTCTCTTTTTTCTTGGCTGGAGAAATGGAAGACATAACACTGGAAATATGTATATTCTGTGACACAAGAAACAATATCTGCTGATATTCTTATGCTGTCCTTTCAACCATCTCCTTTTGAAGAAGAATGACAATTTCTTTTCTAGAGTAGTGACTATTTTCTAATATTTAAATGAAGGTCAATTCCCCAAACATTAATCTTACATAAAATAATTGACATTACATGTGACTCTTCACAGAAATCCTGTCTGAATTTTGCTGTACTAGATTATGGAACTATATGTTCCATAGTCTAACAAGAGACTAAGGCATGTATTAATAAGAACTCAAGAAATGAAACATTTTGATAAAAGTGTTCTTCCTTCTATCAAAATATTTCATGAAGTTGTCACAAGTCTGTTCTAACTCAGTGTAAAAATGTCATGTGCTGCCTTCTTTCATTTTCTGTATTTTTGCATTGAAATATCTCCCTTAATCATTTCTGAAGATGGTAACTTCAGTTTTTCATTGCTAACTTATGTGAAGAATTTAAAATTATACAACAGGTTTTAAAATGTTTGCCAGAATTTGTCATAAACGACAAATTACCATTAGTTCTACTTTTTAAATATTTTTTCAGCATTGGGAAGAGCTGGGTTTTCTTTTTTCATTGGATGTTAGTCTCCTGTATAAATTCAGCCTGTCATTTTCAGAGCAACATAAAGCTCCAAAAATATTGTTGTATAACTTCTTTTGTAACATCATAAATAGCTTGGCACTGTAAAAAGAGTATCTTGGAACTGTAAAAGAGATAAAAGTGCTTATATCAGAGAAAGTGACCAATATAACATAATAATATAAATAAAAATAACACTCAGAGCGATCATAGGAACCAGCAAAATGGCAGCAAAGGAAACTGTGCAGGAAGTACTATACAATTTCAATTAAGAACATATGTGTAGATAAGTTAGGATTTCTCTAAGAATAAAAAACTTCCCACTAGAGGTTAGTTTTGTTATGTATTTTTGTGAACCCTTGCCTTGTTTCTTCTTTTCTTAGGCTACAGCTGTCCTAGCTTCATATTTCGTCTTTCCTGCAACTCCTACTCTAAAATGTTGAAGGTCAGGGTTGAGTTCACCTACCATATTTGTGTAATTTTTCCTTTGTTCTGACTCTTCCCATGAGCTTTAAATCCAATTCAAGACAAAACTCAGTTTCACCAATAATTTACCTCAGTGTTGATAATCATAAATGTATATTTGTGAGTTGACAGACCAAGACCAGCTACAAAAAAGAGGAGATAAAATTAAAAACAATGAAATGCAAATATTTTGTGTTCTTGTAGTGCAAAGAACAATTTTGAATCAGGTTCTAGCCTATGAAATATCTGCTTCAACAGATTTTTTTTTGTTATTGTATTTTGGTTGTTTTGTTGGTTTTTTCTTTTTCCTCTTCATTATCCCATAATTAAAAAAAAAAAAAAAATATATTACGATGAAAAGGAAGTCACAGCCATAATTTTAAAACTAAAACTATTCTTTGGTGACAGCCACAAAACTACAATGGAAGAAAGATTTTTCCATTCAAACTTTTCTTCTTTTACAGTATTAATTTAAGACCATTCTTATTTAAAACTTACTAAACCCCCAAACTATGAGTTTCAAAATAAGGTAATATTATCAGAAAAATATGCTTCGTTTTACACATTATAAATCTGTGTCTGTTCAAGAGATAATAGAGTTTCTTGTGGATGTATAGAGCAGTTGACACAACTGACCTCTTCCAGAGCTGTCACAGCTTGCAATGTAAATATGCATGAGATTCACATTTTTAAGCTGATAAAAGGCAAATTCAACATATTTGAAAAGTAAGACTCAAAGGTAAGTGCTGAATCAATGAAAAGGCAAAGATCAGCACAAAGCACAATGAGAACAGAAGAGGCCTAGAATTTGTTCAAGGACAAACTTTTAGGTAAAATGAAGGACATTTTAGTGGCTGTGGCTAATTATTAAAAGCCATAAAGAGCACATGTTGCCTTCTAATTTTATAGATTAACAAAATATTCTTTCAGTTGCTCAAAGTCATATTGGCAGAGAGTCTGAAAACATGAACAATAAGTTATCCCACCACTGACAGCCTGACAAGAAAAGTACTGTAATCACAGGAATAAACAATATTAACCTAATTATCGCTGGTTCCTGCTGAATTTTATGCATTTTGACATTGCCTTTTCTAAGTGCCATTTGAATAGATCTAATCAGTGGCATAGCAGATGGAAGGGGCAGTACAAATGTGAGATTTTTATTAGTGTGTTTTTTTCCTAATACAGGAGCTTCAATAAGAGAAGTAAAACTTCAGGAATGTTGTTATAAACATTAGCAGCATCAGCAAACAAAGAAGAGTCACAGTCCTAGAAACATACTAGAAAAATAGACAGATGAAGACTAAGAACAGCAAGAGACTTACATAAACACAACAGCCCAAGCAAAAAATGGAAATAATTTTCTGTGTCTGTCTTTATTTTCCTTTATCTGTGAAACCAAACAGAGAAGAGGTAATGGAAGAAACAGAAACTACAAAACATGATCGGTTGGTAGAGAAAAGACAAAAAAAACCAAAGAATGAAGAAAAGGATTTAGTGACAGATGGGAAACCATTAAGGTGTAAAGAAATGTAATAGACATAGATTCTGATTTTTGCAGTGGAAAAATCAATGGTACAAAATTAATCATCGTAAAAACAAAAATATATAACATTGCAATAAAGAGCCATGATGTTGGATCAGAGCAAAAATCATTCTTTGGTCAGTTTCAGATGTGTAGATTAAAAAATATATGACAGAGTATAAAATTGAACTGTCCTTAGCTGAAGAACAAATATTCAGTAAGGGTTTCATGCAACAAACTATATGCATGATATGATTGTTGTGTAAGGTGCTGCTGCTTTGTGACCCCAAACAATGGAGAAAAACAAGCAGGAAAAGGGGTCAATGCAAATCTTTTCCTCTTGCTTTCCTTCCATCTATTCATCAATTCTAAATCACAAAGGACAACAAGAAACTGGCTGTGGGAGAATGATCAAAAATTACAAATCAGAAAGTACAAATTTTGCGCTAGCAAGGGTGGCCAAGATAAGGAAAGAAACCAATGGGCATGGAATACATTAGTGCATTGTACCCAGGAGCCCTTGGCCTTTTTTTTTATGAACCAGTTCTTCAGTCCACTTCCTTAATGAAATATAAACTTTCCCACATTACTTTTGATGTACATGATTGCATAATTTTGCTGAATCCATGAATACAGGGATGATGTTCCCCGAATTTCTGCCATAGTGTATAAAAACCAAAGCTGGATTTGGCAGAACCCACAAAATTAAAATTATATTTATCCATATGTTTTATGATGATTTCCCATGTGAAAAATCCATAATTCTTTTTTCACTCAATTTTCATTTAGAAATTTAACCTTTTAGAAATCTGCTTTCAATTCTCAAAATACATATCCTCTATTGTAAAGATAAAATGTTCGTGATATTTGCAGAACCAAAATACGGTACATTTTGAGAAAATCCAGAAAAAAACCCCATGAAAATGACAGAGCTCTCACTCCTATGGCTTAGTAAGAGAGTTTTCATAAGAGGAGTTGTAGCCTGAAGAGAAAACTGAAGACATGATAGCTGCCTTAATGTGTGTAAAATATTCTGCTCTCAATGTCCATAATAGAAAAGTCAAAAATTATCAGACTTAAAATAAAGCAGGAAAACTTTAGACTAGACTTTGAGAAAGATTTTCTATTAGAAGTACTTCTAAGAACTAAACAGGTTACTGAACTAAATTGTAGAGACTCAAGATTGGCAGCCGTTAAGAACAGATCTGACAAAATCTGTCAGGAATGACCTTCCTGGAGTTGATAAAGATTAACTCAATAAAGCGGAAGGATATCCCTGCAACTGCTGTAACTCCAGTTGCATTATAATAATGTACTCCATTATTTCACCTGGGAGTAGATTTCCCATGCCTATTAAGAAACAGGGAAAAATGGTGTTAAGAAAGGCTTGAAAGACATTAATGCTTAAATACCTCAGCTTTCGCAAAAGAGAATGAATCTATTTACATGGGGATATGCTTTTTATTTCCTGTGCATTAAAAAAAAAAAGTCTTTTTGAAAAGAAACTGCTATTTGTATACAAGCTGACCCTCTAGCAAAATTTATGGAATGGAAGTAATAATTGCTGTATAACAAGAAAATTGGACTGCCAGTATGTCAGGGCTGTGCCTGTGCACATAACCAGCACGTGCAGTCGTCTGTTCTTGCACTAAAGAACTTCTTCCAGATATTTAACTTGCCCTCTTCTGAGCTTTCTGGAGTGCAGCTTTTGCTTTACCTATTAAGTTGTCTTTACCTCAATCCATGAGTCCCCTCATTTTTACCTTTCTGATTCTCTCCTTCATCCCACTGCAGGGCAGTGAGTGAGTGACTGTGCAGGGCTTGGCTGACTATGCGGCTTAACCCACAAAAAGTATAATACTGAAAAACAAGAAAAAAAAGTAAACAAAATATTCACTTTTATGACAGGCATATATGTAGGTGTGTTTATCGATATATAGAACAACAAACCCTATTTTGACTAAAATAATGTTGGAGAAATTCTTGAGTTCCCAGACCAACCCCATTTCTATATATACATTATCTTAGCATATTTATATTTACATTTTAATTTCTTATTTAATTTTTTAAATAGTGAAAATATGGCTTTTGCTCTTCTAAAAGAGTAATATTATTTTAAAGTATTTCATATATTGCAGTAACATATTTTACCGGGGCTCATGTAACGTAGCTGCTGCAACTGTTCAATTTTAAACTTTTTAAAATTTATTTTTTATTTAACCCTGCTAGGCTGTAGCAAATCACAGCCTTATTCTTACATAAAATATTCACATGCTTAACTTTGAGCACAAGTAGCCTCATAAAAATCAATGACTTAAGCAGATGTTTAAAATTAGTCATGACAATAAATCTTTGGAGACTAAAGGCCTTTAAATTAAACGTACCAAAAGTAGTATAGTAACTTTCAAGGAATGACAAGAATTTTTATCAAAAATAAAGTCATTAGCATCAAATTACCACTTCTGTATGTGTTACTGAGTAATAACTTTGGATATTACCTTTTCCCTTAAAAATCAAAATTCTAGGCCAAACAAAATTGAGTTTGTAATTTCTAGAAAGAAGAGCCCTAATTAAGAAGCATATGTGGTGTTGGGAGGAAAGCAAAAGGGAGTAGTACTCAGAAGTCATAAATAACTTTAAAATAATTTCTGAGCCCACTATTATTCAGAAGAATTTTAGGGCTATATTCAATATTGTGTTATGATCATGAAGTGCAACTTATGCGAAATTTAACACCAAAAATGTGATCCAGATGCCTTCAACTACATTTTGTTTGAGTTTTTTCAGGTGATTCAATTTCTACTGTGTCAAATTACTTATATTGTTTGCACAAAAGAATCACAAGATAAAATTCATAAATGGATTTAAAGAAAAAGTCACAACACTGGACTTTTTCTTGCTCCTGCTGAGCCTACAAGGCCTGTCTCCAGTGAAATATTTATGCTTTCTTCTTTTTTTTTTTCCTTGCTGGTCCAGACTTTTGTGATCTTATTGGTTGTGCAATATGGCCCAGCTTCAACCTGAAGTGCACATCCATCGCAGTGTGTATTCTGGTTGAGAGGTAGGATTTGCAGATTTGGGTCAAAGAAGGCATGGGACTCGACCTTTTGATCCTTCCTCTGTGGCCACACAGGGAATGGAGAGAACCATCTGTCAGTATCTAAAAGGATTATCTGAAGTACGTCAGCATGAGTCAAGCTGAGTTGATATGACAGCCACCCAAACTGGTGGAAGACAAGCTATTTTCAGTCTGCAAATGGCTTGCAGCTGTACTCTCACAGGTGGTAGCCACAACAGTGACTTATTAAGGCCAATCTGATGGATCTATACGCAGGCATAGGCTTGACGTAATATATATACTTATTTTTGGATTGGATGTACCTTTTATCTCCTCATAGTGTGGATGGAGACCATGGGTCATGCCTCTGCCTCTCTGAGGTAACATGTCATGAGGTGCCAGAGTTACCTAGTTAAAACGAGTCTTCCTGGGAAAAGAGTTTGAGAAATGTATCTGGTTTCCTGGATCCCACTCCAGGTTCCTAAATACTATATGTTGGTACAGTATTTTTTTATACATCAACCCCTGGTCTTTATTTTCTTACTGCTTAATCAAAAATATTTTTCCTGATCAGACATAATTAGGAATTTTTGTTGAGGCCACATGTATGAGACCAAGTTTTCACTTCTTCATACTTTCAAAGTTTTTCTAAGTAAACCACCCTACAGAAAACAAACTAGAAAATGTGTCAGTCAAAATTAGAGAAGTGAGCAAATCATTAATTCTTAATGGACTGCCAATCCTGGAAAGACAATTTTTGTCCTTTAAACTTGGACCATAGAAGCTATTATGGCAAAGACTACAGTACCTTTAAGATGATTTTGTTTTGACTTTGAGGGTGGCAAGTCTTTCTTCTACCCTTCCTGCTCCTCCTTTGATGGCAAAAGTCACAGTAACACTGGCCTTAATCCCTCAAATAAATCAACAGGTCAGACTTTGCTATTAAGTAGTGTGATGTTAATTCCTACAGTCTGGAGATAAACAGGTATATTTGAAAAAGAACATTAGGAAAGCAATTTCAAATTCACAGTGTGTGATTTGTTCTTTTCAATTGTCAAGGCAATCCTGATAACTCACGAAGAGCTGTCCATCCTCTAATCTTTCTCAATTTAGTGAAGGCATTCTGCTTCTTCCCTGCAAGAATTGCATTATATACAGAACTTCTAGGTCAAAACAAAGTTCTTGGTACTTTCCTTCTACCTTTTCAGCGATTTCTCGTCGTAATCATACCTACATTGTTATACTCAGGTCTAACACTGATTGATTGGGGCATTAGACTTCACTTGACTAATGCATTTTCCACATAATTCATGTCCAGATTCCTTATTGTGTAAATATATACTCTTACAGGGACCATACACAACACCTTCCACAATGTGATGAAAATGAGAGAAATTTCTTGATGTCCAAACTCTCTGTGACAGAACCCAGAGACAAGGTTAAGTCTGTCAAGTTCTTTAAGTTCTCATCTCTATGATAAAAAGTACTCAGGTATTCCTGGCTGTATTAGATATATTTACTTCTGCCATATTTTCAGCAATTCATCTGGCATACTTATCCAAAATCACTTTTCTACCTGGTCTGCCTAGACCTGGTCACAGATTCAAAATTTTGGGATTGCACAGAACAGAAACTTGTAGTAACAAGGCATCATCCAAGCCTAAAAAAAAAATAAAAAATATTGTGTCTATGATCTAGGGTAGCTAGGCAAGAATATAGCCAAGAATGATTTTGGAGGATTATTATAAAATCCATAGAAGTAAATATGATAATAAGATGCAGGAATGAAAACATTTTGGGCTCAGCAAATAGATTTTCTGCTGAAAGCTGTCTCAGAAAATATCCAGTTAGTTCTGTTTGTTATAGAACTCATCATGAAGTTCCATGCCTCCTAGTCATGGGATATAAAACAGGTAAGTCTATATAAAAGTATGTAATGCATGATATATGCATCAGACACATTTACTCTTTTATTAAAATTTCATATAGGCTTTAATGTGAGAGAACATGTCCCAGATATGGAACATAGGAACAGTCAGTAGGATCAAATACACACATATAAAGGTGAATATAGGTAAGTAATATGTTCAATCAGGAACAAAAATAACAAATAAATCAGAATTCTGAAACAAATCTTGCATCTTCAAAAATGGTTATGAGGTTCCAATTGATAAAAATTATTTAAATGCTTAGCCCTATTTGCTCAGCGTTAATCTATTCATCCATGAGCTGAGCCCTGAAACAAGCCCTTTCCTATGTGGCTCATGATTCTAAAAGGGACTGCTTATATTCAGTATGAGATTTATTTTCAGCATGAGATTTAAAGGCACAAAAAGGATCTCTGAAGTAAGCACATGTTCTAATAAAGTACCTTTAGGCATAGAAAATAGGCTGAAAATTAATTTAAAAATATGATTTGCCTAAAAATCATTCTACTCAAATACCAACCTGGATGATCAGCTGAAAGAAAAATTGGCTGATGTTTCTGACCCATCAGCTAAGTTTTGACACAAGGTGAACAGCAAAACTGGCACAGTGTACAGGCTGCAATTGGCAGAGAAGAGATTCAGAGCATATTGTGTTTACATTAAAAGTGATGTAAAGCACAAACACAGTATTCAAAATCACTCTGTGAAAGACAATGTGGACCAGAGAATTCTTGAGGGATTCTGGAAGGACACAGTGGGAATAGTCCTTGCCTTTTCTCGCAGGGTAATATCCAAGATCTTAAAGATCATAGAATCATAGAATCATAGAATGGCTTGTGTTGGAAGGGACCTTAAAGACCATCCAGTTCACAGAACCACAGGGTTAGGCTGGAAAAGACCCTTGAGACGGCTGAGTTGAACCTATGACCAAACTCCACCTTCTCAACTAGACCATGACACTGAGTGCCACATCCTGTCTCTCTTACACAACTCCAAGGATGGTGTTTCCACCACCTCCCTGGCAGTCCATTCCAATATCCTCTGCCATGAATAGGGGCACCATCCACTAGGACAGGTTTGCCAAAAACCCATTCAACCCAGTCTTGAACACTCCAAGGTATGGGGTACCCACAACCTCTCTGGGCAATCTGTTCCTGTACTTCACCCTCATAGGAAAGACTATCTTCCTAGTAAAGAATTTCTTAAAATGATGATGTTTAATTCCTAATCAATCAGGGCAGCAGTGGAGATGTATTTCCTGGAGGATCCTGAAGTGACTTTCTGAGAATGGTGGAGGAAACAAGAACTCTGTAAGAAGCTGAAAAAAACCGAATTAAAAACATACATGATTCACTGGATTGTAAAATTCCTACCTTAAAGTTTCCCTCCTGAAAAGAAGGTGTAAATGGTAGTGGGTCCTATAGCTTCAGAGACTAATCTTTCTACCAATTGCTTAAAAATAGGATACAAGAAACAGATCCTTTGTTTTAAAAAAAGGACAAAAGCCGCACTGTGATTTAAGCTAAAGTCTTAAATATTAATATTTGGTTTTGATGATATTACTAGCTCTCTGTTGGAAATACCTGCCACAGACATCATTAAAAAACTAATTCAGTGACCTCCTTATTCAGTTTTAGAAGGGAAGACAATTCTACTTAATAATGCATTCATTTTTTAAATTGCCATCTGCAGTCAGTTATACCAGTTTATTGTTTGTGCATAGTGCTGTCTCGGCAATGTTTCAAGCAGAAATGCTATTCATTTATGTGATTATTATTAGATTCTTCCTCTGTGCCACTTTCAGGAAGGAAGTACAGGGAGTTTGCTCCCAATCTGTTTAGCAAAATGCAAAACAGAGGTGAAATCTGCCAGCATTCAAGGGATTTTCAGTTGCTTGGGCCCCAGGACATAAACACATATACAGATCCAGAATTGAAAGACATATATTCTGGCATTTCCTATATACCTAGGAAATTCCTATACCCCTATAAGGGTGCTCCCATATACATATATATACCCTATGAGGGCTTATACAATATTTCTTTTCACCATGGTATCAACAAACTTGAACCACCAGATCTCAAGCAGCAAATCTTCTGATTAGCCAGTTAAAAAATGTAATGATAGGAAGCATAAAGGCATACATTCCAAAATGAGTATAGATCACAACAATATTATAGATTCATAACAACTATAGACTCCTAAATATATGTTATAGTCTTCTAATTATATGTACAGAGTAGATACTCTACTCTGAGTCAATCTAAGAAAGAAAGACAGATAATTCAGTTCAGGTTTCAGATAAAATTCAGGGTGATTCCTACTTCATCCATGTAAGTCCAGCCAAGCATAATAAATCCTTCATAAACTGTAAAAACATGTATAAGCTTACTTAAGTGAGAAGAATATTATTTCTACTTGTCGTCATAATAGAAGGACATCATAGATTTTTTTCTTCTGAAAGGTTTTGTATATGCATTGCAACCAGACCTCTGGGTGCTTAAGGACAGGATGAACCTCTTAGAGCAAGTCACATCTGCAATGGCTAAAAAATTATTAAAACAGTAAGTATTTATTCTATTAAATAAATATCTCACATCAACTCAAATCTGTTCCACTTCTGTTAGCTAATTAGAAAATTGCTTAAATTAATTATAATGGATAGTTTTCTAGGCTCTCAGAATTAAGTTGCAAGCATTGCTCACAGTCTGAAAAATGTTTTTATTAAATTGTCATTTCAAAGATACTATGCAACAGTCAGTAAACTGCTGTTTTAAGCCATAATACATAAAATATCTAAGAAAAAACTCTTTTTGGTACTGCAACTTTCTTTCAACTACAGAAATAATTTTTTTCCCTCTGGAGTGTCTCCGTGAATGACATTTGAGTCTTCAGTGTTTGCTTATGTAAAGAGAAATAATAGTAGAAAATGTTATTCCTCATTCAATACTTTTTCAAATGACTGTGATTTCTATAATGCAGCCATGTATTCATTATGAAGTCCACACTTTAATGTTCTTAAGAACACTTAATACAACAATTAATGGAGTGTAAGTAGGTAGTACGAGTATAATGTTTCAACTGTCTTATTTCTTCTTCAAATGGTTATGAGGTGGACAGGATCCACCATCATAGCAATGTAAGTTTCTTGTCAGGGTATCCAAAAACCAAATTATTCTGTCCATCTGCATGTTATTTCATGACATGTATCTCTAGAAATGGAGAGTTTGAATCTTGCCTCTCAAACTCGTCAGTAACTGTGAAGTTAAAACTGTTATCAGGTAGGAATATCAAGTTTACTGTTCTCTCATTTTGATACTCAGAAGAGAGGAGTTTCATAACATCATACATTTCCTGTGAATATTTATTTGCCCCTTTTATATGCAGGGAAAACTTGATCCAATGAAGAATTCACATTACTTTGGTCATCCGGAAAAATTCACCACTAGAGAAATGGAACGCAAATTTTAGGAAGCTAGGGAAATAAACTGAACACGTAGGTTTTCTACTCAAATTTTATTAGGTTTATTAGTCAGACTAGTGTTGCATATAGGTAAAGTCTTATGAACAAGGGCCTTGTTAGCCTTGTAAAATCATGGCTCAGGCCTGCTACTTAGGCTAAGTAGAAGGGAACTATGGGAGAGTGACTCAGCTGGAAAAGGGGTAGAGCGATGCAAGGGACGTGCTGTGTGACTGCTGCATGCCCAATCCGTGATGTGTGGTGATTGGTTGACCTGGGCTTGTTTCACCTTAAAACTAGGTAAACTGATAACTGCCAAACTGCTTAAAAAGGCTGCTTTTGCAATAAAGTGGCTCTCCTTTGCACTTGTGTGGGGACTCTGTGTCGCTCTGCATCCTCACAGACTAGTCAGGTTGTTTTAGGCAAATGTGGAGAGATGAAATAGCAGTCTGACCACTCAAGGGGGTGTTGTTGGTAAGGATGCATCACACCTGATCAAAATTGTGAACAGGTCAGTTGATTACAAACATCTGTAATTAGACATTTAGATTACAGTGCCTTCTGTTTTCTGTCTTTATTTTTCCTAACAATTGACACCTGTTCCCAGTCAGTGTCTCTTTGCCAACTGATTTTGCCACACCCATAGAAGTCTTAAATTTGTTTTTCTAATTCCTTGTAAATAACAAAGTATGTGACCATAGAACCACATTTTCTAGAGTGAAACTGCCTGCAAGACTTCTGAAAAAATTCAGTCAGGTTAAACACAGAACTCAGACCGTGTTTTATCTTCTGCAAAGATCTGCTTCTCACCCCACTGCTAAATTCAGGTATACACTGAACTACAGTTATAGCTAGAACTATACAAGCAGAGTGAACTCATAATTAAAATAATCTGTTTTTTTAATGGAAGATGTAGATAAGCTAGAGTGGAGAAAGTTACGTAGTCAGTATGTTCCAAATTACATTATTCAAATGCATGCAATCTTAAAGACAATTTACAAAAGTGTCTTTAAATCTTTGCCTTATTGTGTGTTCTAAGAGGACTATGAGATCACAGAGTCTACAATGTGCCTTAAAAATTATTTTCTGCTTCCCTTCTTCAGAATATTTCTGAAATTGTCATACACTTCTCAAGATTCTGATGTAGCAACAACTACTTTTCTATGCATTTCTATGGAACAGATGGTCTATACAACTTTTTGCTTCTGTTTTGATATTAGATTATGAACACATCTGCAAGGCCTGTCTATAAACACCACAGTGTTAGAACAAAAGAAGATCCAGTCAAAATATATTAGTTCATTTCATTTAATTGCTCTTATCAGAAAGTACTTAAAGTGGTTCATTAAATAAAGAAGGTTTTTACCTTCGTACAACTTCCAACAGTTTACAGAGAGCAAAAACTCTAATAGCAACAGACTGTCAGTAGAACTTTAGCATGCAGAAACTGTGAAAGAAGACTTTGTCAAGATTTTTATCCACAGATCTGTCATACATTAATAAATCATTTTTCTGCAGTTCCTTGGCTCTGTTCTGTGTCCTCTCACTCCTAACAGCAGCCTTCTGACGCTTTCCTGGACTTAAAATTGCACATTGCTCTCTCCAGACTGTTTACTGACCAACAGTATGTATCGGCATTTTGTGGCTTTTGAATAGGATTTGTGAAAATATTTGCAAATATTCCTGCATTAGTGTTGCATAACCAACTGTGTGAGGAAGTATTTGCATTTACAGGCAGAAAAATGATTTAACTTGTAACCTTTCCAGCTTGCCTGTTCTACATATTAATTAAGAACATTAATCATTTTTCCCACCTCCCCTCTTTTTTTTAAAGGTCACATTTGGCTTCAAATTGAAAAAGACACTTTCTTAAATTTATATATGTGTGTATCTATATAAATATATATATTTGCATATACAAAATGTGTCAAAATCTGTAAGTAATATGTTTCATGTTATCAACTTCACTAGCAAAGACCAAGCAGTACTTATTTACTTTTCCTCTATTCCTCAGACCATAAACCTTTTGCAACTGATTTCACGGTCTGTATGACCCTACCCACAGTCACAGTAAAGAATGGCTGAAATACCCGGTAACAAAAATTTTACAAATCAGATTAAAAAATTCAAAATTTTTTCAAAAGTTTTTTCAAAAATTCAAAACCATTTCAAAAGTTTTGTCAGCCTGAAGGATCTCTAAAATATGCATTTTGCTTGTATTTGGATTTTTTTTTCCACTATGGTGAAAAAGAATCCAGATCATGTGTATATTTCCATATACAGTATTAATACCTTCTCTTTGCTGTTATGTTTTGTCCTTTTTTTCTTTAAATCTCTTTAGCTTGTGTTCAGTCTTCTTAACTGAAGTGTCTGATTCACAGTCTTAATTACCAAGCTTTTCCTCCCTAGCCAGTCACCCCTCAAGGGAATAATTTAGTGGACCTAAAATCTGGAGTTGTTTATCACTTCCAATTAGCTATTGAGGCAGCTGAAAGAAGAAACTTTCCTAAATTACATGTGCTGTACAAGGAGTAGCACCAGTTCATGCCTCCACATTAACAGAAAAACATGAATCTGTTTGCTCTGCTTGAAAGAGCTTTGTGTTACAATATTCACCATGAGTTTTTCCTTGCCAGACAGAGGTAGGAAGCTTCCTGTTGTCAGTAACCTTTCTTTTAATTCTTATTACACTAACTGCTAAAACATTTCTCAGGAGAGACAGAACAATTCAGGGCACTTAATTTAAACTTCCAAAACCTCTTCTGGTGTTTTGGGTTTTTTTTTTTCCCATTGACTGGAGCTTACATTTGCAAATCTTGTGACTGAGCACATGCAGAGGCATTAAAATTCTGACACTTAAATTTGAGAGTCTCAATTTAGTCACTCAGTATACTCCCCATCTTAGAAGAATGTCAACTTTACCCCTTGATTTTTGGGAAGAGATCTGCCAGATTTCTAGATGTCAGAGGATGTCTTGTTTCCACTGGAAACAAGGCAAGCAGGTTCCAAATAATCTCTAGTGAAAGGACATGGTGCAGAGACAGAGAAGGAAATTTATGCTATTCAGAGATACTGACATGTTAGTTCACTGCAAATTTGACACACAGTTTTGCTATAGAGGTTTATTACATTGCCATAGCATTATAGTATATTCTGAGCTGGAAGGGACAAACAAGAATCATCAGTCCAACTCCTGGCCCTGCACAGGACAGCCCCAAGAATCATACCATTGTGCCTGAGAGCAGTGTCCAAACGCTTCTTGGACTCTGTCAGGCTGGTGCTGTGACCCTTTCCTTGGGGAGCCTGTTCCAGGGCACAATCACCCTCTGGGTGAAGAACTTTTTTCCTGATATTCCACCTAAACCATCCTTGACACAAATTCAGGCCATTCCCTCAGGTCCTGTCACTGGTCACCAGAGAGAAGAGATCAGCATCTGCCCCTCCCCTCATGAGGATGCTGTAGACAATGGTTTCCCTTTAGCCTCCTCTTTTCTGGGCTGAACAGACCGGAATCATATGTTGATATGCGATATCAGCATATGTGTTCATACCATATCAATATATATATATATGTTCATATATATATATGAATCACACACACACACACACACACACATATATATATATATATATGAACAGACTTTATATCCTTCTTGTATTGCATTGCCCAAAGCTGCACACAGGACGCTACATGAGGGTGCAGCAGTGCAGAGTGGAGCAGGACAATCATTGTCCCTTGGCCAGTTTGTGGTGCTTTTGCAGACAGTGCCAAAGAAGCTGCAGATCTACTGTATTTCCCTTTGCCAGTGTTGGGATGACAGAGGTGAGTGATGGGCTGCACCATGAGTTGTCCTTATCTGTCTAAGAGTGGCACATTCTGAAATTTGTTTAACCATTAATGCGTTTTAGAAGTTTTCACACTGAAAACCCACCTAGCATTTGACACGTTTTTAAACTTAGTAGTGTTGTTTCTGAATAGAAAGTTATGATTTCAAAATAATTGTATGCTTGTGAGTTTCTGTTAAATTTAAAATAATAAATTAGAAATTGAGACCTTACGCAGTAAATTCTTCTGGATTCTGTGCTGGGCTGAAAAAGATAGATAATGTGAGGTAAGAGTATGTTTTATGGTTCCTGTTAAAAAAATAAAGAACTCTTGATATTTTTCAAAGTACTAGAACTCTTTCTACCATTTTTTTCCAGCTCTGTGTTACTTCTTTTCTCAATTCTAAGTAGAACTGGGAGGAAGAAGTTGCACTAGAAATTTTAGAAGCATGACAGTTGTCATGAAGGTTTTAGGTCAACTGTAAAATTTCAAAAGATTGAATTTTCAAATGTGCATAGCAACATCACTGATGTTAAATCTCCAGTGTCCCCCACCCCATCATTTGCTTTAGGTATGATGTGCATGGTATAATGTGAAGGAAAACCTTCCAGTTCCAATTAAGGGAATAAATGGGAAAAGGAAGAGAGCTCCTGTCTTTGAAAACACATCCAAGGAAGGTTAAAAAATTGCTACTGTGTTTAAAGTCTGGAGTACGGGGGCTTTTGCAATTTTACGTTACCCATTATAAAGATAGAAGCAATTTTTTTTATATTGCTGGTAAGGGAAAATATTAAAAATTAAGCCAGTGCTAAGAACATGGGTTCTAATGACAAAGTTGGCCATTATCACTTTTTTATCCTTGAGAAATGTCTCATAGATGGTGCTAACTAGAGTCAATTGCTTCCCAGTTTCTTGTGCTGACAGATAGCCATTCTGCTCTGGAGGGCACTTGCAGAGAGCAGAATTATTTTTACTTGTAGATACTTGGGAGCTCCAAGTCATTTACTATGAATCATGTGACATGAAACCCCTGCAGCAAGCTGCTGCCTCTGACAAACTCTTTACTGTGACCCATGAGTGTATGCACAATTAATATCAGACTGTACATCATTAAATTTTACTGTCTGACTGAGTTCTGCCCTACAGGCACAGAAAGAAGAAACAACAATGATCCTGCTTACCTGCCCAGGAACAGCTAACTTACTTTTGATATGTCTACCCCCATGACTCATAAAAAGACTGTTAATTAAATTGGTGATATATCACCATACCTTTTTTTTTCCTAGTAGGGATTTCAGTAAAAACTTACAGCTATTTATATAAAATAGTACTTCTTCCATCACTGACTTAAATTGATGTAATTTAATTAACTTATGCCTCAGTGATATTTTGAAAATGAAGTAGCTCTGAAGTAGCCATTGAATGGGACTTAATTGATATTCTATCAGAGTATACTGCACCAAAAACCTCATTCTCTCAATAAAATGACACTCTCAATATAAAAAAGTAGGAAAATTGGACCTTTCTACTTAGTATGAAAAAGACCATGCAGTTCAGATACCTTAAAAAAGTAATTGTGCTGAAGAAGAAAGACTGATGGAAAACTAAGGTTTACTTAAGGGTAGGTGCCTTTCAGAAAGGGAGCTCTCATTGACAGTGGAAATGCATATTTTGCATATTCAGTCTCTCTCCAAATTGATGGGTGCTACCATAAATTCTCATTATTTTTGGCACATGTTCAACACAGCTGGTTTCCTTCTCATTCATCTACAGACAGCAGACAAAATAATATTTTCAGTTTTCATATTTCTTTAAAACTTGCTCTTTTATTTATCTAAATGCAGACCTAGCTGTCTAGGCAGCATCTGCTCTTTTTCCACTAGCTAGTGATCTAAACTTCCTTTATATTCACCTAGTCATACAGAGCTTTTCTCTGAATTTAAAAGTAACTGTGTATGAGTCTAGATAATGACTGCAAGATCAAACTTTATGAAAATTAACAGACTATAAGTAAATTTTTAATTTTTTATTTTGTCAGATATTTTATTTTGTCAGATAAAGTAGCTCCTTATTTACATGAAAACATTTTCTGTAATTTTAAACTTACATTTTTCAGAAAGCCTTTCAAATAAAATAGTGAATTTTTTTATTACAATTTTTTTTATAGCAAAGAAAATTGCATTAACTTTTGCACAGGCAATTAACTATTTCCCATGTTAAGATTATTTTTAATAGTTTCAGAACATGAGATCCTGAATAGGCAAACACATATATAAGCAAAGGCATTTTTTTTTCTCCAGTGAAGATAATAAATATTTGAGGGAAGGAAAAGTATTAGATCATTATAGTGAAAATTTGTGAGTTGGATCTACACACTATAGTGTGTAGACATTTCACTTAAAAAAACAAAACAAAAAACCCCTTAGTCAATACAGATTTCTATGCTATTAATAATATTCAATATAAGTCTACTAATTCTTGGAGAAATGGAATGTGCACACAACATGCAAATTAAAGCTCCCTTTTCTAGTCTCTTATCATTAACTATCTGTAGAGTCCCATCAAAGCGATGTAAATTCCACTTAACTTAATTTCTATGATTTTAAGTGATTATCTTACTTTTTGCATGAAAACAGTATCTATGCAGAATCAGCCATTTTGGATGTTCCTACAGTATATCAATTCTACTTGACCAGCATCAATACAAAACGTGAAATAGATAATTAATTTGCTCACAGACAGCATACAGTGTGGACTAATGCAGCCAAAGCCTTCTGCTGCCATGATTAAGTCAGCCTATTGCTCCTCTTCGTCATTAAGAGGAAGATACTGCATGGTTAAAAGAATGCAATTGCTCTCCAATTTTTCAAAGAAGGAGATGGGTTTGTATTAAGCACTTTCTTGAATCAAGTCTCACAGTTTGTGACAGAAGCAGAGTGGTAAAAATGGTAGTTGTGATTATTATAACAAATAATGCTGTTTGTATCTCCAGTGAGATTTTTTCTGTGGCCTTTTCCCTTTTGAAAAAGTTAATACAAGGGAACATTATTTTGTTCCCTTCACACTAGTGAGATAAAATACAGCTCCCTTTAAGCTTTGTCACAGGTATTTAAGCTATTTTTAAAAACACTAATATGATTGCATCTAGACTACAAATGGCTGAATTTTCAGAATGTGCAGAATATGGCATATAAGGGTTTCTTAAAACCAGGCCTGGACTGGAAACAAGGTTTGTGTGGGCCAAGTGTGGATCATATGCACCAGACAGAATATCACCTGGTGTGAACAGGCCTCGATGTTACTCTGCTTCTTGGCTCCAAATTTATTCCCTGTTGAGGACATTTCAGTCCATTTGATAAGCAGGAAAGTACAGCTTCCCTTTAGGTCAGGAAGCAGAATTAACAGAGTCTGTTGCAAAGGTATCAGAGCCAGCTTGGCCATGGGAGGATATAAAACATAAAGTCATCTCTGATATGACTCAGTTTATGGGTAATTGGTAGTTACCCTCTAAACTACCTGGCACTCAAAAGATAACATATTCTAAATTTCTGGCACCCATTGGAATGCTAATGTTTAAGGTTGGCATAAATTAGACTTACCTGAGCCAATCTATTACACACTACTCTTAAATACTTCAGCTGAATCGCTCATGTTTTTGTTACCGTGGATTGCCTCTTTTTCCTTTATTGCTGTGCTCAGATACAGATGCATTTTGTTTTAATTAAGTCGTTACTGCTATCTTGCAGATCTGCTTAGCACTTTCAATGTTCAGCTGTTATCTACATCTGTAATCCTCATCTCTATAATTAATGTTATTTTTATGATATTTTAATGTGAAATCACTTTCAGAAAGACAGTCTTTAGCTGCTAATATAAGCTTTAAAGAGATAAAGCTCCAAAGGCTGGAAATGGCTGTGATCTTCAAGGCTTATTAATGACAGCAAGACACTTACAGCTATGCTTACATATTCAAATATTTTCAGATATTTCAAATTGAGTATCAATGCTGTACAAATTTGCCCAAGTGGTTCAAATTTCCAAAAGCTCTCAAAAAACAGGTAACATTTCAGAATAACATGAACTTAGAGTGGCATGTGAGGGAGGATGTTGAAGATTCAATAATTTCAAATGACCCTTGTTCCTTGGGGTTTTTTAACCAGAAAAATGAAACAATGGTCAATCTTAGATTTTGAAACAGAAGAGGGAGACAAATTGCTGAATCTAAAAAAAAATAAATATTTTGAAGAGAAACTTTTGCCTCTGCAACCAAAACTACTGTTTTTTGTATAAACACCAAATAATTTATTCAGTTATTTCAGATTCACACTTCCTTTCCAACTCTGCAGCTGAAATTCACTGGAAGAGAATGTATGCATAAAATGGAAAGAGATGGGATGTAATCTGTGAATGTGTTCACTGTCACATGTATAAATCATGCAAAAACATGCTTACCTTCTATAGTTAATTCGTTTGACTCCTTTAAGTTTCTTCACAAAAGTAATTTTCACTTTTATTTACTCAGCCCCATATGCCTAAGGATCTTTTCCACTTCCTCTGAGCTGCTGAAAATTTTTTTCCTGAAATATTCCCTGGCTCACATACCTTCTGATTCTATTAACTATAAACCAGATTGAGCATTAAAACTGGTATATAACATCCAAATTCATTATGTATGTTATGTGGAAATGTAATTTCAACTGATTTTATACCGTAGCTGTCCTAGAAACTTTAATCAGATTCCCCCTTTCCATTTCTAATATAAAACTGTCTATTAATAAATAAAAGAAGACAAAAATACAGCAACTTAAGATCACACGGAGAAACTCTTTGCAACCAGCCTATTATTTTTGAAACAATAGAAAAGTGTCTCATATTACACAAGACTTCTTTTTCTTTCCTGCTGGCAACTGTTTCAGTTTACATTAAATTGCATCCCATTGTAAGAAAAATCCCTTGAAGAGAGAAAAGTAGAGTATTTTCTCCTGAGATTAAAGGAGACATTTTCTAGGGCAGTGCACAACTCATATTAATATACATTTATTTTGAATCTTTATATTTCTGTACACTTGTGTCATCATTCTTTATATGTAAATTTTACTTTGGAATCTAAACATTATGAACAAATAGACAACAGTTTATTAAGATACAATTGGTGAAACTCTTTCAAGTTAAAATGTAAATGATAGTTTTGAAAAAATGACTCTTGTCTTCCAAAAATTATTAATTGATACAATTTACAGTTTATTTTGAAATTAAATATTAAATTTACTAGGCAATATTTTACTGAGCTGCAAACACAAAATGCATTATGAGTTGTATCTCAATAAATGTTTTCAAGTGCTTATCTAAATGGTATATTTTGATTTTTTTTTTTAATGACAACATAAGGAGGACAAACTGTCTCCTCAATGAAACACCTTTGCACCACATAATTTCTCTATTAAGCTTTCAAAGGAACAGCTAAGTAATGCAACGGCCTTTGCAATTGTTCTCTGTGCAATAATGAAGACATATTGTTATTTGTTATTCAAAGAGGTTGTAAAAAAAATACATTCCTTCAGCAAACAAAGAAACCAAAATAACCTGCATTCCTTCCTAAGAAATCAAACTGGAATTTAAATTTTACTGAAATGTACTATTGAAAGGAACTATTGTTACTGTCACAAAAGCTGTTTCCCAGCATGAAAGTATATTTCAATGTATCAATCAGTAATAACCATGTAACAGCTTTGTAGTATTACTTAACGTTTTTCATTCTGAGTATTTATAGTAGAAAGTAGTAGGTGTTTTGAAAGTTAGGTGTCTCAGTGTGCCTGACAAACATTCAGATGGATAGACCTATTTTAGTCTATCTGAACAGGAAGCCAGGTCACTCAGTAAAGAATGGTCAATAAAAATGGTGAAATAGGTTTTCTCCCAAGGACTGATAGCTAGATAATTTGAGGAAACGATGGAGAGGGATCATGAAATACCTCTGGATCAATGGCTATTAATTTAAGAGCAGCACATTTCCTGGAATGAAACACTTGGTGTTGTTGTGTGGAACAATTACCATTTTCAATTAACTGACATTTCACATAGCTTTGAGACTAGAGGAAGACAATAACCTACAGCACCTAATCTCAGCTCTGCTGTTAGGTGAGCCTTTTGTCAATAGTTCTGTGCTTTTATTTCAAAGGCAAACCCAATACAGTGTGAGAAGTTACTTTCTTTGTCCTCAAACACTGCAGACACAGTTCAGGCACAGTTCAGATGCAATGAGTATTGAGACAACAACTGTCCACTGAACTAATGTATATCTTTATGTGTATATAGGTATTTATATATAAAAACAAATGTATATGGGTGTGTTTGTGTGTATGGTTTTAAATAACTGTATATGTGCACATCTTTTGCCATTTCATTAACATGAGCAGCTCAGTGAGCTTTTATGGTTGTTACGGTGTGTCACAAAAAAAAAAAAAGTTAAAATAAATATCAGTGATACAGCAAGCTATCTCCTTTGAATGAAATGAACTAGTCTGCTCACCAACATTTCATATCCTGCTATATAAATCACCATTTAATTTCTTAGACTAAATTACCACAGTTTGGGAGATTCAGATAAGCCTCTATAATGACAGAGTCCTTTTAAACAGACATTAGGTCCCCACAGAGCCAAAAATTCAAGAGGAGGAAAGAGCAAAGAGAAGAGCAACCAGGAAGAGCCAGATGCAGACTATGAGTCTATAGCTGCAGCTGTTGTTATTTTCGCTAACCAAAATCTCAGGCATGAGTTGATACATCTTTTCTGGGATTCGATTCAGTTGTGATTGGTTCCTTCTGAGACCCAAACTGTGGGCTTTTTGTGTCACTGAACACAACATAGTTACATTCATAGTTACCTATGAATGCCCCAGCAAACCTCAAAGCCAGGTCAAGAAGGGAGGTGGAACATATGAATAAGAGATGCAGCAGAGGATGGGACTACAGCAGCCAGTGTTTTCATTAGTTTAGGCTGCTGTGGAAACACAGGATTAATGACATATTATTTAAATGATATATCTAGAAAAAAAAAAAATCACAGCATTAAGCTAAATTCTTTTTGCTTTCAGTTACTCCTGCTTTCTATCAAGTGACTGTTTAGAATGAAAAGGATAAACAGTCCAAAGATCAAGCTGAGAACACAGACTGGTTCTTTTTAATTTCAGCCTTTTGAGAAGCACTATATACTTTCATGTTTTTAGATTCAAAAAAAGTTAAAATACATCAGAAAATTATTTGGAGTCACAATATGGGGGAAAAAATCAAACACACACCAAACAAGTATGTTAAAAAAATGCTAAAACTCATTAGCTGATCTGAAATATAATTACCTGAATTGTGAAACTACAAAAGTATTTGAACTCACCCTTTTAGCTTCTGAATGGAGTCTTGAGGAATGGAGGTATCCATTGATATAAGATTTTTCAACCAAGAGATAAGCAATTAGTTTTATGATATAGCAGAAAAACTTATGTCATTTCAATATATTGGGCTGACCTATAACTTGTAAAAACATTGACCCTTGGAGCAGTATAAAACCTACAATTGGTGAAAAATTACACCAGAAAATTAATAAAATAAAAATATTAAAGAATAAAAAGAAATATAAATAAACATACCACTACTTCCCTAACAGATGGAAATTATTTCAGTTTTGACCTCCTTCACTGAATAAAATTAAATTATAGTTCTAATTATGGATGTTAGTTTCTCCTAAAAAATCCAAATTACCCAAACCCTGAAAATATTTTCTTTATATATGTAAAATAAATTTTATAAGTAACGGTTAGATACAGAATTGCCAGAAAGTTTTTGCAAGTATTTATTTGGAGTGCATAAAGTACTTGAAAGAAATTTTCTGAATATTAAACCAATTTTCATCTAAGCCAAATAATAAGCATTATCTTATTCTTTGAACATGTAGTCATAGATGTGAAAAAATATTTGAGCAGTAATAGTAAAACCTCTTCTACACTGTATATATTGCTATTTAATAATTCTTTTTCTTTGCATCAATATGTGTTCAATAGTATTCTAAGTGATGGTACTAACACATGTCACAGATTTGTTCACAGGTATGTTCTCTCATCCTCTCTTTAAGGAGAACCCTAATGCTGCTTTCTTTTGATTGTTTCCAGTTTTGTTTCTCTTCCAAATGAGCAAGACAAATAACACTTTTACATTGGAGAAGTACAGGACAATACATTTTTACATTGGAGAACTTAGGCTGAACTGCAGCTGACTTTCATTTACAGGAAGGAGGAACAGAATTTGTGATGATGTGTAGTTCCACCAGGGTTTAATACCAGAATACGTGGAAATTTTATACCCATAAGAAATTATTTTCTTTTTTGAAAGGTTCCTGAGTGTCAGAATTGTGCAAACATCATCTTTGGTTTTCAGCCTGGAATTCTTAGATAACATTGGCTTGGTACACTGAACAAATCTTAAATGTCATTCTATACTTGCAACAGAAAATGGTTTCAATAAGTAAAAGATGTGCTAGATATCCTGAAGTCCATGTAGGGTACACAAATCTTTGTAATAAAGTCCTTGGCATATATTTCTTGCTGCAGTTAATGAAAAAGAATAATGATCTTAAGATTTGGCCTCCCTCAAAATGGGTGTAGTGTTGTTCCTGGGAATTTGGTACAATTTATAGGCTTTCATAGCAAAATCAAGGTGTCAGTTGCCTGAGAATTGGAAGACCTCTCTTCAGAGTTCAAGACAGCATCTACACTGCAGTTTAATAAATATTGAGCACTAAGCTGAAAGACAATTTGTTCCTTCAAGTTAATCTTCATCCCAATATTTCCAAATCCTATGTTCCATTTCTTCCCTGAATTTGAGAAAGAAAAATAAAGTCTGAAGCAAACTGCTAGCAGACCCTTTGCTTTCAAATGTTAAGCCAAAAATCTCCTTGATGCCACTCTGTTTTCCTAGTTATTGCTGTTTTTCTGACCCTCCAGATTTGTTGCTTGCAAGAGAAATAGGGAGATTCTCTTTGAGAACTCTTTGAGTTGTGTGGAAACTCTGCTAAAGTTACTTATACATTATTTGTTTAAGTAATTTTTACTGCAGTTACCTGGTAAAATGTCGAAGAAGCATCATTGGTAGATTGTTCAGATTCTCGAATTGGAAATGCTGTTATGTAATTGCAGTAAAATTATCTAAATTAAAGCTAAATTAATATCACAAGTAAATAAAGATATTATCCACAACATTTAAAACACATCAGAGTGTTACAAACATATATAAAAGGCACTCTGTTTCACCTTTATCCATCTGACTTTCTGCCAGTACTCATGGCTTTGAGGCATTCCCTCTTTCTGCACTAACACTTTTTGAATTAACTATAGATTAGATTTTCTTGATGAATTGTGGTAAGCAATCTCACTTTTGAAATCCTCCAAGGGTCCAGACAAATTTAATTTTTCTACCTGAAACTTTTATTTCCTCCTTATTCAAGAGACAGTTTTCTTATTCTTCTTAATTAAAGTAAGCATTCTTTCACTCACTTAGGGATACCTCTTTATCAGATTAGATAACATCTCCTGTAATTTAGTGACTAATTAATTTTTCCTCAATGAGTTGTAAAAAAAATCTACTTTGTCAATGAATACTAAGTTTAACAAAATAGGTTGAAAAAAGGCTCTGATTTCATGTGCATATGATCAAGGTACATGAGTTATTGATGACAAAAGAGGAAGCACTGTTCCTTCCTCCTGAACCCATCTTCTTCCTTATTTCTAGTTTTTCTCCCTCTCTCTCCCATTCTGCTCCCTTCTTTTTTTCCTTTTCCTTTTCCTTTTCCTTTTCCTTTTCCTTTTCCTTTTCCTTTTCCTTTTCCTTTTCCTTTTCCTTTTCCTTTTCCGCCACTGTATCTGACCTCTTTTGGTTTGTGCATTTTCTTAGCCCTCTAAGTCAATTGAAAACTAAAGTGGAAAATCAAAACTTGATTTTTTTTCAGCTAAATTAGTAATTTTGAGCAAACCCTGGCAGTGGCTGCATGTACTTGGCATGGAGGAAAAAGGTGAAACTGAAAAAGCAAAAGAGAGTGGAAGAACACAGGTGCAAGGAAAGAGAGAAGGAACAAGACCCTCAACTGCTTATTGACTCATGGAAGCACAGCTTTATTTTACCTGCTTCAGGAGTGACTCTTGTGCTGAATACTGTTTCCTGTATCATCTGGACATTAATGATATGCATCATATAAACATCTAAGTAGGATAAGCATATGCCACACAGAAGACTCTTGCTTGAGATCACCCACAACCAATCTGAGGTGCTTGTTTCTCATTGTCTTCTAAGTTTTCTGTAACTCTGGGTATAATTTGTCTTGCTTTAATTTACACGTCTACGCTGTAGACACCTGTGTAATAGTGAGCTTATTTCAGCCAGTTAATCATAGGTACCTAGTAGTTTGAAGTGATATATTATGCTCAGATATTCGCAGGCAGCACAAAAGATGTAAGACCTAGAGAAGGCATGCCCATACACCAAGAGCTGAATGTGGTACTAGTGACCTACACTTAAACCTCATCTACCCCACAATTTGAACACTTTCTTGAAGCACATAAATCTAACTTTCTATTTAGAAATTTAAACTTTTTAGGCCCATCTAATCTTCTATTACTCATAAACAGGAGGGAATCAAATGGCAAAGATGGGAAAGAGATGCTCAATAGCTGTGATTCTAGAATATGCTTTTATTTTCAACTATTCGGAAAAAAAAATAGCTCAGGACATGTATTTTTGAACATAAATATTCCTGCAATATATATTATATGCAAACATATTGTTCCAGATCTTAACTAAAAACCTGTCCCACTGAACTCATTCAGGTTTTTATGTGACATACACACATTGGTGTGTTTATAGGCAGCATGAGTGGCTATATGCTTGAAGCTAATCATGGGTGTAATATGCTACAAAGTTGAGATCACAGTAAGCACTACTGTTAGAGAACCTGTTTTGTTGAAATCTAAATTGGGATAAGAAATCTAGTAGATTGAACTATAGTCTGAAAAGCAATATTTTATATGAATTTCATGTTCAGTGATGGGATCAGAGTTCTTCATGGTACACTAAAATTTATCTCCTCTTGTGATTGAATACAAGTACAAATTCCATATGAGACAAAAATGATCACCTATTCCATTTCTTGATATGAATTTCAATTTCATAGGTGCTTTAATTATATAAGTAAGCTTAGAAGCTAAAGTATTTTCAAAGTTTTACATATTTTTAAAAGGCATGAATCAGTTCCTTAGCAAGTCAGACACCCACTCCTGAGTTCATTTGTCAGGAGGATGTGATGTTCTTTGTAAATCATCATTTCTGTAAAGATGAATAATAATCTTTCTTTCTGCTGTGTTAGTTCAATTCTTCCTTGTTTCTCTAAATAAACATTATAATTGTTCAGATGAATGTTACTTTGAAATGTTTCCTCTTTATTGAGACACATACTCTAAGTCTTTGTGAAATTCCTGGATAAAGACTATATATATCACCATAATGTTATGTCACAAAGGTCCTGATCCTATCAGGAATTCCTCATGGAGTTAACACAGTCACAAATGTTCTGTTATTTAATTGCCTTTTCTCAAATTTATTTTTACAGGAACAGATGTTATTTTTTCCAAGTATACACTTAGGGCTAAATCTTCCATTGGGGCCAAATCAACCAAAAGGTTATTACACAGTGTGAAAGAAAACATTTCCAAGGCACTAAATAACAGTATAGTTAATCTCAACATCAACAGAATTGAATGTTGTATACACAAATGGTTCCAATAAAAATGTGGATACATTTTTATTATCAGAAGCATTTACATTTAGCTGCATGAACTTCTCTAGGATGATGTATTTATACTGTTGGAACAGAGCCATATCTAATGTTACAAATGCACTCCAGGTGTTAGAAGTAAAATTCTGCACAGGAATTTACCCAGAACTACTAGAAAAAAGAGGAGATGGATCATTTCCTGTATTACTTGGACAGATGTTTAGGTCTGGCTGTTCTGGAAGCTTGCAATTTTCATTTGTGTCACCACAAAGGCTATATCCTCAAAGGTGCACAAGGAATTGCCAGTCAACATCTAGGAAAAATTAATTTATCAGCTCAGAGGTCCATACTGAGAATTAAGAGAAAAATGGGTGAATCTAATATCTAGGCCCCTTTATAGAAGAGATCAGCTACTACAAAGAGTCTCCTCACTGCAGAATTATTTGGAGAAAAAATTTGCAAACATGAAACAAAAACAAAGGGAGTTCAATCATTTTAATACACTTGTGAGTTGGGGAAATGGACTCTTTCCTCGCTTTTGTAAGACAGTGTTGGGTATTTCTGGAAAACAAAATGCACAATTCACAGAATACAATTCTGCAAGTCAAGATTGGTTTTAGTATTCTGCAAATAGGTTGGAGGTGGCAAAATATACAACCAAGTAAATATTAATTGATCATCAGTTGTTCATATTGTCTTACAGGAATAGCCAACCTGTGGCAACAAAGAGCCTTATACCTACACTGCAGCTTCAGTTTGTAAGAGTTATTAAAATACGTTAGACAGAGGAAATTTGTGTGGTTCAGCTTACTGTGCAAGTGTACACATATAAAGCACACCATCATATAAAGAGGCTGGAGTGGCAATTTATTGCAAGTCCTGGTACCTTTACAAGGAACTGAGCCTTTGAAGAAACCATCCAAAAGGACCTTATATATAAAAAGTCAGTGTTCTATCATCAAACTCTCGGGTAACTGCCAGAGGAAGAAGCTGATACCCTTATTCATATTTTCAGACTACAAAATACCCTACTTGATTAGATAATAAAATTTATAGTTAAAGCTGTGCTTTATGTGTGCATCCTGTTTTCACTTGTATGTAATAGTCTCATATTTTTTTCCTCAGTGACTGATATTTTTCATATCACTTTCCTTATATTGGAAATACAGCCAGTCAGGGACGTCAATACCTGAAATCAAGATCTCATATTTTAGGCAGTCACCTAGAATCCTGCAGTAGTCAGTAAGCTCCTGCTCTAGTGTATTGTGTTAGGAACAGCTAATAAAAGCCGCAATAAGAATTGAGTCCAAAACTGTATCCAAAGCAATTTTTGCAAGAAAAACCCTCTATTTACTGTTTCACTAATTTTTCTAAGAAAGTTGGAGTTATGCTTATGAACATGCCCTAAGCTGTCCCAATTTCAAAATCTCACTATTTATTTCCCATCTAAATGGACTCAATTTGGATGTATCAATGGGGAGAGCAATATTGCTAACTTGTTCCTTGACTAAGGGGCCAAAGACTGTTGAAGGCAATTATTCATTGCTTGCACACTCAGTTTAATGGCCTCCCTTTAATGCTTCCAGAGGGAGGATTTATTCCCTTGACTTAAATTTCTAATGTTAGATGGACTGGATCTTATTTTGGGAATGACTTATCTATCATCATCTTCATATTTTTATATATATATATATATATGTATGTATATTTTACCGGGTGATGAACTATGCTTTAGACCAATATATTTCTTCCTAGTGACAGCAAAGACAACTTCAGCTAACTGACTTAGTTGCAGATACCTGCTGTATAAATTTAGTCAATGAATATCACCTTAGATGTTTTTCTTCCTCTGTCTCTTCATAGTGCCTAATACACATCAGCAACAGATTCCTGTAGCTGTGGACATTTTCTTTCAAAGAGCAAGGTAGAAAGGGTGTTTTATCCTGTCATAATTAGCAATATAAATTGTCATATCTGGAATAAGTGCCAGATGAGTTCCTGAGCAGCAATATGGAATCTCTTTGGCTACCATAATGTTTCATTATGTATTATATCCTAAAGTGGATGGATGGGGAGTGCACCATGATCTGTTGGAGGTCAGGACATAGTGGTAGGAATCAGGAGACCCAACTATCTACATACTGAAGACCATGCTGAAGCAGAAAGCTTTCCTTTTCTTTTTCCACCTTTATGAAGAATGAAAAGCAGGAACTTCAACATTTTCTGGAACCTGATCCTGTCAATCTGTATTAGGCATCCTCAGCATAAGAAATGTGTAATGCATTTGAGCAGAAAACCTGATGATTCAGACCTTAAACTTATTTCTTGACATATTCCTGTTCTATGTGAAAGGCTGATGTTTAAATATAGCAATATCCAAGATATCTGTGAATTTTCAAGATATCCACTTAAGGCTACAGGTTTTGCTGAGGATGTATGGGCCTTTCTTTGACTTTCTTGAGGTGAAGACAGGAGGTTACTTAAGCTCACCTTAAGGTCTAATAGACTACCTCAGGATATCTCAGATGCAATAAGACATCCCAGCTGAGACTACTTCATTAAATTGAAGACTTCCATTGATTGTGACATCTGGTTTGCATGTATACACCTAAATCTGGGAATCTTAATCTGACATTTGGAAGCATAGAAAAGTATGGTATTATTTTCAAATTTAGATAACATCCATACAAGCTTGCATTGAGTCTAATCCTAGATTCTTGTATCTTGTATCTCTTTATATAATATGTATAATACAGATTCTGTATTGGGTTAAATTTTCTGGTCTTTCTATTTAATTTCATCTTTGTGTTTTATTGGTCTTAGTACCACACATGATGTGTGACTTCATTAGGGAAGCCATGCAAAAGAAGCTGGACAGTAACAAATTGTAATTCTAGGTGGAGAATTTCCCTTAAAATATATGTCCTCAGCACATTCTTAATCTTGGCAACAAACTGTATCATCATAGGGACTTTCTATCAAATCAGTTACGTTTCAATTTATCACACTTTCCCTAACTCAGCTTTTGCACTGACCTTTGAGAGAAGTTAATCCATCATGACCTATGCAAACACATTCCCTGTCTTCATCTCAGAGTTAACCCCACTAAAATCTGGTAAGAACTGGGCTGTGACAATATATGGCCCAGACCTTATTTTCATGGGAATTAACAAATTTTTGTTTTCACTTTCTTCCTTTGTGGGGAAAGGGCCTTAATGGTTTTCTGAGCAGAAATAAGATAGCTTTGCTGCTTTAGACTTTAACTCTTGCTCCCCTAGCAGAAAGAACAGCATTAAAACTGAAAATAGCGTTAAACCACTTTAGCACAATGTTTAATGTGTTAGGCATTTTACTAACTCACTTTATACTAAAATTAATTTGAATGTGGCAATGTGTGTTAGATTACGAGAGTGAAGAATACTTTTCACATCTCACTTTTAAACTCTGCTGCTATTCTGCTTTAGATTATGTGGTCCAAATCTTGGTTGTAGACTCAAATACTTCCTCAAAACCTTCCTTTGACAGTAATAAAACCTGACTGCATTTACCAGAGTGGATTTAAATATCAGGACTAGAGCCAAACCAGCAGAATTCTTATTTGTTATTCCAGATGTCCAGCTTCTCAGAGAGCTTACTCTTTATTTCCTTTTGTCTACAAGCATTTACAAGTATTTATCAGTAATAATTTCTAGAGTTAGAATACAATGGGAAGGAAGGCTTATATTTTGATATTTTATTTGATGTAATTTCATTTGTCTACCTTGAGAATTCTTGATAACTAACTAACTAACATACTAAATAAATAAATAAACAAATAAATAAGTGTCTTAACACAAGGAATACTCCATCCAGGAAATGATCAAGCAGCAGAAAATTCTTGACACATTGGTAGGTCTCTATTACAACCGTATGAGACTTCTATAGTTTCAACATTAAAAAGTGCTTGCAAACACTCTATCCATCTTTCATGGAATTGCATTACTTTAGCACTTGTCTTTCCCAGAAGTGTTCACTACTATTTAACTGAGTATTTGATTTAGAAATCACAGCTCTTTTTGTAAATAGACAAATCTGCATCTAAGTAATAAATGGTGAAATTGAGTAAATATCCACAATATGCACTCCACCACTCCAGTCAATATCATAAGCATCTCTAATTTAAACACGATCAAGTGTTTCTTTTGTTGTCTTTGTGATACAAAGCCTAAAATCAATTTTATCTATCAATGGGACACTGAAGAATTTAATCTGAACAATTTCACAGTAGATGATTTTTTGAATTTATGTTTTAAAATAAGTGTAAGTAAAATCTGTCTCTAGACTCTATACTTCCTGCAGGAACTTTGTCTGACACAGATAACTACATACCAATACTTTTCTTGATCAGTAAGATACCAGCATTTGCATGGTCCACTGTACTCCATTTATTTGTATTGCTCAGTTGTATGACCAGTTTTCTAGATGAAGCAATTTGGAGTTTTTTTGGTTAGACCCATATGTGAAGTTTTTTTACCCCAAAAATCATGAATAGTATAAAAAAGAAGGCAAGTATTTGACTACAATGATATACGTTCAGTTTTTTTCACCCACTTTTGAAAACTGGTGTCATACAGAAATTAGGTACATGCAGTTATGCTGTGACTGTGTGTATGTGTCTGTGTGTGTAAAACCCTCATGCTGTCCTCAGTAAATTTTTAATTCCAATACTAGTGTCAAGAAAAAATGCTGAAAAGGTTTCAAAAAAGGTATGTCTGTGTTTTGTAAATGTAGAAAACTGAGAAAGGAAGAAGAGCCTCTCTGATAGAAAAGCTGAAGAATGCACAAATGCCTTCTTCATAAAGGTTCATACCTTAGATACATCTCAGTTGATCTCTGATGCACACTAGCACAGAACCCTGGAATTTTGATTCCCTGGCCGTGGGAGATGGAACTTTGAGATGCATAAGAAGATTTAATCTGTGCAGATGACAGTGTGAAGGAAGCACATAGCCCTGACAGAGGACAATGATGAACCCAGGCCTGCAGTCTTTGAGGCCCTCTTGGCTGCTGGATCAGATGTCATCTAGACACAGCCAGAGACACATCAAAATTCTTCAGCCAACAATGGAAGTCAATCAACCACAAGATGCAGAACTGTAGGAAATAGGCTTCATCATTTCTGATGTTCACAGACAAGATAATTGCCTGTATTTTCTTTGTGAGAAGTCTGTTATTTTTGCTTATACAGAAACATGGGGTAATTTCTCTCTGTTTTCATTCAGGCCTTTGTCATGTGAAAGGGACGACTTTAATTGAAATGCATAGCAAGCATCAATATGTTAGAAGTACAGCTTTGCTAAAATGTGGCTCAGTTATACACATTTTGCATAAAATATTTTCCCCCTCTTAAATGTTCCGTCCTTTCCCTCTGTTCACTGCCTTTTGTGACAACAAGCTTAAACAAGTATCCCCTGCAGTTTTATGTATAAAATATGCATAACATGAAGAAACATTTTAATTCTCTTAAGGATCTTTTTTCCTTTTGGCTCTTTAAAAAGATACCAAGTTTCCATTCCTGTGCTGAAATAGTTAGGTCAGTTAAGAAACTTGATTATTAACATCAATGTTATACAAAAGAATGCAGGTCTTTTTTCTGTAGTAGATAGAACAAAGGATTATAATAACTATATAATCTGTGATAGCAATATAAAACCAAATTAAGTCTTTCTATTCTGTCTATATTCCTTGGACCACACACAAAACATTTTGAAATTTTTGCTTCCTGGTTTTCATGTAAGCATTTATTTTGATTAGAGCTGAATCATCTTCTAACAAACTGACATTCTATTTATTACTTTGCATGACCACCATCAATGCATTATTTCCATGTTTCCCAAACATTAGTCCATTTATTGTTACAAAATCCAACGGTGACAGAAAAGTATCATCTCTGTTTCTACAGTTGTGGCCAAAGACCACACAGTCAAGGATGCATCAGACTGGAACTGAACCAAAAAACTCAAAGTCCCAGCCCAGCACCTTCCTAGTAAGACTAACCTTATGAATTTCCTTGAAGACTCCCTTTATGGTTGTCATTTCAAGCAACACTCTACAACATGAAGTGATAATTATGTAACTGTATTTACAGCCCATCAAAAGTACCACAACTTGAAACAGAGAGCAATATGGTTTTTTTGGTATAAAGGAAACCCATGTCAGATGTAAGTTAAGTAAAAATGCTTTCAGCATTGATGTGTGATATTAACCAAATATAGCTGACTATTTGGAGTGTGTGTATCATGGTATGGTTTCTAATACAGAGGGAAGAGGGCATTTTAGTAGATGGGCCATTTGATATTGCCACAGATACTCTTACTTCTCAAAGCCTTTTATACCCATCCTCTTGTGATTGCATTTGATCCAAAGATCTATGTTATGAGACTATTTAAACAGAGTCTTTATTAAGAAAAGAACTTAAGAAAGCATACCTGCAATACACCCTTTTGTTATTTTCTTTCCTGTTTAAAGTTTATATTATTTTTACTGAAAGAATTATATTTTTATCTATTAGGAATTTCCAATAAATTATATGTTAATAATATATGTACTCATACACATATACTCATATGTATAATTATATATTAATAATTATGCATCATTATATATCTAGTAATAAGATGTTTAAGTTTGAATATATTGATAATGTCCAATTTTAGAGGCCATGGAGAAGAATCTTCATTCCATTATTCATTTTATCTCCCTTGGAATGAAATTTACTCTTGAAATGACTGTATCTTTGGTTGAGAAAATAAAAATACTTTTGAAGACTATAGTTTTGATACTTTAAGAGGCCTAAATTGGGACAGATTAACTCTATCCATACCTGTAAAAATAAATATGTCTGATCCAAAAAAAAATCCTCATGTTTTTCCACTTCACTGCTATTTTGCAGAATAATATATGTCTTCATACTGAATAGAAATACTTTTTTTTTAAATTATACTGCTTGGTTGTAGAAAAGCACTTTATTTTAGAGAAAAAGGAAAGGTACTTTTTAGCTATTTCAAAATTTTTATACAGTGTGTACAGTGCTTTAATTAATTCTTCTGTTTATTAGTCAAGAACATTATTTTCATTCACTCCAAAAGATTACAGCACATCCCAAGTTAGCTTTAAGAAAGATTGTCCTCCAAATTGTATGTATCATATAATGTAGATAATTTCATAATTATCTATTTCAACAAAACTAAAAAATAGTTTAAATAATAATTCAAATAATACTTTACCTTTAAAGAATGTCCTTTAGAGAGAGGACATTAGTGAGAACCACCAGGTTTAAATCTCATTATCTTTCTGTGAGAATAAAAAAATACTTTGTAATTCATCACTTGGGTCCATCTGTCAGGCAATACCGAAAGGCAGCTCAGATTGTGGGGACACTTCACTGTATTAAGATGCGAGTCATCCTAGAAGATATGGTTTATACCTCAAATTTAGACTGGAACCTCCTAAAACTTATCAGTAACTCTAGATAGAAAACAGTTTTTAGAATAGTATCAACAGGACTGGAGTTGTATTTGTAGTTCAGACAGTATATCTAAAATTACCAGAGCACTCACAAAGTCATTTAAATAAATGCATTTTATTTGCAAATCAATAGACCAGTAAGAAACCCACCCTTGGCAACTGTGCTTTCAGGAACATCAGTAATCAGGAGATTAAATTAAATTGTTTTAACAGAACTGTAGTAACCTGCCCACAGCCTAAGGCAGGAGAGCATCAGTCCTGTCTGGCATTTTTGGGACATTGCCACAGGAATAACCAAATGTCTATGACAATCCCTTGAGTAGTTTATTTTCAGTGGTGTAGAGTACTCAGCACATTGGACTCCCAAAACTGAAAAAACATAAACAAAAATTATCCATCAGTAGTCAGTATCACCTCTTTAACCTTATTCTGTGCAGATATTGAGATACCCCAGTGAGAGAAACAACAGGTAAAAATATAAAGAGGATATTTTTCTCTCTTGAAAGCAAATCTGAGCATAATTCTGACCCTGAAAAACACATCCAGTGCTCACAGGCACTATAAGAAGTGGTGTCATGTATTTCACCTTGACACCTTATGTTGTAAAACTGGTTTGTTTTTAGTCTACTACATGTGGCTACAGTGCTGCCTTTCAACCAATAAAAGAAAAATATCTTTTTTTGGGGGAAAAAGCTTTTTTTGAATTTTTTTTTTGACCAAAATTTTGAATGGTCATCTGGGTGTTGGATATTTTCTTTACTAAGGCACTGCTGGTGTATATATATACTATATGGAACACTATACCTAGTGTTGTTATATAAGCATTTAGATATACTTAATTTTCTTTTTGATCAACTTTCAAGATTTTTTATAGGAAATTTGTGGTTTCTTTTTATGCTCTCTACATATTTGATAAACTTATGCCTGTTTAAACATTTGGTGTCTGAGTTATTATTAATAACTATATATATATATAAAACTATAAAGTGTAATTAATGCTGTTTATCACTTTGACCTTTTTCCTTTGATTCACCAGCTCTTAAGAACCAGTGAGTAAACTACCTACTTCTCAAATACACTTAAAAATAATAGGGTGTCTGATAAAAGCCAGATGTTTTCAGCTATCACTGTTTATACTATATGTGCCATGAATGCACACCTCTAAACTGATTTGACAAACAGTATTTGTACTTCTGTTATACTTTCTGAATAATTTCCAAATAAATAATTAAATGAGTTTGTTAAGTTGTGATTAACAGATTCCTAGCCTCTTGGATAAAGGTTTATGAGTAAATTTACCAAACCCTGTATTTTTTTAAAAATTGTATTCATGTTGACTACAAAAGAAACCCTGAACCAAAACCAACTGAACAAAAACAGCTCCCAACTTAATTTACTGCAATTATTTTAAAATCTATGCTTTCAGCTTTGAAGTTTGCATCTTCTAAGACTTATTTTTCTGTTTTCTAGATACCATCAAGCAATACACAGCATCTGCCCTGGTATACCTGCAGCCTTAATTTTTCATATAGAAGATGTTCATTCACCAGCTCTCTTAAGCCATTTATGTTAAGGAGCTTTATAGATCTGTTACATTTGGGAGCCACATAACTCTAAGGCAATTCAGCCTTCTGTTAAAGTATTTTATCTCTTTGCACTATCTGTCATAAGGTAGAACTCCATAAAAGAAGGTGACTCTGCAGTTCCCAGGGATTTCAAGGGCACTTAGGGTTCTAAATAACTTAAGGCATTTGTATCTTACTTGGTAAAGCATTTTGGGATTTACTTTAGCTCTCTGCTGAGTCAACACCTAGCGTCTGACTTTCCCCCATTCATTTTTTTGCCACTTAATTGTCAAAAGAAGGAATGAGTAAGGTAATTCTATCTTTAAGCAAGCTTTTTGTCAAATAAGGACAGCACAGAAGGAGACTGGCTCCTGTAACTTACGTGTCAAAATTTAGGTAGGATGAATTTCATGAATGTCAAGCACTAAGGATTTGCCGAATTTGTATCTTCAAATAGCCCCTTCATCAATAGAAATAAGCAATTTTGGTTTGATAAAAGCAAGTAAATGATCCTGGATATTCTTAATTTTTTTCATATGAAACTAAGCTATCATTTTAAGTAAGGAAGCAAAGAAGTAGCAAAAAACACTTAGAAATGTTGAGTTCCATATTGAAAATTTTGACTTAGCTGGTTAATTATTTTAACTATTTATTTCCAGAATAACTTGTGATCAAGCAGGTTAATATAGGTAGAGATTTGCTTTGAATACTTTTCTGCTAAGTGATATTTTATTCAAAACTTTCATTTATCCTCCCCAATTTCATCAGCCTACAGAGTAATAAATACCAGATTATTTTTCCTCTCCATAGCACACATGTATTTACTTTTCATTCAGAGTTTGCTAACAATATAGGTTTTTAATGCAACCTCTGAACAACTTTGGCAGTTTATCTAGGAAAATCAGTACACATAGCTCATGACAGTAATCTTACTTATTTTAAAATTAGCCTTTCATTAAAAAGCTTAATTCCTGTAAACAGCATGTATTAAGAATATTTTAGAGCAATCTATGTTAATTGAAATGGTGGCAAGGCAAGGGCTGCAGACATACTGGAATGCTATAAAATAAATATTAAGGTTTACAGTCTTCTGAGAATAAGAAATCAGAGAAGCTTTTATAAAAGATTAAAATGGTCATTATTTGGTTCGAAACTTAACATTACACTCAGCAAAGGTTTCATCTTCCAGTATCTGAACTGTGATGAAGTCATCGTGGTGCTCTTAACATCAATATGTATTATGATACAGATCTAATGAAATACATAAGATTTAATTGAAAGGGGTATTTTTTCTATATGTTTGTCATGATCATAAGCTTTTAAATGATCTCACAGATTGTTAAATACAGTTCCTTAGTGTTACACCCATCAAAAATCTGTCAGGCATTACATGGACATGAATTAGATTTCCAGTTGCTTCTGCTTCTACTGCAAGAATATACTGGAATTTTGCTTACACATCACTCAAAAGTATCTCCTAAAATTCCAGACTAAATTTATTCTTGGTCAGTGACAAATGCTTGTTCTCATTCAATACAACCCTTTAGCTTAACATCCTCCTCTCTCCCTAGTGCTTCTTCCCCTGATGTCTTTGTGATGTAACTATATTTCTTCTCCTAACCTCAATTTTGGTACAATAGGTAAATTAAATTCATTTACTCTCATAAAATAAAATTTTCTTCATTCTCCAGATTCTTTTAAAAGCTATTTCTGCATCTCTTCATTTTGAAATTAAACTTTTTAAAATAAAAATGAACAGGAGTACACACAGGACCCTAGATGATATGAGTACAATGCCTTGTATTACAATATTTAATAGAAATACAAGATTTTAATTCATTTTTTTCTTTTAATAGCTTTCAGATTGCACTTTGATTGATCTTCATACAAAATCTTTTTCTGATTTTTTCATTTCCTGATGAAAAAGTCTCAGTTTATAGCAAAACACGTTCCTTGTAGATATGTCTCAGTCCAGTGTTTAACATCATTAAGCTTCATGAAATTGTCACTGCTCCAGTCCTCAAGGAAAGTAATATTCTTATTGTCTTATATATAAATAGTGCTTCCAACTTAGGCAGAAATTTCCTCAGAGTTTTCCTGTATATTGTATTTAAATTCTTACAGAGAAATTGAGTAAGCTTAGTCTCAAAGGTAATTTCATGAAACGCCACTGTTAACATTTCAGCTCTGTATTTCTCCTGATGGACCAGTTGGTATCACTATTATTTTCAGCTCTTTACCAGTTTCATAATATTTTAATTAATCCCCATTTTTCCACCTTGAGATATTAACTCTCATGTGGCACCAATATATCATATTGCTGGAATCCAGATGATAAAGTTTGCTACATTTTCTTGTTTTAGAGCCTCAGCTGAGATTGATATAGATATGTTAGCTATATATATGTGATACATAATGGTATAGATGTAAAATTAGATTATTCTGGCATTATTTTTATTTGTAAATCAATGCAGTATTTTACTCTTTTCTTCCTAATGTAATCTAGATGTTATGGAGGATAGCTTAGTGAGATTGCCTGGATAATTTTTCTGACTCTTTAAGCATTTTCTATTCTTCAGACATATGATAATACTCCAGATTTTAAAACTGATCTATTCAAACATTTTTTTGGTTTCAAATGTCACTTGTGTCAGAATAGTCAGTAAGATACAATTCACTTTTGTTGAGAAAACTGAATTTAGTGCATTGCAATTCTTTAGTTTTATTTCTGTGTTAGCACTGGTAATTTTCATTTCTATACATTTATTCCTCTAAACTTTATTGCCGTTGTTTCCATATCTAACATCAGCTCCTTGGTGGAGAGCTGAGACATATTTCAGGTAGGAATACAAGGGCACTGATTTCCGTATTACACAGCATATATCAAATGCAAGCCACCCAAGTGAGACGAAGAAGAAAATTGCATAAATGAGAAGTGGAGAATCCTGAAGCACATAGGGTACTGACCAAAGGAAGACCATGGCAGAAGGAAGAAAGCAACAGGAAAGACTGAATGAAGAAATAGACATTCAGGAAATATGAAAATTGGCCGGTATGAAGACCAACATAGACGTTTGTTTGGCTTGCACAAGGAGGAGACATTTTCAAACATTAAGAATAAACTTGCAAAGACCTGTTTCTAGATTTGACCTTGGGTACAGCAAATAAGCTTATAGTAATGAGTACTCACTTTAGATATTTTAAAAGAAAGGAGCTGAAATAGCATCCAAAAAATTACTCTGAAAGAAAAGACTAAGTCCCTGTTGTTAGCACCTATCAAAAATAACACATGTAAATTACTTTCAGATTTTACTTTCTTTAGTTGTGAATGTTTGACATGTTACATCCCTGAACAACAGCTTGAGAAATTATTTGTGTTTTAAATATTTACCCTGAGGTGCTTTTATTTCAGAAATTGAATGGTTATTATACACTGCAGGTGTTTTGTTTGCTTGCTTGTTTTTCCTTTCCTGCTAATAATATTGTGCTTCAAGCATTAGCCAAGGATATTTTGTACAGTATGTGCTTCCTTGTAGTTTGCCAGTTATATGTCTTTTGGTCCAATTATCAAATAACAGCCATTCAACTTTTTGTAAATTTTCAGAGGATGTTTGTACCTGGACTAGTTCCCTACAGAGAATGCAAATTCTTGAGCTGCATTTTTCTGACACATAGCAGGTACCTTGTTCAGGATAAAGCAGGTTTATTTCTTAAAATATTCCTTCCTATTGCCTATACATCCAACAGGAGTAATTTGGTCCCATATTTTCACCTCCTGTGTTTAAGTATATATGTGCAAGGTTTTCCAGTGAACTAGCTGTCTAATCTTTTTTTAGGGTAATTTGATATTTATGCAGCAATACATACTCAGTGGTGTTGAGATGAAAAAAACCCTAGTTGTTCTCTTTAGAATCAACCAAATAACTTCTACTTTCACTCATGCTTTAGGGTGCATTGCATAGGTACTTATAATCTGGAGAAGAATCTAGCCCTAAATGATTGTAGGTCATGTAGATCCAATGAGGTGCCTTGGTGCAAAATTGCATAATTTTTGATTGATATAATAATATTGTTCAGTCGTTTTCATGTCAACTTGTTTCAGAAAGAAAAAGATGGACCAAAGAAATGAAACATTATCATCAGATTAAAGTGTGTGGAGTGCCCACAACAAGCCTGTAGTGACAATGTCAAGCCTGAATTACAAGGTTTGGTTTTTATTTTTATGTCCTGAATAGGCAAATATGAACCTGCTTTAACAGATCTATAGCCTAAAAAAATCATGGAATCAAGAATGGTTGATATTGGAAGAGGCCTCTGGAGATATGGTCCAGCTGCACTTCACAAACAAATAATGGAAAAGGAAGAATTCTTATTAAGTTAAAAAAATTTTTTTTTAAGACATGAAAAATGTGATTTCCTACTCGAGGCAGTATCTCTTGACCAACTTCTCCCTCAGCACTGAAGCAGGACACTATTTTAGCAAGAGCTAAAAATCAGCTGTTAATTTTTGTGGCAGTAGGAAAATGTGGTCTGGCAGCAGAAACCTGGGAGGGTGGTGGGATTCCGGGTTACAGAGTTGATCTCCAACTGCTCAGACATCTAGAGAAAGCAATCTTTATTTTAGTACTTTTCTTTCTACATTGCTATGGCCAGGCTCTGGGCACTGAGCGCAAAAATCCCACGTGAAAATCCAGGCTCAGATTCTGGAATTTATGTTGTTTTAGGCTTCTTCAGTTTAAAACAAATATGTTAACTTCTTTCTCTGTAACTTTTAGAGCGTAATCTCCTCATGCATTTGGCTTCCATGCTACCAGTAATGAAAAGTAACAAGAGCAGCTGAATTCTATGTCTGATTGCCAGAAGGATTTACTCATCTGGGATTTATTAATTTGGAATGATTTATTCAAGAGCTCTTCCCACCTAGTGTTTTTACTTCTTATTTACAAAAAAATAATACTGAAACCTTGTATAAATAACAGCCAAAGCAACAACAGAAGACTATAACTGAAGACCCTTGACTTGAGGATATTTTGCTGTGTGAGGTGTGGGGTTGTGGTTGCTTTGTTTTGTTTTCCAGAACAGGTAGCATTCCACTAGGACAAAGTCATAACAGTCAAACACATATTCCCTTCAGAAGCCATGGAATTGTAACCTTTATAGGGATTAAATAAGGATTTCCTCTTTCCCTGTTTGGATCAGAAATCTTGAGTTGTAAATTGATATGAAAACAGGTAGATGTTACACTATATGATGCATGAGAGAAACTGAGGGTCTTGGAAGAAAAGATTAATAAAGTTTAACATGTATTTAACATGTAAAGTATATTATCCATTTAAAGAAATAAGTTATTTTCTTTTATTTGTATCTAAGTATATTAATTATTGTGGTATGAGTATCTTGAAATAATCATGGAACATAATATGCTTGCACTGAAAATAATTTCATTGTTATCGGAAAAAAAATACAAAGTTTCTAGGATCATGACATAAAATTTTATTAGTTCCTTAGGAACTGAGAAAAAAGGAGAAGATAATGAAATACTTTTTGGTATCAGAAGAGATATTCTAAAATAGAAGTAAAATACAATTTTGATAAGAACAAGGACTTAAAAAAACTCCAGCCCCTTTACATCCCTAGCACAGAAACAGCTCCTGAATGTTCCTGATTGGTGGTCTTTCAGGCCACAGCATATTTCCAGAATATATACAGTGGGGTACTTTCCAGAAGTAGTAAGTTGTCAAAAGAACATGTAGGAAGAACAGCTGAGTGTACACAGTACCTAAATGACCAGAAGACAACTCTAAGACCTTTCAGACATTTGTAGAAGATTTTATTTGGAATAAAAATAATACTTTACCAGCCTGTATAAAAATGTAAATAATATACAGCTGAGGAAGCTTATAACAGCTAAAGTTCTGCAAGTCTCACATTGGCTATCAGGATGTTTCCCTATCAAGGAAAGCTATTGCTCCCCTTGGCTTTGTGTTAGGCTAATAGAAGTTTTTCCCTGATAGGAAAAGAAAATTGTCTTCAATTTATTTTAGTAAATACAATTCCCTTGACCTCTAGTGTTTCAGGAGGGAGCAATTGTATCGATTTCAGAAACTGAATTAATGACAACAATTTATATGCATAACTATCCTTTAGTGCATTTCAGCACAACATTGCCATTTTTGTTCGATGGGTTTGCAGTGTCCCCTGTCCTTTGTGTTAAACTTCAGCACAAAATGTATGCAGCAACAAATTGGCTGAAAAAATATATCATGTTGCTTGGATAATACTTGCTGTTAAGTAGTTGGTTTATTTGTGACCTCATTCTCAAGATGTTGATTAGAAAATATAAACATGCATTGTTTCATCTAGAAATGCATACCAAGTATGTATTCATATAGAGATATAGATATTCTATCTACCTATATATTTTATATATTTTAATATATATAATATTTCTATATTTCTTGATGTAAACCAAATATATATATGTGTCTATATATATACATATGTATATATATATACATACATCTTTCTGCATTTACAAGCATGTTTCTATAATAAAAGATAGTCAGATGACAGGGATTGACAATGTGTGTTTCTTTTCACAGTACAATGTATCTATATATTTATATGACTAAAAGACTATGAAGAAAATATTGACATAACCCAGGGGTATTATGGAGAAAAACACAAGCTTACATAGTCTATAGGTCATCCCACGTTTAAAGCTGAGTAAGAAACTATTTCATTTTAGCTGATACAAACATTTGCTTTAATATTAAAATAATTTAGATTTTTGATTCCTTCTTTTTCATCTTTTTCTCTGACTGGAACAATCATGGACATTTCCTGTAATGAACAGTTAGAAGTTAGCATAAATTACACAATTTAGTAATGCAAATGGTCACATATTTTGTGAACAAGACAGGATCCTCCTGAGAATTTCAGTCTATCATTTTCTCCTTTCACTGGTTCATTGTGTACTAACTTGAATGTTCTAATGCTCTTCACCTGGTTTTATAAACCTAATCATCTCATATGTTTGTAAGTCTATGCCCATCAAAATCCCATCTGTATTCCTACTCTTCCCCAAAACCTTAGGCTTTCTTATCAGTGCTTGTCTATTTTCCAAAAATTTGTAGTGTAATAGAGAAGGTTTTTCTTCCCACAGAGATTCCTAGCATCCTTTCTGAGTTCCTCAATCTGTGCCTTTTGACTTAGAAGTGTTGCTCAGGTATTCAAATCCCTGCAGAAGAGGTTATTTTCACCAGTGATTACTTTTCAAAAGAGATTCAGTATTGGTCCCTAAAATCATGTTACAACTTAGACTTTTTGGAGAGAAAGGTGTCAAAAAAATCTCACAGCATTTGACCACTGTCCAGAGAAAAATCTTTAAAGATTCAGCATTAAGCTAAGATCAAACTCTATACAATGCTCATGAATAGATAGGCTTTCATACAACCAGCAGCTTTGGAAGAAGTGTGAATGCTCTGAAATGCTGACAAAACATTTACATATTTCAGCCAGGCATTGAATTCCATAGAATAATGATTATATTTCATTAGGTTTCATATCCAGATAATTCTTAATAGTTCTAGATTTATGACTAAGGTGACTGTTTGAGGAGATAAGTTTCCTGAACTATGGTTACTGAAAGATAGGCACTCTTAATTAAAATAAACACTTTCCCAAAGGATTCAGAAGTACAAGGAATGTACAGATATGTATAGATTGTTTCCAAATAGTACCTCAAGAAACAATGACTCAGTTCTCTAGGGATCATCATGCACAAACACTCTGGGTTTAAAATACAGATTAATTTTTAACATAGCCTCCAAAAATTACTTTTGTGCTAAAGACAGTCAATTTAAAATAATGTGCAAATGTCAGCTACAATACTGTGAAGAAACCAAGTGAAACAGGAATTAAGATGGTGTATAAAAAATACAAGATAGTCTGGCTCCAAAATTAAGTATTTAAATAGATATTTATTAAGGGCAGTTAACCAGTAATGACACCAATTAATCAAGAAGTGGAATCACATTCACCTTGTAACCCCTCCCCCACACCAAACCCATTACATTTTGAAAAAGATTGATTGTGTTTATTAAAAACATCAACAGTGTAATTTAATTATTATAAGACAATGTCAAACAGCTTGTGAATTCTGTGAGCCCCAGAATGATGGCCCTCTCTCAGACAAAATCTTGTACTGTTTGGAGATATTTTACTGTATAAGGAGTACAGGATTGTGCACTGCATGAAAAGTAGGAGCTGCATATTAGGATAGAAAGAGGTAGAAAAACAGCAGATTTTCCTCTCCCAAGATAAATAGAAGATTTCTGGTCTTAAATTGTTTTTTTCAAGTATTCTATAAAACATGCCACACAAAACTTAAACTTCTGTTCCAGCCTAGACAGAACTATGCTCATTTTTATACAGATAATCAGAGGAAGTTTTACAACTAAGCAAGAACTTTTTTGAGCCAGATAGGTTATGAGATGGTGACAGCTATAATTAAATTAAAAAAAAAAAGTTTACTAATGCATCAGTTAAGAAAATAGACATACCTATAAAAATACAGTAGCACCAAGTGTCTCTGACAGAAACTATGAAGTTATGTTAATGGTAAGCATAATTTTGAAATTCCAGTTTACCACTCCAGTTGCCTGACACTTAATAATCCTTTTTCTCCTCTACACAAGTTAATTAAATCAGGATTACCTATTTATTTGCCCATATTTTTCTTTGTCTCAAAAACACTGTGATGACTGCTTAGCTCCTTCCACAGTGTTTAAATTTTCCACCTATAATTACAGTGCATCCTTGTTACACCAGAAAGAATAATCAGCACAAAGACTGATGCAGGATTCAGATAGATAGAAGTATTCAGGACCAGACAAGAAAGAGAAAATACAGTGAGATAACATGAACTTGACGTACCGATATGAGAAAAGAAAATCTGAATTGAAAAGAACTGAAGAAGACTTTTCTCTTTAGAAACATTCTGTAATGTTTTATAGCTTGCAGCAATATAATCACAGAGATACCTGATTAGGAATGCTTTCAGAAAGAGGAAGCAGGTAAGCAATTGATATCTATGGCAGAAGTGAAGATCTGCATGCTTCATGAGAGGATCATTGGTATGAATCTGGACTGCATTTAGCACCTCAAAAAATCCCAGTAATATCCTCATTGGTCTGTATGGCACAACAATTAATGAGGAAGAAAGCCAAAGGGCTAACTATGTCCTGGGGTGCATCACACATGGCATCCCAAACCAGCCATTGTCCCACTCTGGCCTGCACTGGTGTGACTGCATCTCAAGCTCTGTGTGCAATTCGGTGTGACACAATGTAAGAAGGACAGCAAAGTGTGTCCAGAGGAGGGCAAACAAAATGTGAAAGGTCCCTAGGGCAAAAGTTATGAGGCTCAGCTGGTTTGTTCACCTTGGAGAAGAAAGGCTGAAGGATGAATTTAGCTGACCTGAGATGCCTATGACTTGCTGTTAGGAGGGCAGCAGAGCAGGAGGTGCTGAGCTCCTCTCTGGTGATCAGGGATAGGACACAAGGAAATGGAATGAAGCTACATCAGGGAAAGTTCAAATTGGACATTAGGAAAAGGTTTATCATTGAGAGGGTGATTGGTCTCTTGAACAGGCTTCTCAGGGAAGTGGTCATGGCACCAAATCTGTCAAAGTTCAAGGAACATCTGGAGAAGGGAGCTGGACACAATGATCCTCATGGGTTCCTTCCACCTTGACATGATCTATGATTCTATGGCTTGACCTTGAACAATTTTGGATTCTAATTATCCTGGGGAACAAAAATTATTTACTATTCTACCTAGCTGAACAGGTGCTATTGCACCCCAAAAAACAAATGGATAATTTGTTTTGATAATAGTTGGTAATAATTTTTGTTAATTGATAATTAGGGATGCAGAAGGAGCCCTTTCAATACAGTTTGGCATAGAGTAAGCTCTAAAAACTGCCTCGGAAAAAAATTTAGGAGAGACTGAGTAGGCTGAATGGCTCTTTCAACCCTTTAAACAACTGGACTGTGGCTAAATTTAAGATCATTTGAAGTCTAATAGCTCTTGGCAAGAAGTTTGACGTATTCTTCAGCAATTACAGTAATTTAATTGTAGTTATCTTACAGTATTAAAGTGTACTAGGCAATTTCCTGTAATAAGCTTGATTAAGATACCTCTCATATATCTGCTGTCAGTTTTTAGTCTGCTTTAGAAGGTGAATCATGCCCCATAGAATCTGTTTCTTTTTTATTGCCTGTAAAGAATGTCCATATGGTCAGCTCATAGGTAAAAGACTACTTTGTGCAGAGATACACTTGGCCAGTTGAAGATTATTCTTCATGTCTACAATACTTGTTTTTACAAAAATGAATCTCAGACTTTGAACTAATACTTTGCCTTTTTTCTATGTAAGAAAAATCAGCATTACACTTTATTTGATTTCCTTAAGTATGAACTTCTCTATTTACAAACACATCACTTTGATCATAAGGTAAAAAAGCACTTTCAAGCCACAAAGAAAGAAGCGCAAAGTTGGGATGTGAGTCACACTTCAAGGGATGGTGACTCCACCACTTTCCTGGGATGTCTCTTCCAATGAACACTTTCTGAAATGAAATTTTTTTAATATCTAATCTAAACTTCCCCTGGCGAACCTGATGCCATTTTCTCTCATCCTTTCCCTTGGGAAAAGAGATTGATACCCACCTCACTACAATCACTTTTCAGGAGACCTGTGAAGTCTCCCCTCAGGCTTCTTTCCTCTGGGCTAAAAATTAACAGCTCTTCTATTGCTCCTCGTAAAACTTGTGCTGTAGCCCTTCCACCAGATTTGTTCCCCGACTCTGGATTCCCTCTAGCACCTCAATGTCTTTTTGTGAAGGGTGTAGAACAGAACACAGTACATGTGGAAAGTCAGTTTTTAACTGCCTTAATTATCAGCTGAACCACAGCAAAGTTCCAGTCTTGACAATACCAAGGATAGTATTTCTCTTTACAAAAGCATCTATGCAGAAATAAATAAAGTTTCTATGTTCTTCTTAAAAATCCCTTTGTCTGCCTATAAAACACAGTTATCAGCTACAGTGTCTATAGTAAGCAGAATCTCTTTGTTGAGATCATCCTTGAATTTTGTATCGAAGCTTTTTTTAGCTGAGTTGCAAATCATTAGAGAGCCTTATTTAGAAATGTCCAGGCTCTTTGTTGTTATGGTCCTATGATCTTAAGGTGCTCTTTTTTCATCGATTTAGGCTGAATGAAAAAGATATATATTGAACTCTTGAAAAACATTTCCTGTATTAAACCAGCTGTGAGTACAGGAAGCAGACTTTTGTTAAGATTCTCTTAGGTTTTAATATCCCTGAGACTGAGGTGAATCTTGACCTTGTCACCGGTCAGCTTCCTGTCCACCAACTTATGAAGTCACATGGAGATACCTGAAATTCTATTTCTTGTGTTTCTTACATTGTTATCCATTTTATCAATTTTCTAACTGTTGTGGTTTTGTTTCACATTTTCTTTTTGGAGGGATAGTCCTTTGACAAAAGTGTTGATATCCTTAATATGTGGAATGAGGATAAAGGAGTGATGCAAAGGCTGGGTTTGGTCACTGTACCATTTGTATTTATATTCGTGGTGACAAAGGCTGAACCGCCGAAAAGCTAGAAACACAAGCTGTTACTATTAGAGATATGTAAAATATTAGGAGAAGTGATACTCTACAACTTTCTTAACAAACTCATCAGGTTTTTGGGGTTTTTTACCCCCCCAGCATTTCTTTTGAAGTTCCCTTTAAAAATTGGCATTTGCCACTTTTGCGGAAGTACCTTGGCAACTGCCAGGATCGTTTCAAGCCAAAGTGTCCACATCTATTTTTTCAATTAAATGCTTGAAAATGCTAGGTGATTAGCATGTGGTCCTGGTAATTTGCTGCAGCTCATTTGTCAGTCTGTTGTGCAGCGTCTTCCACTGACATTTTCCAATTTGAAACAAAATCTCTGCTGTTCTTCACATCTCACTTGGGACCCCTTCCAAGCTTCTATGTATGGATCAAGGAATAAAAACACCAACATTTCTTTTGTGCTATGGCCATGGATTCTTTGAGTGCTTCCTCATACTTGTATATTGATCTTAAAAAAATAAAGACATATTTAGAATGGGCAGAAGTTATTTGCAGATGAATTCTGTAATTTGTTGGCTTGGAGAAGGTAAAAAATATATGTCTATGTGGCATACTGTGATAACATAAATATTTCTATAAGACATGTTCTGGTTTCACCATGAAGGTTAAAAATGGGATATTTTTTATTAAACTGTGTTGGATACCTCACACTGGCAGTTAACACATCCAGTAGACACAAAGTAACATTTTGTGATTCAAGCAGTTTTGGTGGAGAAGAAGAAAATGTGTATCTCTATATCTTACATCCATCCCCAAAGAACCTACCAATCAGAAAACGTTTGTCAAAAATACATTAAAAGCACATTCCAGGAAATGAAAATTCAGCAGAGTATGCAAAGAAAATAAAACATCAGAGCAAGACCTCTCACTTTTTGACCCACCTTTCAGTCCCGTCTCATGTAAACAAAACTTGATATAGGTCAAAACATTGAAAAATCCCATTTGAGTTAGCATCACTTGGTAAACAGGATGCTTGCCTTGAATACCTCTGTTATTTTTCCCTCATGTAGTATACTCTCTCAACATGTAAATAGAAATGTTTATTTTTATATAAAAGTGATATGGCTGTATTTATTTCAGCTAAAAAATGTTCTGGTGTTATTTGAATACTCAGACTCCTCAAGATACTAAAAATATGAACTGTCTTTCTTGCCCTTATTTTTGTAAAAATGGCTTTTCTATTCATTCTTCCCCTTTCACAATGTGAGCAAAGCTGAGACTAGATTCCAGCAAGAGATGTTTCAGCTCCTTTATAGTGCCAGGTAACATAAAAATCTCTGTGCACAAATATGTCAAACATTGCTATTTTCAATAACATAATGGGGAAAAAAGAACAAAGAGTCTCCAGTGAACTTGTGTATGCATAAGCCAATTTTCAGAAGTGCTAGTCCTAAGAATTGCAGGTTGACAGACCTACTTATCTGAATGAAGTAAATATTTATTTATCAAAGATAAATTGTGAATGTATGATTCCTGACAATAGATGTGCTACAGTTCAGAAACAATTTCCCACAGGATATTTTTCACTGCATTCAGACTAATAAGCTTCTTCACAGAAATGCTTCTTTCTACCTGTGGCAGTAGAAAAGAAGACGGTAAAAATAGAGCTTGCTCTGTGTTTGGAAAGTACTATTTGTGACTACATTACAAGACCCTCTTTAGTTCAAATATCTATGACACAGATACATGAGCTTTGAAAGATATTACTGAAGTCAATTAATTTAAAACAATTTTAATTAAAATTTGATTGGTTATGGTAGGCAAGTGGAAAGTTAATTTTTCATCTCCATGATTTTTCCTCAGAGACTACAGCAATTCTACTATACATCATTATAACTTTGAACACCACTGCTGTTTGATGAGATTGAACAGAATGATACAGAATAAAACAGAACACTCTGAGATGTAATGTGGCTCAATAAACCAGCAAAAATTTTTATATAATTTTCAAATTATCTTAAAAGTGAATGGGAAAGCTATCAATGAGAACTTCAAGTGGTTTTTTTTTTTCAGCATTAACAAATTATTCAAAGAAATCAGCTTTTTTTGTGTGTGTGTATAGACAAAAAATTAAATGGTAAATATGTTTTTAAGATTCCATAGAATTACAGTAGTTTTTACCTTAGCAGATTAATGTTTTGTAAAGTACTACCTGAATTTAAAGTATGAAAGCTACTCCAATAATTGTTTAAACCAATAATTGGTACTGAGACAATATTTGAGGTTCATCTCACCAAATCTTGGACAACTAACTAACTGGACTAACTTCCTTTATTGACTGTAGAGAGACCTGGACCTTTTACATTCCTCTGAATGTCAAGGAGAAAGACCTGCCCACCCTTGTGTGACATCGGGGATGGCAGTGCTTTGAGCAGATTGGACTGGAGAGCTCCTGAGGTTCTTCTAAAGAGAAAAATTCCATTATTCTGATTAAAGAATAACAGTCTAAACCACATTATGTGAGGTTCCTTTTTATGCATTGGTATTTATTTTGTTTCTGTTTAGACTTTGCACCCTGAAAAGGTCCTGTTGCACCACAGCCACATGAACATCACTATGAAAGGTAGGTCCTTTAAAATTGGTGTTATTATGGCAACGCACCAATGTGTGTATTAGAAACAAACACTGAGAGTAGAATGGGAGTGGTTTGGGGTGAAACAGCTTCTAAGCCATCACACTTATGATGTTAATATCATAAGTGAATATGATATTAAATTCACTATATTGAAAATTATTATAAGCAGAGGCTTTGAGTGCTTTTTTCCTCATTTATATGTCCCACAGTTGTAATTGCCCTTAATTTGGAAACGTTTTATTCCTTGGATTCTGCAAACAAGGAGATCAAATCCTAGAGACTGTTTATCAAGTAATCAGAAATACCTAAAATATGCAGTTCAATGCTTAGTGATATGATAATCTGGTTTTAGAAAAATGTGCAGCTATTTTGATACTACCTACGAACATGTATCACTTTGGTTCTCAGAAGACACATTAAAATCTTATAATGTCTGTTTAAATGAATGCCTGTGTACAAAACAGTGTGGTGCACCATATGACAAATTTTTTCCCTGCTAGGCAATAATTCATTGTGTCTATTTGTTTTAAACAACTACCTCTGAAGGAAATGAGTGATAAACAATTTATGTGAAGGGGACCTGATAGCTATCATGGTCCTCTGGAAAATATGCTTTAATCACAGGTTTGTTTAACAGTTGCAGTTTATAAGTTCATAAAATGAAAGCAAAGTATTCTAAAACAAAATAAAACACTGTTATACAAACCCATTATTCTTAAATTCTTCCACTGTGATTCATATCACATTCATATTCCCATTTAGTTAACTTTCAAATATTACAGTGTGATACCAGATTTTAACTGGTTTAGACCAGCACACAATTTTTTTAAAATTTTCAAAAGGTTTTTAATATGGAAAATAATATCATTTTAAGCATATGTTTTTTTCTTCAACATATTACTCATTATTTGTAATAATTAAATCATTGTTGTGTTAGTTTCCAGCTACAGAGGCTGTTTATGTTAACAACTGACATCATGCACTTCATATTATTAAGAACTATGAAGTTATCATATTAAGCAATAAATTTAAAGTGTGTTTCCTCTGTCTATGGCCTCCTTCCTGCTTTAACAAAACAGAAACACTGAAAGAACACTACTATATCACAGGCACTCTAAAGAAGTTCGAAGAACAGGAGAGGACCTTCCACAAAGCTGCATGAAACAATGTGGATTGGAGGTTCTTTATGGTTAATGATAAAGGAATATTCAGAAAATTCCAAAATTTATATTTCTTGGCATCTGAAAATTCTCCAGCTTTATCCCAAAAATTACGGCATAAGTTAAGGGGAAAATGCTTTCTTTCCCCATCTATGCAGAGAACTACGCATTCAAACTGTGCCAAAGAGAAACATAACAAACCTCTGGGTTTTTCCATTTCCCCCAAAACCTATCTCACACACAGCTGCTTTCCCAATTGTCACAGTGAGACTCTCAGATTGCTTCTCACTCAATCCTTCCTTGACAGAGCAGACATTTAAAATCTGTCTTCTTGCCATAAGACTGAGGAGGAAAAAACACCATAGTTTTTTCTTTGCATGGATGATGGAGAGAAGTTATTTATCAAAAAAAGAATTAAAATATCTCAAAAAACAAAGAAAATTAAAATAATAGCTTATGCCTAACCACTTCAATACCAGTCCTGTCACAAACCGCAAATACCATCAGTGCCATAAATCATTAAGACAGACTTATCTGTACTTAATTTTTATGGCTGATGGCACTGATAATAGTTTTTGTGATTAGTTGAAAAGCTGTATGCAGGTGAAAGCAGAACTGTTCGCTGGAAGGCTATCAGTCCATTGAGCAGGTTACTACTTCTAAATAACTTGCTTTCTGAAACTCCTGTTCTCCACTTCCTCCAGATTTTTAAACAAATAAACAAATAAATCCTGTCTCCGAATTTTAGACTGTCACACACAGGACTATCAAGAGGATGAGACAGAGCAGGGGATGACTATAGTGAAAATTTTACAGGTGTTACAGAAATTAGAGTCTATCATGCCAGTTCATTTAAGCTCCATTTATGTTCAAAGTACTTACCAAGAAACTAAAAGTGAACAAGCCCTGCAGGGCCTATTCAAAAGCATTAGCAATAAACCAGCCCCCACTGCGTCACTTAAAAGTTACAAGTCCTAATTTCATGTGGGAGTTATCTGGAAAGTTTGTCTCTGCTACGATTATATCAGCCTGATTTTATTCCCCTTGTCATACAAAGTCTCAATTTTTTTCATGCATAATTGGCACACATTGTGGGTCTATCTCTAATCTGCACAATTATCTACCTACACTGATTTTCAATTAAAGGATCATAGTGCACATGGCGATAGCATATTCTTGAAAGGCCACAGTCTCTATATGCAAGCTAAGAGTTTTGCTATCAGAAAAAGGGTATGCACTGGTTTTTACCTGACATTTTGCCTTTGGTGTAGCTCAGCATGTACAAGAAATATGAAAAGCAATCCTCAGTCTGTTTCACTGACAAATATTTAACAAAACAGCAGGGGCTGAAAGTGTTGGTGGCCTTGGCTCTGAATTGAAATGTCAGTAGTAGCAGTATAATGCTGCGTCTATCTGTTCACACACTTCAGAGAATGAAATCTGAGTGCTATCCTTATAGCAAGACACTTTAACATTTACCAGTGCACACATGGACACAGCAAAGAAACAAATGACACAAAAATGTTTGAATTATTGCAAGAGGTTTTGAGAAATATTATGCGCTACATTTTCAAAGGTCAAAAAGCTCTGAGTACTGAGCATGGAATTACAGACCGTAGAGTACTACAAGTTAGCTAATTAAAGTGTTTTTAATAATACATATTTTGTCCTTCCACAGATGAAGTCTATATTCTAGAATAAAGTCAGTAATTATATTTTCAAGGAAAAATATAATGAATGCTGCTTAATTTTCCGTCAAGGAAAAATGCTGATAAATTTTTTTTGAGTCTAGCAAAAAGAAGGCATTCCAAACAACCAGACTTGGTTCAGTGCCAACTTGTTTTTGGCTTGTTTCTTCATCTTGAAGACAAATCACATTTTTCTCTATGACATCCAGCTCAAGAGTTAATGCCTTCTGATATCACTTGACTAAAAAGACTGAGAAAACAGCATTTTACCTGCATTCGAGCACGTCAAAGTTGAGTCCATGAAGATACTCTGTAAGAATCCTCAGGGAAGGTTGTCTGGAATCCCACCTATTTAGTCATTTGGGTAATAACAGAGACATAAGCACTGTCATCTGTGCTCTTGATTCTGTTTTAACAACTCATCAACATGGTAATTTGCTTGCCTAATCCACTCCTGTGTACATGCAATTATTGACTTCCTAGGTTTTGATTTTCACTAAAGAAAACCCTTCTGTAATTTCAGTTTCCCTGTATATTCTCCTCACAGTCGTGTGCTTTAAAGTTTACTTTTGTTTCTGTTGTCCACTATATCATACTTTTTCACCTTTCGTCTGAGCTTTAATGTTTTATTTTCTTCACATCACCCGTAAAAATCTCCCTCCCCCATTCTGGGTACTCTGAGTAAAAATCACATGCCCTTTTAAAAAAAATAATATAATTTTTATTTTATCTTCTCTGATATATTATTTAATGAATTACATTCTCGTATCTTAACTAGGTCTGGATGCTTTTAGATCTTAGAAAGTTAAAGGGATTCTGGGTTATAAATATCATACTACTCATGTACAGATTGGAGAACTGTGTGAATAAAAATTTTAGATTCCCACTGTCTCATCTCTATTTAGTTTATTTGTTATGAAGATATGAGTTAATTCTGCCATGACCACCCTTGTACACACTTCTTTATTTAGCTGTGATATTGTGGTCTTTTAATAAATAAATTAGCTTTTTTCCTCTGCCTACTCCTTCACATTCTCTCATAAAATTTCCTGGTTTTATATACTCCTACCTATACATTAAGCATGGACTTTCTCTAGGAAAAAGAGAAGCACTCCAGTAAATTTTACTTTCCCATTATATCCCCTTCACCTATTACCAATGTCAATGCTTCTCATCTGCCTTTTTAAAGAGATTTTATTTTGTTCATCTGAATTAAAGTAAAAGATTTCAATGCACCGTTAAACAAAGGGCAGATGCTTTGAATAGTCTTCCATTATGAATCTTAGTAGTAAATTCTAATGTATTAATTTAATATCACTCTGTGGCCCAGAGAACAGACATAGATTATGTAGATAAAATATGCATAGTTATCATGTCATCCTCTGCAGGTTTTTTCCCCCCAATTTATTATACTGTATATATTGTCATATATCAGCACACAATGGAAAAAGAGTGCTATGAGTTTCTCCTTGCAGAGGCCTTAGCAAAGTAGTTTTAAAACCTCATAGTTAATGCTAGGTGTTCTTTCCTTAAAACTAGTATTAAATAATGAAAAGCAATCCATAGCCAGTTCTTCATCCTAGATGAATGGTGAGTATGTACAAGGTTAGCTTCAATTCTGTGCATTCAACATCTAAGTGCCTGGAGGTTGACCATACACTAATTATCTGTGCATATATCACAGTCAAAGGGCACTGGGGATCTATTCCATCGCTTTAATAGAGACACACTGTGTAATTTGCCATGCTTGACTGTCACCATAGCTTCTTTTTCATATCTGAGGTCTGGCACTGTACCACGGTACCCAGGCTCATTGGCTCAAAGGACTCCAAAGACTCCATGCTCAGGTGATCTACTTTAGGGATGAAGTACTAGCTCTCCAAATTGTGCTCTGCACACCTGACAGTATTTTCTTAGGTG
>NC_031768.1:41816836-41849798 GCF_001522545.3 Parus major
GTGATAGACATGACAGCAGAGGCATGGCATACTTCTCTAGAGAAATAGTAGGGTCCAGGTAAGATACTTTAGGGCACCTCAAGGGCACATCCAGGTAACTAAATCCCACCTTAAATTGTTGATTTTCATTGACTATAGCAGAGTGGGGTGGGTTGACCCAGGCCAGCAGCTTGTTGAGTCCTCTTACGTCCAACAGAATGGGGAAGAGAATCAGAAGAGCAAAAGCAAGAAAAATGGAGGGAGGGAGGAAGGGAGGGTGGGAGGAAGGAGGGAAGGAAGATTATGGCTAGATTGACAAATGGTACCCAAGTATTTTGTTCTCCAGACAAAAAATATTTGAATTAAAAAAAAAAGAAAACCACAATCTTCTTTTATTCCTTTTGGTTCTAATACCTTGAGTACTATATTCAAAAAAGCTGTTAAAAAAAAACCAGACATGAGAATAAGAAATGTTAAGGAAACAACCAGTTTATCTAGCAACATCTCTACCCTTGTCTCATGGTGCTTTTTTTTGACTCTGGGCATGGGATTTTCATGACACTACTCCAAGTTATCTTGCTTTTATTTGTCTCGTTAAATATGAGTGACAAGAGCTTTCTGGGCAAATCTATGCTGCACAATGTCGAGGGGTGATTAGAGGAAAAAACAATCAACACATACTTTGCAGAGTTATTAATCAACACTTAGTTTGAAACATTCTAGGGTATTTAAAAACTGAGCAAGAATAGTGAGGGAAGGAAAAGTCACTATGTAACTGAGTGATAGGTGAACGCATTTACAGCTTTCTTTACCTTTAGAAAACCTCATATGTTTCTTATATTTGATAGGACTTACCTTAGATAAAGGTAGCTGTCAAAAAGTGATTATGCTTGCCTTTTATTTATGTTCCTTGTACATAGAGTGGGAAGAGTTTCCAGCTGAAGGAGACTATTCTTAAGTCAGCAGGATCCCAGTATAAACAAGTCTATCTGTAATATATGCTTGCCTATATAATTCACACAATTACTGCTGTCAGTATATAGCTCACATTTCTGTCCCTTCCGTGTGCCATATACATTTGATTTCTTGGCAAGCACTCCCTCAAAACCCAGGAATTATTTTAAAATTCTTTGTTTTTAAATGCTATGGGTTTGTACTTTAATTTCCTGGTGAAGGTTGCAGTGTGGTTCCAGCCCACCATCTATCTAACCTTTGTGACCACACTCTTGGGTGTGCGTCTGTAGCAAATGTGATGAATGTTCACTTGACAAAACATTCTGGGTTAGCAAACATGACTTTTTTTCAAAGCGTCACTTTTAAATATGATAAAGGTATATTCAGTATAACAACATAGCCATAATACAGATAATTGTGTATTTTAAAAGTCTGAATATATTTCAAATTTCTCACTGCCACAGAGAGAACTGTGGAGATACAAATATTCTTATATAAATTGAAAAGTAAAAAAATCATTCAATTCACATGAGAAGTGGTCCAAAAAAATTTCACACACACAAAAAAAAAATAAAAAAATATTCAAAGGTATACAAATACAGCAATGAAGAGGCCAGGGTCATAACTAAAGCTTGCTATTTTTTTACATGCCTCAAGAAAATAATGGCTGACTGTAATTTTTTAGAACTGGGTACAAAACTGTTGTGAAAAGCTGAGAAGTTCGAAATCTAAAGGAATCAGACAGTGTTGTTATAAGTATCTGTGGTACAATAGAAATTACAACTAAATATATTTTTTTTTAAGTTTCTGCTTATTAGAAAGGACTTTTAATCAGTTATTGAATGAAATAAATTATTTTCAGCTGGTGAAGTTGGAAAATCTGTATGTTTTCATCATCACTAGAACTCTAAAGCCAACGTTTATTGATAGGTATGAATTATTTCAACATTCACATCCTTTTGCATTCTATAGTCTGCGGGGTTCATTTTGACTTCTGGCTGACATGTGGTGACCCAAGTAATCTTTCCATCTGCATGTAGCAACAAGGTTGCAAACAGATTTTAGATATAATTACTACTATCTGGGCTAATTTTGCCTTCATTGGAATTGATCCCAAACATATTTAGTTGCTGAAATATAAACCTACTTTAAACCCATCATCAGGCTTTTTAAATTTTATAAAAAGACAAAGATACACCTTCAGAGTGTGATTCATCCAATCTGAAGATAAACATCTAAAATAATTGGGAGGATTAATCACCCTCTGAAAGGGTCTATTTTGTCCCTATGACTGCCAAGCAAGCCCATATGACTGTGAAAGGATCCAGACAGTGAAAGCAATTCTACTGATTGCCATCCAAGTGTAAGAGTACAACATAACTCAAGGAAGAACACACTGAAATAGCTGGGCAGCACAGCACAGCATTTATGTCCAAATATAACTATCTGTTCTAAAATGAACATCTAGGTTTGCTCTGTAGACAAAGCCACTGGGGGTTTCCATGCCTCACTTCTAAGGTGGTGTTTCATGATGTGAAAGAGCTAAAACCAGTGACTGTCTCCAAGTAATTTTGAAATATGGGTATACAAAATCATGCTGCTATGCACTTAACACCAGGGGATTGCTTTGTCTTCCATATTGCCCAGCTGATATTTAGCCGTGATCAGTGACAGGATTGAAGGAAATAGCATGAAACTGAGTCAAGAGAGGTTTAGGCTGAATATAGAAAAAGCTTCTTCACCCAGAGGGTGGTTGGGCACTGGAACAGGCTCCTGAGGGCAGTGGTCACAGCATCAGCCTGACAGAGTTCAAGAAGTGTTTGGCCAATGCTCTCAGGCCCATGGTGTGACTCAGGGGGATGTTCTATGCAGGGCTAAGAGACAGACTCAGTGGTCCTTGTGGGTCACTTCCAACCCTGGTTGGAATTCTATGTTTCTATTGGAAGTACCAACAGTAAAGTGTTCTTGTCATAGATTGGTTTTCTTCATCCCCAAGTCAGTAACTATCTGTGCTTTTCTCCTTTGTCATTGAGGAAAAGTAAGCATCATCAGTGGTGCAGTACTCCAACTTGCATCAATTTGGATTGATGCTACCTTTCTGTTACTTAATGAACATTAAATTTCTTATAATAATTTTAAATAGAACTCTGAAAAATAAACCATTTTAAATAAACCAAAATAATGCCATTTTCTAGAGTAAAATAGGCCTAGGTCTAGGTCCAGGTGCAGGTGTAGGCATATAAGGTTTTTCATTGTATGACTCATATTTAAGTACTTTTACACACATACACATGCACTCACTGTCAAGTCCCAGTTTAACCGTACTTTGAACTGTGACCTGAACGTTAAGAGGTTACTCTGTGAACTAGATAATTTAAGACAATGATTGGCATTAAAGCACCTTCCATCACCTCTCAGTCTCTAAGAAATTTTAACTAATTTTCTTTTGCTTCTTCAGAGTTTAGAAAACAAAAAAAAAAAAAAACCCAAAAAATTAAAGAATGTCCAATAAGTTAACATAACCAAGAGTGATATTTAAATCACATTAGCTAATCTCATCTCTTCAAATAGGCAGCTGAGTGTAATGCAAAAAGAAATTCCAAAATTGTATGCTTTTATATAAAGTGAATTTTTATTAATGAAAAATAGTTCTAGTTAATGAAAGATTTATTAACTCTTTATAATTCCAGTTAGTAGAAAAGAACATCAAGAGTAAACAATGCAGCAATTAAATATTAGTCTACTTGGGGCTTACTTATGAAAATCATTGTTAAAGGAAAATTTGGGATCTAACAGAATGAAATAACTATAATGAGTATGTGCAGCACTTGAGCAGTTACAACATCAATTGTTTATAACTAAAGCAGCCATGTTGTGTAAATAACAAATAAAGCATCAACAGCACTTCTAAGGAAACTCCTGTAAATTAAGCTTTATGGATTAATATGTATCCATGGTGCTTCACTGTCAGGGAGGTGCCCAGCTGATCACACAGCAGATCCACCAGAGAAACAATAGAGGAAAAGAGTTCTATTTGAAAACAGAAAAAGTAGCAAAACCAAAACCTTTTGCAATTTAGTTTGAGAAGGTATGTCTTAAGCAAATCTCACAGCAGCAGTAAAACAGAAGTGCTCATTTTCCTGACAGTTTCATGTGATCTTTTGAACTGCATCACCAATTATCAATTTCCTACCCCCTATGGCTCTTGGATGAGGAAGCAGACACATTGATCAAAGTGTTACTAAAGCATCAATGGGCAAGAGATGTCTGGATGCTATTTCAACACTTTGCCCTTTTCATCAGATCCAGGAGAAGGTGGAAATAGGAGCAGGTTTCCTACCAGACCATAATTTTTCTGAAATAAACAAATGTATTCTTATGCAATCCTTCATATGTAAGCCAAAAAAATAGAGTTTGCAAAAATAAAATCTATTAATTACTTCTAATGTAAAATTTTACAGGAGTTATATAAGGACATAAAACATTTAAACAGTGTTTTGTACTATTTTGTACTTAAAAAAGTTAAGAACTGTTAGGTAAGTTTAAAGATATGAATTACAGGTGATTAACCAGCAGGAAAAAGAAATGTGACTTTTTCCATCACTGTGACTTCAGTGTTAGAAGCCAAGTAGAAATATGGCAGCCTTCTGATAATGTCAGATGTTGCAGCCTTATGGGGTCCAAATGGAGTCCTCTTATTGCTTGCAGCCTTCAAGACAATTAGAGCTGGCTATTGCCCACATTGTTTTAGCTTTCCTTTGAATATGTATGTGGTACGTGTTTTTATTAGGATAATTTTGGTATATTTTTGTAACAAATGAATTGTTAAAAAATAGTACTTACTCTTTGTAATTATAACACCATGAACTGTTAAAGTAGTGCATCAACAACTCCCAGTTACAGCTGGGCATATCTGACTTATGGGATCATACCTCCCATGACACTTTTTCTTGCATTACATTTGTTGTTGGAGGACAGAAAATAAGGTCAATTTCCTGTCCTGTTGTGATAGGGAACTTCCAAATAGATTGGAGGGACTTTCAGTATCCACTGGGAACAAAGTAGTAACTACTCCCAGTTGTTAATACAATACAAATACGACAACCACTACACTGAGAGAAAAAAAAAAAAAGGTCCAAAAATACAGGTATCAGACAATTTATTTCCAGGTTTAGAAAAATCTGCTTAACCTGTTCTCTTAAGAGCAGTAAGTTCCAACAAATATTTAACTTTCAGGTAATAAACAAGTTCTTTGTATGCCTTTTCTCATTTACCAATATACTTTTAAATCTACTGTAGATCACGGATTACCAAAGGACAGAATTTTGAAGTTGTTTCTGATTTTGCAAATGTGTATGTAAAATACACATGGAATCAAAATGCAGTCGTTGTAAAATAAGAGTGCTATTCTTTGGGGTCCCAGTGCTTTCCCAGGAGATAAGGAAATAATTTTGTGTGTCTTGATTTTATTATCTCACCTGCTTCTTCTCAATTTCATTCTATTTCTTTTCTCTTTTTTATTATGTATTAGAAAAAAAGTAATTCCCTTTGCATTATGTGCCCAGAACATTAACAGATGCACTCAGAACTCTTTTTACAGCACCTTAAGGATTAGAGAGTGTTTTATTCCTATTTTAAAAACAATTCTTTCAATATCTGGCAGATATTCTGCTGATCAGATTCCAACAAGATGAATAAAAATATTCCCTCTGTTGCAATGACTTACAAGTTTTATCTCCTAACTCAATAAACTTAGAATATATCCTGTATGTTACTGAACATCAGTGAGCTGTATGCTATGAAACGCTTTCTCCCAGCTAGTTTTATATTATCCAGTTTAGAGACGCGAAATGTTATATTTTACCAACTTGTTGATTTTTACTTTATTTAAACTAAACAATGTACTTGGCAAGTATAATATTGGAAAATTTGGAGAGCTACTTTTAAAGACTAACAGTAACCTACAAGAGTTATAAGTAAAATGGCAAAGGGAGCTGACATTAAGAATGCTTTTCTTTCTTTCTATCTATCTATCTATCTATCATCTATCTATCTATGTCTTCATATATATCTATTGATATATCAAGAGATCAGTGTACAGTGGGTTCTAAAATTAATCACAGAATACTATTTTAATTTCAAATTTAACCCCCTCTTAAAAATCTGCTTAGGAAGTGATATTTTGCTATAACTTAATATGCTTAATTAGTTCACAAAATGATGGATTTTTCATGTAGGGATATTTTTAAAATTGAATTCTTTCAGTAGACATCTGTGTTAAGGCGATTAACTTGTTCAGCATTACCTATGTGACATTTATTTTCCTGAGAATAGTAGCACCTCAAGAAAACTTGGGCAGTTATATAAGAGTTTGCAAATCTGGATGCCTTGACTTCAATTCCCAGCTATATCAAGTCCCTAAGGTTGATTGCTGGGTTTTCGTTCACTGTCCATTATGCAACAGAAAAAAAATTAAGACAAAAACTCACTAATTTCCCAATTTCACAGAAATTATGTTAGTAAGAATTACAGGCCTACCTTAATCCCTGGAGAGGTGATCTAAACAACTAATTCTGGAAACCAATCTGATTACCTTCTATGATGAAGCTGTTGACAATTAAATGGGCACAAACTCAAACACAGGATGCTCCCTCTGATCAGGAAACACTTTTTCACTGTGGAGGTGACACTGGCACAGGGATGTTGTGGAGTCCTCATGCCTAGATATATCCAAGAGCTGTTTGGACATGGTCCTGGACAGCTGACTCTGCCTCAGCAAGGGGGTTGGTCCAACTGACCTCCATAGGTCCCTTCCAGCTTCAACCGTTCTGTGACTAAACAGTGTAGTCTAGCAGTGGAAAGAATTCTGTTTACATTAATTTATTTCTCTCTACCCAGCTGATCTTCTTGTTACAGCCAGCTCTATTTCAGTCCATCAAGATTTCTGTAAAGATGAGTGTTTATATCACAAAATGCATTTGTAAATCTTTCTTTCATTCAGGTCTGTCCATTTTTAGAACTAGATTTTGTCAGAAATTAAACAGTTCTCCTAATCATCCCAGTTAAGGGTTAGCAGAAGAGTTCTGATATCCAGCATATCTGATTAGTTTTTCCTTCTCACTCTTTCACTGTTAGATGAAGGGTGAGATGATATTCCAGATACGTGAAAGAAAGATTACTATTAGTTTTGGGTTTTTTTTCAATGCCCTTTTACTTCACTTCAAGTCAGGATGGAACTGAACTGCACGAGACATTCTAGAAGTGCACCTAGTGCACTCCAACATAATAAAAAAATAATAATAGTAATAATCAAGACTGGATCTAGACTTCATTAAAACTCCTCATATATTTAGAATACTATTCTTGGAAATAAAGTGTTTTTCTCTACAAATCTCACCAAGCCACACACTACTGCCTCCAATACACAGTAGTACTTCAAAAGGGTCAAAAGAGCGGTTGCTGTCGGGCACAGAAAAAAGGTTGGATGGCTCATAACTCTCAATCATCTGTGAATAAAAGGGCAGACTATTCACTCATTTTGTAAGAGCTCCTAAAGAAGTATTTTTTATACTACAGTTCTAGAAGTGAAGTTTAAATAACATTTTCCTATTATATAAATTTTCATACTTAACTACTGCTGACCTGGACTGGATTTCATGAAGAGCTCTCCATATACTGGCAGCATGTTCTCCCATTACTGGCCTCTTGGATCACCCAAGGAGTCTATTTCTCCTAAACCACAATAGTCCAAAAGATCTCCTATTCCAATTTTAGATGTTCTGTAAATAAATAATATTTTTTCTATTGGAAACAGATGAGCAGATTATCATGCATCTGTTCATTTTCATATGTGAACTCGTAACAGTGCCTACTACTTGACTGCACACTTGAATTCATCTGTGAAAATATAGTGATGCTATTTACCCAAGAGAACCATTTATTCTAGTCTCCTTAAAATAAACATTACAGAAAGATCCCTGGTGTTTTCTCACTGAGAAACTTACCACATTCATAACATATGTGGTTTCTATATGATAAGGTACTGTATGCAAGATGGATCAAAACTGAAATAATAATTAATTATTTTACACCTGAAGATTCAAGGACTGCTCAAATGCAGAAAACTAACTCCATGAATTGTAGATAAACTGTTTACTTGTATGTTTTATTTAGGTGTGTTCAAGTTTCCTATTTGACATTAATGTCATCTGTCAATCTATTCTATGGCAATCAATGTAGAATTATACTGTTAATAATCTGGTTTGTTCTAGAAAGATGAATTTCCTTTGAAGTTGTAGTCTGGTGTTACTATGAATTCTACTTTACTATTTCAGTTTAGAACTAAAAATTCATTGAACTTTTTTTTTCAAACATTTTTTCTCCTCCAATTTCATTCCTTTGATTCTCCACCTGGAATACAACAACCTTGGTTGTGTGTATAGACCAGGGAATGGAGGCTGGAAAGCATTATTATGGAAAGGGACATGGAGGGCTGGTTGATGGCAAGACAAATGTCAGCAGAGCCCTGACAGCCAGGACGGCCAACTGTGTCCTGGAGGGCATCAGGCACAGCATGGCCAGCCAGGCAAGGGAGGGGATTGTCCCACTACTCTACACTGGGGCACCCTCACCTCAAGTGCTGGGGGTAGTTTTGGGTCCCACAATATAAAACAAAAGACATTAAGCTACAGACAGTGTCCAAAGGAGGACTATGAGGATGGTGAAGGATCTGGAGGGGAAGCTGAATGAGGAGTGACTAAGGTCACTTGGTCTGTTCAGCCTGGAGAAGACTGAGGAAAGACCTCATTGTGGTCTTCAACATCTTCACAAGGGGAAGTGGAGGGGCAGGTACAGATCTGTTCACTCTCATGACCAATGAACTCCAAGAAATGGCCTAAAGCTGAGTCAAGAGAGGTTAGGGCTGAATACTAGGAGAAGGTTTTCATGCAGAGAGTGGCTGGGCAGTGGAATGAGTTCCTCAGTGAAGTCATCAAATCAACAGCCTGTCTGAGTTCAAGAAGCATTTGGTTAACTCTCAGGCACATGGTGTGATTCTTGGGGTTTCTTGCACAGGACTAGAGGTTGAATTCAATCATCCTGATCAGTCCCTTCCAACACATCGTATTCTACAATTCTATGATTGAAGTATTATTTCAGAGAGCACACAATCAATCAATCAGTCAATCAATCAATCAATCAATCAATCACTCTGAAGTCCTTGTACCAAAGTATTGTCCTATTTCAGAAATTTGGTTTATGGATTTCAAAATACAGACTATATAAATACACACACACACACACACTATAAATATATCATACTATATACATATATACACATATATACATTATATACACATATATATACTATAAATATATAGTGTATATATATACTATAAATATATAGTACTATACATATATACATACTATGTACAGTCCTTTTACTACTTACCCACTCCACCCCCCCATTCTTTCTAGTGCATAACTAAATTGCACATAATATACTTTTTATTTGAAAGTAGGTGCCTGTCTAGGAACAAGTAACAAGAAATACTTGGTATGTATTCAGCTTCCTAAACATTTTTGATATCTCTTTCCTACTTTCCTCTATAGTCACAACAAACAGAAGAACAATTCATCCTAACTTTTGGTAAAAAAAAGCATGATCTCAGCACTCTGTTAAATCCTCATCATTGTAAGAAGCTTGCTCATTCCACTGGAAGTCAATGCACAACTTTGCAATTTTTCCTTCATGTACACTAAATGGAATGCAGCACACAGTGAATGCTCTTGCTAAATCTCAACAGACACTCCCAGAACTAGCTCTAACAAATTTGCGAAAGTATTCTACATAAAAAATCACTCTGAATCTGCTTTTCTTCTTGTAGTTGTACTCCCTTGAACAAAGACTATTGGCAAAGACAAAGACTTTCTGCTAGTTTCATCTTTTTATGAAACTAGCAGAAAAGGTCCTCCCACATATAACTGTGTGTTGTTATCATCTCAGTGATCCTTTTCCCAGTCCTTCGAGTAGCCCTGCATACCTGAGATAAATGCCATTTTTCATGTAGCTGAATAGTACAGGTTACAAAATATATTTATTCTCTTTCCACAGGCACTGAAAAGTAATCCATGTATATCAATATTTTATATTATATCAAATAGTACCCAAAATGACTGACTGCAGAGAATGGTATGGTTTGAACCATTTCTGTTACCAAAAAATTCCCCAAACCCACCCTCCAGGAACCCTGAAAAAAGGCTTTGGACTGGATTTAGCAGTGGTAATGTACTTCATGTTGATAGGAAGGAAGCCCAGCTGGGAAGGATTAATCAGGGGCTGACAGAAGTCCTGTTTCCAGGTCCAGAAAGAGGTTAATGGGAGCAGTGAGCTGAACTCTCCTAAAGACTGAGTTCTACTTAGTCTCATGATTAGTCTTAAGAATGTAAGAGTTTCTATGGTTGAATTTGATTATCTTGGAGGTCTTTTACAACCTTGACCATTCTATGGTTGCATGACCTGTGAGAACTTAGCAGGATACTCAGGAACAGAGACAATTAAGTGCTGTCAGCCAATGAAATGAGTGTTATTAGCAGACAGATGCAACGTGCATGGTGACCCCCTAGACTTGAGCAGAATTTTCACTGTTACTTCTACTAGTGGTGCCTGTAACAGGGACACTAAAGAACCAGGGGATCTGCTACAGGACCAAAGATGAAAGAGGTAAATAGACCTGAAGTCTCTCACTCTTCCTTAGAATATTTAGGATTACTAACAGGAGATCGCTGACAAGCTTTCCATCATCTTTGTGGCTGCATCCAGCCACAGATGTTCATCAGGTATTTCCAAAACAAAAGAAGATAATTTATATTTTTCCCTGTACAGTTGCGCGATCTCAAAATAATTCTTTTCAAGTCAAGATCACCATTCTAAAAACCAAAATGTGGTTGATGGGTCCTTTTTAGCCCAAAAATTTTTAAAATATTCATTGAGGCATAAGTCAAAAGACCCTGAGGTTACCACAATAAAAAAGAATTACAGAGCAAAGAGAATTCTTCAGAGCTATACTTTTTTCATGCTTACATGTTTCCCTAGGCATTTTATTTTGGCTGTTAGGACAAGCTGTAGAAGTAAAGTAAGAAGTGTTACTCTGCAAGCTCTCTCTAATTGTAAAGCTTAGAAAATTACTTATTGCCTGTCCCTTTGCACTATTTTTAACTTGTTAACTTTTTCTTGCTGTTCTTGATAATATATCACACGTATTTATCCCTTCTGGAGTTCATCTTAAGATTGTGCTGCATTCTTTAGCCTAGTATTATGCTGAATTATACTGGATATTAATGAGTTATCATCATTCATTCAGACAGAGCTGATATTATTGCAACGTCTAAATTGTTCTTTCTTTGCTCTATGGGGTTGGGTTTTTTTTCCATTAAAATTCTATGAGTCTATGATTATCCAAAAATGTTAAACTGGGATCATGGTCCTAAACTAATGACTGAATGATTTTAGAGGTTTATAAACTAATCTCTTCTTTAACATTCAAATTACAGAAAATGCACAAAGGAAGAGTGATGAAAACATTGTCTTGTAGGGAACAGCTAGAAGTCCTAATTCTTAGCTGCAGAAACATGTTGGCACATGAGGCTTTCTCCAGGATGTTGTGAGTCTGAACTTCATGTATGCAAAGAAATTAGGCTTCAATGGGAAATAGAGGCAACTCCCATCCACTCCACACTAACCTAAAGCAGAAGTTTCCAATTGATTTAGGCTCTTGAAAAACTACATATCCACAGTTACTACACAGCATTTTGTCAATGTAAGGACCAAAAGGATGCCTTTTCAATGAAAAAGAGAAGAGCCAGGGAACATACCTATCTGATTATAGGAGTGAGTTTCAGAGACTTGCAATTGCAAATTCAGAGCATAAATCTAAGTGAGCCTCCTTTTCAAGAAAACTCTTCTCTGTTGTCCCTTGTGCATCTATCTCTGTAGCATGAGGGCTGTGATGACACTCCTTGGAACTCCATTTTTCTGGTTACATGCAATATGTTGAATATAAGATTGAAATTTCATTTAACATTTTTCACAACCAGCATATTACATGGAGTTTGATATTATAAAATGAAGGGAATCAGAAGGAGTAGAAAAGGAACTGATAGTCTTGTGAAAAAGTTCTATGCATGTGAGGTCTGATCCTCTTTCAGATATTGAAATGGGGTAAATGAGACTTCAGTGAAATAGAGAATTAAGGCACACATAAAAAAAAAATCTTTTGATTACTGCTCAGCTTTAGAAACTATTTTGAGACTCCTTCTTCCAACCAATAAATATCAAGACCATTCTGAAGAGATAATGATTTCTGACTCAAGAGTCATACTGTGTGCTTCACTGCTTACATGATTCAGTTATGGTAACAGGCCAGACCTCTTAGACTACTTAACATCTACTCTGGCTTGAAGTTTTCTACTATCACACATGGGCAAAAGCTTAGAAAGAGAGTTCAGTAGGAAGACAAACTGTGGTGATCAGGCCAAGGTCTTGGCCAGAAAACAGCATCAATCAGCCGTTTGTTTACATGCATGTGGATACCTTTATCCCCTCTCCTCCCATATTCATTGTCCATGGTCTACCTTGACCTGTCATTTACTTTGCCTTTGGCCTTTCCCATAAGCATTCCATTGCAAACATTTGTTCAATTTAACAAACCCCTTCCCATATCCCAGGACAGGTTTTTATGAGACCAGTCCAAAAGTTGTGGTTGGACATCCTCAAGGCTTTGGTTGACTCCCTCTAAGGCTTACCAGTCAGTGATCTGAGAGCTCAGGACTTTTCCAGTGTCTCTGTTATGTCCTGGTACTTCATTTGTGTATCTGGCTGCCTAATGTATTATTTCATATGGTTGATACTGATCAAGCCATTCACAAGTTGCCTCACAAACCAGATATCCTTACATATCCACACACTTTGAGCATGCAGATCTGTCCAGCTGCAGAGACTTGATTGAAACTCAAATCACTTAACATGGGACAGTGTTCAAAGAGAATTCCAATTCAAATAAAACAAAGCCAAGAAAGTTAGTGAAATAAGCAATACTTTAAACAGGCCCAAGACCCATACAACTCAAGGCTTGGACTCTTCTCATGGTATCACTGCTGTAATTACTGTAGCAGATATTTTGGTGATCCACTGGGGACCCTCATCTGTTCTGAACTGAAATTGTTCAGGTTACATCTGCTCTCCCTGGTAGTGCTTGAAAGTTGGTTATCAGGACACTTCTGGGGCAGTGAGGTAGATGCCTTCTGGTAGATGCTTAAAGGGTTGGGTGCTGCTAGACAAGTAAGTAGAATGAAGTGGTGGCTGGGACACAAATGGAAATTTAGTTATCCAGTGTGCAGGTCATGCAAGATTTAAGGGAACCAGGTTTTGTCCTTCCCTCCTGTATTAACAAGTAGAAAAAGCTTCCCACAACTTCAGTTTTTCACTTTAGCTTAAACACTTGAAATTAGTTTTGGCTGGTTTGGGGCTTGGGGTTCGTGTGTGTGCATGCGTGAGTGGCAGTCTCTAAAGAAACCAGAGCACTGACTTCAGGCTAATCTGGCTGCTGATCACATACCACTATTTGGTGAATGACTTCATGAGAAGGCCTTTCCTCTGATTAAAGAGGGATTCAAGACAATGTGGTTTCATGTGTGCCAAGGGTCAACATATAAGAAAAAGCCTCTTACAGCACTCAAGCTGTTACTCATTACAGTCCTAACAAAATGCTTATGAGAGGGAAAAAGTACCCTTTATTCAAGTAAAGGGTAGGTTTCCACATTCCTTTCAATAACCAAGCTAATACATGCAATGTGGTTTAGTAGTAATATGGAGGAAATTCTAAAGGAGGAAAATTAGCTAGAAAAACCACATACACAAAATTTATCAGTCTTCCTGAAAGCATGTCTACAGAAATCAAGGTAAATCAAATGTGCCATATTACAAAATATTTAGTAAATGCTCATATTTAAGTATTTGAATGTTCAATTTATGTATTTGGTTTTTTCATCTTTGATAGCACTTCTTAGATAAAAAAAATTAACCTGCTAAATTCTTGACTGTATTAGGTCTTCAAAGCTCTGTTCCTGGTAACAGTCTGGAGATGGAAAATAATACCATGAGATATCGGTCTTCCCTCATACCTGGAAGGAATTGCTTTGACTCTCCACAAGAAAAAGTCAAAGTCATCCTGTCTCTAATCCAGGTGTAATCAAGTTTATTTACTCTATGCAGTCTTGCCATGGAGAAATACTTTTCTGATGAAGAGTACAGCTAATTACATTGGAATTAAATTTTAATATTTCCACCTACAAAAGAACTGTAACTTAAATTGAAGTGAGAAAATTGGGAGATTAAGTAAAACTAACCTATGTGGTTCTCTGGGTTGGGCAGCAGAATGTTGATGGGCAGCTAGGGTCACTTTTTATACATGGTAATTAATCTTAGAAAGGGTAATCCCTAACATCCCATTTTTAAACTAGATATGTTCTGAACATATGAAAGTCATTATTTTAAGGCCAAACAAGCACTTAGGATTTATAAATTTTTCTGAGATTTCAAAAATGTGAGAAAACAAGGAGAATGTTTAATAGCTGTATTCAGGACACCAATAATTGCTATGACATCTATAAAGATGTGGAAAGAATGGTACATGAAAAGAGAAACTCATTTGTTTACAGTGACAATTCTAGAGTACTATTAATGGTTATATTGCAGTTTCACCTAAGGAAATGAGGTCTTTGATTTATTTAGTATGTATTTGGTCTTAACTCACACAGGAACTGTACCTCTTGCAAAGGAAATTATGATGTAAGAAGTTTGGACATTCTTTTCCCATCATTTAATGTGCTTAATTATTTCGTTACTTAGAACATAAAATAAAAGTCAATTAGACACTAAAATAGGAGGAAAGGCTTTGAGGAGAAAAACTTATCAGCCATTTAGATGGCAAACTGAAAATATTTCGAGTTCAGACTGAATGGGAATTTATGTTCAAAAATATTTTAACATTGAGAAAACCCTGTACTTCAACTTCTATATGCTTCCTTTATAGGAACTTTTATAGAAAGAAAAATTAAACTGTTTATAAATGTTTCAGTACTCCAGATTTTGTTTTAACATTTTACTTTGGATTCCCTTTAAACTGTTTTATTTGTTCAAACATTATTTAGCTCAGTATGCTGTGTTTATCTCACATAAACACACCTTCTTTTTTTCCTTTGTGTTTGATATTTTCTGTCTTTAAGTTAACAAATGAGAAATGTTCTTCTTCCTTGTTCTTCCCCAACAGTTCAGTATGAAGCTCCTATTTCACCAATGTCCAAAATCTAAAGATTTTGGTTGAATTTCTGGGACATCATTACAGATTTGCTCTTTCTGGCAAGGTAAAGCTATCTGCAAGAAGAAACAAACAGGTTATGGATGTCACATCTTACTAAATGAAAGGTTCTGATGAGTAAAGAAAACTATAGTAAGGTTTAACATATTGAAACAATGGTTAAAAATACAGTCTCAATATAAGAAGAGAATGAAGACAGTTAAGCTCTTACATTTTTCAAAGTTAGCACAAGTATTGAAAAAAAAACCCATAAACTGTACTAGGGCCATATATGAGAGGATACATTATATAGGAATGAAAAATGATACATCAATTTGTAATGCGGTATCACAAATGGTTATATTGTGTGAAGTATTAAAACCTAGATAGATGGATTTGATTGATCAAGAGGAAATTGAACCACTACCAAATTTTCACTGCTAAATGAAACGTTGCCATGTGTCTTCCCTCTCTTACTTTTGCAGTCTAAATACACATAGAGAGAGTCAGTAACTAGGTTTGAACCAGTCAAAGTAAGACATCATAACCAAATCCTTTAAAATATCTTTTTTGTGTGCTGAAAAATTATGAAGTTTGGTGAGCAATGCTTACAGGAAAAAGTCTGCATAACTAAATTGCTATAAACCATTTATTCTTAGTGTAGTAACTAAGAAAAAGAAACACCAAAGGTAAAAGTATTAAGAAGTTATTAAATCATATCCCTTCAAAATTAATAAGCTCTAAGTATGACATGAAAATCGAGGCTTTATGAAACATTTGCAACTTCAACTCTTGGTAGCAGTGCACTGCTATTTCTTACAGAAAACCACAGTGGTCACTATAAACATTGCAATAATGAACTTCCTGGGAATACCTGGGAAACTCAGTTCTAGCTGGAAAATCCCAAGTTTCTTTGTCATGGGAGCAAAGTCTAGTTAAAACTACTGAAGACAGAATAGGAAGGGCAAAAGAGTGAGGCTAGCACACTCTCCTGAGTGTTGGAAGAGGCAGCTTTTGGACTTCTGTTATCATGTCTCCAGCACCTGCTGAGAAAACAAGAGTCCTTCCAGTACCTTTGGTCTCATCTACTCTTTTGAGGCGGTTTTAAAATAAAACATTACTATCCTCCTCTGAAAGGCTCAAATGCTGACACCCAGGCAAGGAATAAGGGTTATATATTATCTGCTGAATCAGGTCTCTGGAGAGATGCTGTCACCTGTCACCATCCTCGCTATTTCTAATAGATTTGTTTCTGCAGCTCATTGCTCTGTGTTGGATATTGTCGATATTATTCTAACAACTTCCAAAGGCACAGGCAACCCTGCAGCTGCTGCACCCTTCCAGTTTGCATGTGGGAGTGAAGGCAATCTTCTACTGTTTGACCTTGGTGCAGAGTAGCACATAGCACTGAGAAAGAGAGGTGTGAGGCCCAAATATAGAGTGAATCTTCCTAAGGCAATTGCTGATGGCTACTCCCCTGGATTTCCTGTGGTAGTGATAATACATCCCTTAAATGTTTGAAGGTCCTGATTGGTTAAAACACAGGGATTTGAAACTATTTATTAAAGAAAATTCTTAAAGACTAACTATTTTATAGCATAAGAAATTAAAGAAAGGTCTTAACTGTCTTAAACCAAGGTATTCTAAAATGTTATGGAAGTTATGGAAAAAAAAAAGTTTTAACTTACAGAATTCTACAGCAAAATAACAAGTTTTATTTGAAAACTTTGTTTTCTCTTGCAACACACTTTTCAATAATCTTGTCATCCTCTGGGCAGTATCAGCTGCCCATTAACAAGCATTTTATGATAAACAGCTGCACTTGAAAACTGAGCTGGATTTGAAACCAGAGAAGTGGGATTACTGCATTCAGTCTGCAGAAAATAGAAAGGAATATTGCCATGTTTTCTGTTGAAAGATGTTAATACATCTTATAATTTTTGCCTAAACCCAGTAAATGAATACAAATAGCTCAACTCATCTCAGCAAGGACAAATCAGACTTTTCACCCTTCTCAAACAATTTGACATATCCTTGCATTTGTCCTGGAACACTAATTATGATTAATTATTATTAACTCAAAACAAGAAATTTAAACAATAATAGCAATTTTGTAATAGAAGCTTGCAGGAAATTTTATTTAAAGGCTGCCAGCCAAAGACAACACTGTTGTTATATTCCAGCCTGAAGTTTGTTTCTACCTTTCTGGATTAATTTAATTTGGACAAATTATGATATGGATTAATGAAGGTACTTGAAAAATTAAATTACAAAACATATCACAAAAGCCTTCTGTTTCAGTCCTTTTTCTTCTTCTGTCACTTAGATTATATCAGACCTAGGGAGACTGCAAACTGTGATGAGCCTTGCCTTTTGGAACCTGGAATGCATTTGGCTTACAATCAGTTTGAAGGCCTAATAAAGGTTTTGCTTCTGAAACTGTTCCAAAATATTGAGAATTTGTAATTGCATCTGTCTGGAAGTATTATTATATTGCCAACTGAATAATGTTGATCCAAGTTAGATTTCAGACCCCTTTTACTTTGGGAAAATCTAGAGATACTAAATATAATTGTTAAAGAAAAGAATTAAATAAGCACATCATTAAATGTCTCCATAGACTCATTTAATTGAATTAAAACATGCCATGTTGAAAAAATGTCTCTGTGTTGAGAAAAGTACCAGTCATTACAGAATTTTTTTTAAAATTGTCTCATATTGCTAAAAGCTTTATGAATTTCACGAGTTTATTCTTCTAAGCAGAGAACACACAAAGTTTAGTTATGAATTCACAAATGTGCTCAATGTTTACATAATGATTCCTCTTCAAAGATGAAAGAATGAATTGAGAATAAATAAATTGTGACCTTCCTACAAAACAACTTTACCTTTAAAGATGGATCATCTAGGGTGATGCTTCACTGCATCCAATACATTAATAGTTATTAAGCTGACAGAAAGTCAATTTCACCATAACTTCTTCTGTACCAGAAAGCAACAGTAAAATGAAAAAAATAAAAGGAGGGCATTCAATCCATGCTTCCTGTAAATGTCATTGTATATTTTAATAGGAAAAAAAGTCTTCATAGACATTAATGAATAAACTGTACATAAAATTTAAAAATCCCAAACTTTACGTATATTCTTATCCTATACTGGTTTAGGCATTGCCTGATTTTCAAGTGCAGTGATCCTTTGAAGTCATGCAGGACAAGTGTCCTCAATAGCCAACAGTGCCTGATAGAAGTGTGTTTTCTGCCACTTCTAAAGAAATACCGGGAGAACATGAAATCATATAATCATCACTACTATAGGGGTATTTAGAAATAAATTGTTATAAAGGGCAGCTAATATCATTTGCCATGCCATCAAGTTATTGTATACCAATAAGGTTATATGAAATAAATAATATTTGACAAAAAACAAAAGGTTAAGTCTTAAAGACAGAAAAAAATTTGCATATTAATATACTAAAAAGATACCCCAGAAATGTAGAAAACAGAACATTTTGAATTCTGGAAATGAAAAATACCAGACAGACTTACACAAGGATTGCTTTATCTTCTTTTTACTGTACTGAGATTAATGTGAGTATATACTGAATATATTTCCAGCAGCTCAGTTATTTTAAATGATTGAACATAGGCAGTGCAAAAAGAAACTGTTACATGACATGGTCATCCAATTATCTAGTGTATTATATTAAGCTACAGTTGCATATTAAGAAGGCATTACAATTAAACAAGTGATAGCATGAATCAGGCACTGAAATTCTGATCCCACTTTAACTCTGCTTTAAACAATAATCTGAAGCTAATCCTCTGTGCCTGATAGTGAAATAGCAGTGTTTTCACAGCTTGGCCATCTCAGAGTTGTTTGCCTGTAATGAGATGAGCAACACAAGCTGTTCACAGAGACCATAAGAGCTGAGCTTTTCCATACAGAAACTTTAATGTGCAATCTAAATGCACCTTGGTGAATGTTGGTGTTGCAGGGGGTCCAGAAATGCCTTACAGAGAAGAGATAGAGAACTATTTCCCAATTCAGTATGATTAAGCACTCCATAAATTTTTTTTTTGTTCACAGAGCACAGGCATTTTTAGAGTTTCAGCTAAAGTGATAAACACTGTCCTAAATATTATTTCATAATGTTTCAATTAAAGCTTTACTCTTTCAAGACTGCTTTTTTTTGTGCAGACTTTGAACCACTTATGTACTAGAGATCTGGCAACTTATATTAAACAGAGATTTATAATTTTTTTAGGCAAAAAATAGTGCAATGGTGTGACTTGCAAACAGAATAGCACAGGACATAATAAAGAAGATAAATAAGAAGTTCATTGAGACAAATGGCACTTAAAATCTTGCAAAGACTATGGAAAGTCAAAAATCCTCTGGCCTTTATATGAAAAAAAGGGCCAAACAATTATTTTAAACAATCACACAAATAGCTTGCTTTCATGTTATTTACTTCACGCACCCTTGTAAATATGCAGTAACTTACTGTAGAGCACCATACTTCAGCATGATTTGTCCCAAACATTCTGAGTATTGCTACAGGAGAGGTGATCAAAACTGAGGGTCCCACGTCTGAGCCAGCTTTCTGCTCTTCTTCAAGACTGGTGCTCAGTCCCACCCTCCCAACTCACTTCCTGGAGAAGAGCTGGCTGTGCGTGATACACATAACAAGTGAAAAGTCTAATTTACGTAAGAAGTGTGCACTAGGTTAACTATAAAACAATGCAGATTGGAAAGGTGTTTCCTTGCTGTTTTTCATCTCTTGCATCTCTTTCTTCTCTCTTTTACTTTCTTCATCTCATTGTTTGCCCCAGATCATCCATGCAGCAGCACCAATGCAGGATCTAAGGACTGGTGCTATTCTATTCCCTTGCTTTTCCTGAGCAAAGCCACAACTATTACATTCTGCTGCACAGTCCATATTAAACTCTGCTGTGGCAGTGGGAGTACACTGCTTGTGTAATGGTGTGTTGTGGCTTGTGAGCCAGACATGTGAGGAGTTTTTGGTGGGAGCTGAGAACTTCTTCAAGTGTACTGGACAAAATGAAGAGCTTGCTCTCCATCCCTTGTAGAAGTCTATTGTAGGAATTTACAGGCTTGTTAGCCAACACCTTTTCAGTCTAAATAGTTAGTTGGTTGTCAACGTTTTGGTATCTGCAAAATAAAACAAGATTTCCCTGACACATGGTCTGGTGTCTTTGTTCAGCCTCACGAGGATTTATAAGGAACACTGCAGCCCCTACCAGTGGTTCAGGGCACTGTCATACCTGTGTATGACAGAAATTAGCTGCTTTTTATAACAGATTAATTGTAGATACAATTTTATAGCATTGTATTAGGTATGAGATTTTCTAGAAGATGAAAGCCTATAAAGGGACTAGACCAAACACCTGTTCTAATAGAGTTTTCAGGAAAATGCCACAAAACTGAGATTAATGTTGGAATTCCACAGTAATAGGTGCAATCATCTTACTTAAGGAAACACTTTGGTATAGGGTCTAATAGGAATCAAAAAGTTCATAAAGCATGAAGCATGTGTAGGTTTGAATAAAAACTTGTTTGATGGGAACCCTGGAAAAAGACAGCAAGTTATCTTCACATTGAAATGAGTGTAGCTAATATTTCCTTTTTTTAAACTCAGTAAAAGCACAACATATATGTGATAGAAATTAAGTGCTGTGTATCTGATCTGGTTCTCCATTACACTTGAACAACACAGGTAGAAATGTGTACAGTACATACAGCCCCCAGGACTTCTCTGTGTTTTCACCTTCTCTCTGTGACACAATGAAGTTATGATGCTGAAAATTATTCTTTAAAGGATAATTTAACTACAGCCTCAGATTTTCATTCTTTAGTGAGAGTAAATTAAAAATCTATTATTGCTGATTTATTGGAAATATGAGCATTAGCAGTTTTCCTCTTTATTTCATTTGATCTGTCTAAACAGGTAGATTACACGCCAAGAAGACAACTGGGTTCCATACAGATGCAAATCTTTGCCTACAGGGAATTGTTTTGTTAAGTTTCCGAGCAATCATTCTGACGATTGAAGACATTTAACATTTTTGATTAAATGATCTTGGCACAAAGACCAGGACCATATTCATGAGGTCTACTGATGACATTCTCATCACTATAGCGAACGACTGGAATTTCTCACAGGAATAACTGGATGTTTCTGATGTATGACGAACAGCAATTGGATGAAAATCACCAAAGGTATAGACTGACTGAAATACCTAGGGACTGAAGAGAAACAAAAAGGAAATATATCTTGGGTTGGTTAACTGCAAAATGACTACAAACCATTAAGATATGGCAGTGGTGGAGAACAGCATTGTGTTGGCTGCATCACATAAAGTATTTTTAGCATAGTTCTACAGGGCTTCTGTAAAATCACATTTTGAAACGTACAAATTACTATCTCAGATTGGACTTCATACAAAGACAAATGAAAAAAATCTCTTACTACCAGTCTACCAGTAGAGGTGGTGGACAAATTTGCACTACAAAATCTATGCACTGTGAATGGAATAAAAGGTAGCCTTTGACTGCCCCCAGTGTCCCCAGCTGTTTCCCTGCTTATGAGGAAGCCTGGCTTCCTCAGCATTTGAAGGGTTTTGTTGGGAAAAATGTGTGTTTATATCTACAGTTAATTTAGATCAGCAAAAGATTCAGGTAGATAGAAAATCTAGGCTTTAAAAAACAGAGATAAATTAAATAAAATTCATGCTATTCTGCACAATAATAGTATTTTCTTTATTTTTACCCATGGAATTAAAATATTATTACCAAGAAGAATATTACCTGTGGTAGGGAAAGTAATATTATTAAGCTGACTTTCATAAAAGTGAATGCTAATTATAGCTGCTAATCCAATGAGACACATTTCAGAGGTGTGCATAATCACTACAAATTTCACCTTTCTGTGAATATATAATGAAGCATCAGAGACTTATTTCTAAGCATATCAACTTCTGTCAAGAGATTTTCATTACATCAAACATTGATTAAGCTAAACTTAGGTCTACCATGCAAGAGATGGCTTTGAAGTGCTGGTAGGCATCATTTAAAATGTATCTTTGCAGAGACCTCTATTAAAGTGTGTGAAAAGGAAAGAAGGGAATATTGTCAACTTGCATAATGTACTTGAAAAGTACAAAGTAGAAAGTTTTTGTGATTTTTGTTAATTTAAATCTGGAGAAGCAAAGGATAAGCAATGGAGGTAATTATAATTAATGCCTTTGATGGTTGTTGTTCTTACTCATAGAAATCTTCTGTTAACAAACTGGGATAAACTTGTCATGCTGTTAGGTTCTAGGTGGGATTTTGTGTGCGGAAACAAGAGCTGACACATGCACATATATCCTGTACATATGGCAGAACATATACACACTGTACATATCCAGTCTGATACACAGTCTGATACAGGAATTCTTCCCTGTAAAGAGAAAATCTTCGGTAGTTTATGCAAATTTTATATTACAGACATAGACTATCCTAGTATATTATAGATAAATGCTACCCTAGTAATCTGGTCTCATTTAACCCCTCTGTCCATTCCTGGCACAGCAATTTCTGCTTATTCATTTGCTTAATAAAATACATGAATACGTATGTTTCCAACATACTGCCCTGTATCTTTATCTGGTCCTCCCAAAATGAACAGCAGCACATTATCAGGACTGTGCTGTGCTATATATGTGATATCATCTTTCTATTTTGCATTGGTTGGTTTTGGATGGGACAGAGCTAGTTTTCTTCATAGTAACTGGTATGGGGCTGCTTCAGATTTGTGTTGCAAACAGTACTGATAACTCAGGGATGTTTTAGCTGCTGCTGAGCAGGGCTTGCACAGAGTCAGCCTTTTCTGCTCCTCACCCCAACCCCACCTGTGAGCAGTCTGTGGGTGTGTGGGGACACTGAGAGGGGACACAGCTGGGGCAGCTGACCCCAGATGATGAAAAAAATATCTAACACAGTGTAGTGTCATGCTTACCATATAAAGATGGGATAAGAAGAAAAAAGGGAATGTTTTGAGTGATAGTGTTTGCTTTTCCAAGTCACCATGATGCGTGATGAAGATAGACTTTCCTGGAGACGGCTGAACACCTGCCTGCCCATGGTGAGTAGAGAATGAATTATTCAGTTTACAGTAGATTTTTACTGTTGTAGTCAGTATAAGTACCCAAAGAATACAGAAATGGTACTCAATATTTCATTTAATGCCCAGAGAGCCTCCTGTCTTCAAATGCAATTAATCTTCTGAAAGAAAACAGAATAATTCTTCAGTTTGTAGGAGGATCCTGTGGTAAGTTAAGCTCATTTCTCAGAGCACCAAGACACCATCTTCTTTCACTATTTCTAATAGCAGTTCAGAACACTATATCTTCCAGGAGCCATTGCTCCAAATTTTGTTAAAAGCTTTTTAACACAGTACTGTGCTCTGAGGAGTCTTATAATTCTCAGTACAGTCAAGGGAAAACTGAGGTGCTCAAAATAAAGCCTTTAAAACAGTTTTAACAGGGTGTGGCCTCATGTATTATTTTTCACATTGAATAAGATTACCATTTTCTAGCCCTACTCTGTCACTATCCTCCTGAAACACCTCACCACCAGTTTATAAAACTCCATGCAGAAGTTTTCAAGTACTTGGTCCTGTTCAGATTCCTGTTATCATCCAGCCCCTGATGATCTTACAGTCCTGATCAGCTTCCAGGGAGAAATACAAAGGTAACTCTGAGGAATACAAGGACTGTAACTGAGGAGTTGCATACTCCAGGTTAACTCTAAGTCCAGTAGTGTTATTTTGCACCTGCCCAGGGTGATTCATGGGATGAAATACACATCCAAGCTGACTCCAAAGGTTCCTTCCACAGACAATGGAGAGAAGTAGGAAATTATTTACTCAATAAGGAAATTATTCAGCTTAGTTCCAGGGACCCAGTTAAATTACCTAAACAATCTATTGAAATTTGGGCTAGGATATCCCACATGGTCTTTCACTGATGTCCCAGAAGGGAAAAATTCTGTCACAGAACCTATAATATTTGAGGTTGGGGGCTTTTTGGAAGTGTCAGGAGACCAGTTTCAAACCTCAGCCAAACCCCAAGTTCTGGATGCCTTAAAGCATCTCAGATACCTTTAAAGACTTTAAATTAGCCCCAGACATCTATATGAGCATAAGATGTGCCCTAGCAATGCTTATTCCTTTCCTTAGCAAAGATATTCAAGGGTAATTAGATGAGATACAGATGACTGGAGTCAAGTGAGATGAATACCACTCTCAGTGGTAATCAGATGCTGCTTTGAAAAACACCAACCACAAAATGTATGGAGTGCTTCTGTTACTCCTCTCCTACCCTGCCTGCAGCTATGCTGTAGCAACTGAAACTGCACAGCTTCCAGGTCTTTATACTAGGGAAATCATGGGGTGTCTGAATAATCTGGCTTGGGGGTAATTTTGCCTTGATATGGTGCATTTCATAGTAGTCATACTGTAAGTGGCATAAATAATACCCATTTTTCTTTCTTAGGGAAAGGTTCTATTAAGCAAACTGTAGTTGCAGATATGAAAGAATAGTGTAGACATTTACTAGCAATAACAAGGCTATAAAAACTCACTCAGAACATCCCTTTTTCTTTTTCACCCTATCCTTACCTTTTTAAATTTAACTGTAAATCAGTAGTAAATACAAAGCTCTTCACTGCTGCTTTGAATTTGTATTGTAGTTTATTGCAATTCCATTGATCTAACAAGATTGTCTGGCCAGCTATCAACAAACAGTATAGACAGGAGAAAGAAAGGAAATTGAAATTAAGTCAAACAGACACAGTTTAAAAGTGCTAATTAGGATGTTTATAGATAATGCTGTAATTTTTGGTTTTCTACTATTTTTAAGACCATATTAAAAGATGTAAAGGGCCTTTGGTGTCTAGGGACACATTAGAGGGTGAGCTGGAACGGTACATTTATCAGGTCTGTTTGTGGAACTCTGTGAGACAGGAAACTCTTCAGGATCTGAAGCGTGCCAACTGAGCTGTAATGGAGTTCCACGACCTGTATTATGTTTTGGGATGTAATTTCAGTTTATGAAGTCTGAATGGAAGACCAGATTACTGGGAAAGGTCATGTCTGCTCCATGAAGTGGTGCCAGAGCTGAAAGAGAGTTGCTCAAAGTAGCTTTAACTAAGAAAGGCTCATGTTTGGCAGGACAGTTTCCAGCACTCTAGAACTGCTGAACATGATCTGCAAAGGCAAAATCAAGAGACTTTCAAAATAAATTTCCAAAGAACCTTATTTCCTTGGATATTTGGAATTGGTGTATCTATTTAAAATATTGTTAATTTCTTTTTTTAATTATGCTCCTAATGTGGGGAGGTTGCAGTTGTATCCTTACATGCTAATATTTGCTCATGAAAGTTTTGCTGATGAATTGTTTGCTTATTTCTGTCTTTAATCCTGCCAATCACAATCTGGAATAAGCACGTACATATTTTTTATTGAAATCTAAAAACATAATGAAAAATGAAAATTAATCACATAATTTCCTTCAGTATATCAATAATACACCATCCTACTAAGATTCAAAGTAAAATTAAACTGTTGAAAAGTCTACCGAACAGTAAAACACATTTTTTTCTTTAACTGAGAGCCAATACCTTAGAGGATAATATCCTTGTTAACCAAAAAAAAAAAAAGGAGATAATTAAAACCTTTATAAAGCATCTGTCATCCAGCTATACTCATTAGGGATTGTAAAAACCACACAGATTATAAACCATGAAAAAAAAGGAAATCTGACATTTCCCGCAAAATAAAACAGAAATATTAGAGAAAAAATATATAATGTTCTAACCTTCACATGAAAGCACAGATATATTAAACCAAAACACCCCAAACCCCAAGCCTATAACTTTGAGTACAGTTCTGATGTGTAAACAAAACAATCACCATGTAGCATTTGCTGAGAAAAAAACAGAATGATGAGATACAGTGTGGATCACAGATTATTGCACTTTAATTTCTAAATGAGCTTAGACATCTGTGAAATTAAAACCCCAGGGCGGACAATTTATGTGACACTATGTTGAGAAAGGAACAAAGCTTTGAGATGCAAATTCCAGCTTTCCATTGCGTCAGACCAGGTAACCTTGCAAACAACCTTCACACAGACCAGTCTTCTCCACTCTGACTGATGTCTCCCATATGTATCTATTTCTCCTCTCTGTTTTCCAATCAAGTTGACAGCAATTCCCAGTTCATTTTCTAAAGAGACTGATAAAAGCCAGGCTGGACCAGTACCTGTTATTAACCTCTCTTGTACCATTATTACTTATTTTTCTCCTTTGAGATAAGCGGTTACATTGCACTTGCTGATCTTTGCATGTGATGTGTTATTACATAAAAAGGTACTGCAAATGTCAGCCTGTTACTGGGTCATTAAAGTCAGGTCATGATATTTGAAAATTTGATGTTCTTAACCTTTCCAGGAATTAACCAACATATATTATGGGATTATTTATCTTTGTTTGTTGTTTTTGTCATGGTTGTTGTTGCTTCATCAATTATTCATGACCACAAGGGCATATATTGTGCTATAAAAAGCCATGAAGTCTAATTGATTTATTCATATTATTGAAACTATTATTTAATCGTTAATAGTATTTACATAATTATTTTCACTGGCCAGTTTGAGTCTGCTTCATCTTTGTGAAAGAATAATTTTGAGATCTGTTTATGACAAACAGTTACTCAAATGTCTTCTATACTTATACAAAACAGCATGAGATAGAGCAAGAAGGAAAATGGCCTCAAGCTGCAACAGGGGAGGTTTGCTTGAATACAAGAAAAAATTTCTTCACCAAAACATTGGAACAGGCTGCCCAGGGAAGTGGTGGAGTCACCTTCCCTCAAGGTATTTAAAAAATGGATAGATATGGCACCTTGTGGACAGGGTGTGGTGGTGGGCTTGGCACTGATGGGTTAATGGTTGAATTAAGATCTTAAAGATATTTTCCAGCTTAAATGATTCTATGAATCTATTGTTCTGTGATACTCTATTTTTTCTATGTGAAAAAGGCTTTTTGGCCTATCATTAGCATTCCTGAATCTTCTTCAGTTATGTACACCTTCATGTTTGTTACAAAACAAGGCTAAATGATGGATATTTCTCATTTTCAATTGTAAACTAAAATATTTGATAAAATGTGTGTTTGAAAATGGGACACCCTCAAATTCTGCAGATAGAAATGAACTGAAAATCTCAGATAATGCTTGAAATGCATCACATAATAAGCATTCTAAGATGCCAGAAATTATGACAATTTCTTATATAATTGTAGCCCCCAAAGACAAAAATCTCTGAAGTTCATTAGTTTTTGCAGGCTCATTTTGTGCCAACAGCTGAGGGAAAAAAAAAAAAAAAAGATGGCGTTCAAATACTTGCCATGTTTGCTTTGAATTTGAACCAAAATTCTTCTGAGAAGCCTTTCAGAGCAGACTCTATGAACCCAGGCTCCATCTTCAGCTCACATAGTTGAATTCTCTAAATAGATCAGTTCAAGACATTTTTTTCTTGGCTTCTCTGCATACCATACAGTTTCTGCAGACAACATACTGTCTTCCTTTTGAGTATCACATTAAAATTACTCTTACATAAACAACTTACAAAGAATATTTTTGCTTAGTGTATACCTAAAATTTTACTATATATAAAAACATTTTAATTCATTTATTCAGTATACTTAATGAAAAAATGTCATGTAGAAAGCCTTCTATAAGAACCTTTGGTTGCTAGTATATAATTTGAGGAAAGTTACTTAAAAGCTCTGTGTAGATATCTTTTGCTAGATTTTTATACATCATTTGTAGAGCAATAATGCCAATGGCAGGCTGGCCATCTGCTGTCCAGCTTTAAGAAGTGAATTGTCATTCTTCAACACCAAGAAAATATCTTTTTTTTCTCTGTTATTTCCTTTGCAGATAAATACTCTTGAAAATCTAAGACAACTCCCAAAGGAGCAAATCAGATTTTACAGTGGCAATATTAAAATTCATTTAAAACATGCAGTTTACAATACCATACTAGAGAAGATTATTCTGCGTCTTTGTCACACTCCTGAGAACCACTAAAGAAACAGGGCCTTTTTATAAAACATGGATAAAACAATCAGCAGTTTTTAAACTCAAAATATGAACTTAAGAATGTGTTCTGTTGTTATAGCAATCAGTCTTGTTTAGGAAAAAATGGCACAAAGCTGTCATAACTTGCAAGCAACGTAAGCTACATAAAAAAAATATAAAATCACAGGGTAATGATTCTAGCAGTCATGAGCATGTAAGCTCCAGAACTGATTTATTACCTTTCTCGGAGGTGAATGGGCAAAGTGTGATAAACTAATTGCAAGTATGAAAATTTTTATGGAAAGCTTTTGCTTCATGTTAGCACAATAAGCTGTTGCCTCAGTTGCTGATGTGACACAACCAACTATGAACAGTGAGAGATGCATCAAAAGGCCATTCACAAAGGGAAATGTATTATTCCTCCTCGTAGTCCTGTAGTGGAGAAGCTGACTCCAAAATGCTAGCAGCATGCTCTTCAGATTACCTTCACTCATTTTTCTGGGTCATTTTCTATAGTAAACTTCTTTTGCCTTTTGTTATTGTGTTATTACTACCAGTGCAACCCAAAATCAGTGGAATGCTCATCAGAGATATTATTTTTTTCTCCTTTTTCTTTTTTCTTTTTTTTTTTCTTTTTTTTTTCTTTTTTAAGAAATCCTCCTTCTTTCATGTTTTTCTTAGACCTGTGGACCAAGGCTACATAGTTCACAGGTGAGAGTTTTGACCCTTTCTTCAGGGAAATATTTCCCAGACACACTTGAGAGATAAATTGTCTAAATGAACTTTTTAATAACTTTTTACACAGTATCTAATTGTGGACTAGCCTAGCAGGGAGCCTCAGCAGGTGCATTCCTATCAAAATAATTTCACTGCATTTTCTATATAATTGACTTGACTAACTTCTGCTGCATCATGATGTTTTCTCTCATTACAATGACAGCTGTGATATATTACAAGTTGGTTCTTGAGGAGAAGAAAAAAAGAGAGAAGAAAAAAAAATATTTCAGCCATAATTCTTCAAATCAAGCATCTAAGGGAGTAAAACAAAAAAATAAAATTAAGCAACAAATCATTAGCCCCAAGATAGATAGCAAATAATCTGAATGGCAAATACTTTTGTTCCCAAAGTACCTAGCCTGGTTTTGGAACATTCATCATATTAAGTCTAAAAAATTATTTTAAAGTTTGTATTTTCCCTCAAAATATTATTCCTTGTGGTAGAAGAAAAAAAATACTAATGCCTTAGAGAAACGTTTGGTGTTCTTCAGTTTCCTAGCAGTGAAACTAGCTCTGAAGATCTTCCTGGTGTAAATAAGGCTTCCTTTCACTTTTCTCACCAGGAACACCCATTCCAAAACATTCAATAAATATAAGCAGAAAATACATTAATCATCTGAGTGTCATATTGTAACTGCAATTTGCAGCCATTAAGAAAGTGCCCTAAGAATAACTTCCTCTTTAAAAGAGGAAACTTATTCCCTAAAAGAGAAAAAAAGAAAGTAAAATTATTCTACATTTCTACATTTCTACATTTCTACATTTCTACATTTCTACATTTCTACATTTCTACATTTCTACATTTCTACATATCTACATCTACATCTGTTTTCAAAAAAGTACTAGGAGTAATTTGCTGTTATTGAGCATAGTGACCACAGAATTAAAAGTATCTTTTACACTCCACTGTGTTGAAGAAGTGTGTTCAATTTTCTAATAGTCAGAAATAAAATTCCCCAAGTAGGACTTATTTTATTATCATAATTGTGTCTTCTTAGTCTGAATATTACTTTCTTTTTGCATTTGTAAGCATATGTGGCACAACAGATAAAGAATTAATAAAATTAATGGGCTATTGAGTAACTAATTACTTTCTCATTACTAGATCTCAAAGATTTCACCTTTTTCATCTGAACTGAGAAATTGCTATTGTTCCAATCAGCTTTTTAATGCTTATTGGATGAAGCATTTGTATTATTACCTTACACCCCCTTAAAACATATTGCCTATGTCAAAACCTTTTAGATACATTAAACTACTATTTTTCACTACTCAATGCAGCACTTTTGAGAAACAGAAAGAATGATGGAATGAGATGCTTAAGGGAAAAATTCAGCTGTGGCAGAAAGGCAGGCTCAAGGAAGAAAAATGTAAATTAGTTGTGATCATCTTAGGCAATGCCTTTCACTCCACATGGCAGGGTGTGTAGTGTATGTACTTCTTTTATAATCCTTCATCTGAATGACATGCAGACCATATGCACTTCTCAGTGGTCAACAGCCTGTTCCCAGCTCTAAAGTGCTCCCCTTTGCCTCTAGTGTCAGCTAAAAGTTCAGGCATGAGATGGTAAAATGCAAGAGAAAGCTCTCAGGAAATAGAAAATGCCTGCTTGTAGGGAAATTGTTGCCCCAAGGGTAACTCCTCAGATTTACTGCTTGTTCACTGCATAGACTGAATTTTTTTTTGAAAGATGACAGCAGGAATTGGCTTCAACATTTAGCCTATGGTAGTGCCTTTAGTGGCAAAGCCCATTTCAGGCTGGAGAGTGGACTAAACCATTGATCTCCACCAACTCAGACAAAAGTTTATAAGCCTGCCATACACCTTTTGAGAAGTCAGGAGTATCCAAAACCTCCATTGGCATTGTCATATATTGCAGAAGTCTTGTGAGAGGCCTGTGTCCTTCTGGAACAGCAAAAGGGGAAGGAAATTGAATCTCAGAATGCATTAAACACCATTAATTACAGCAACTGGACCATGACATAAATAGGTGTAGGTGAGTTAGGTCAGGGTATCCCCAGAACCCAGTTCAGCCCCACTTGCAGACATTATATGTGGGCACTAGCTGATTAGCTTGGGACAAATGAATAAAGGCCCTACATTTGGTTACTTCATTGCAAATGCCTACCATCTGGAGATTTACTTGGGTCACAGCTCAATCAGTCACTTGAACAATCACTGATCTTTCATAAAACATGAATTCTGGCTAATCTCGCTTGAAATTTGTGGAATAGAAAATTGGAAGACTACAGAAAAGAGGAAGGGAAGTACAATAATGGAAATATGTTAAGAACAGCATTTTCAGAGATTTTAGGAATTATTTCTTAAAAAAAAATGGAAAGTATCCATTTATTTCCAAGTATTTACAAAATGTTTTCAAAGATTTGTGGAAGAACTTTGATGCACTTATGAAGCAGAAAAATGCATTTAAGTGATAACACAAATCTGATCTAATAAAACTTTGGCACAGACCTTAATATGATACCTAAAATTTACTAAAATCACATAAAATATAGACTAATTCAAAATCTCTATTATTTACTGTTGGACAGGTTATTAATGCAGTAACTAACTAGTAGGATAATCAGAAGGTTTTCTGCTATGTGCTAGTATTGCTGAATTTTGTAAAAGAAAGTAGTCTTTCATTTTTGTCCTTGTCAATAACACTCTTGCTTCTCTACTTCTAGCTATTGTCACAAGGGAATTTTTATAATCCCAGTGAATGATCAGAAAAACTTTGTGTTAATTTATATCAATTTCTTAACACTTCATGTTGAATAATCTCATTTAAAAAGAAATATTTATTAAAAGGTAAGTTGGCTTTTTATTTTCAAGTATCTGAGCACCAAATTTTGACTCTTAGATAATAAAGACACTGTCTGAAATGTATCTGCTTGTATCAAATCATCTTGGAGGATATTATCTCAAAACTTGCTTTATCATTTACCACTTTTCCCCAAAGTATTTACACAGCAGCAGTACTATTCCAGATAGCTCTTTACCTATGTTTCATGCATTTTCCAGTTTCACAGATTATGAGAACTTCCAGAGTTGAAAAATCACTGTAAAATAGCAATTCCATTTTACATGACAGTCTGATTAAATTTAAAATTTTTATCTGTCCTGAAAACAACTCCAGATCTATGGAAATTAAATAATTAAGGGAAATTATATGGTTCTAGAGGACCTATTTATCATGACCTTAAACTGGAAAGAGATTTATGTAAAATTAAGTGGACTAGGGTTGAAAAGGGCACCTCTCTGACAACCAGTATGTGGCTCATCTGATCTACAACAAAGGTATCTAACATGCAATTTTATGCACTGCATTCAGGAGCTTTTGGATGAACAAGACTGTATTGGGTTTGCATGGACAACCTTTGGTAATGAAGGGGCTACAGGGGTGGTTTTTGTGAGAAGCTGCCAGAAGTTTCCCCCATGTCCAGCAGAGCCAATCTCTGACAGCTCCAAAGATGGACTCACTGCTGGCCAAGGCTGGGCCAATCAGAAATAATGGTAATGCCTCCGTGATAACATAGTTAAGAAGAAGGAGGAAAAAAATAATTGTGCAGATGTAATTGTGGCCAGAGAATAGCAGAATGAGAACATGTGATGGGAACAACTCTGCAGACCCCAAGGTCAGTGCAGAAGGAGGGCAGGAGGTGCTCCAGGTGCCAGAGCTGAGATTCCCCTGCAGCCCGTGGTGCAGCCCATGGTGAGGCAGCTGTGCCCCTGCAGCCCATGGAGGTCC